>NW_027362762.1:968696146-969152139 GCF_046119375.1 Phyllobates terribilis
GCATTTGAACACTGGCGCCACTTCTTGGAAGGTGCGGAATTTCCCGTTCAGGTTCTTACGGATCATAAAAATCTGATATATCTTGATGCTGCCAAGCGCCTGAATGCCCGTCAGGCTAGGTGGGCACTGTTTTTCTCGCGGTTTAATTTCTCCGTTACTTACATCCCTGGTACTAAGAATGTTAAGGCGGATGCCTTGTCTCGCAGTTTTTCTCCCATAGTCGGTGCTGAGAAAGAGGAGAACATTCTACAAGAAGGTGTTGTGATAGCTGCTTTGGACTCCGTTTTGGAAAATGAGACTCTTAAAGCACAGGAGAATGCCCCTTCTAACACTCCTCATGGGAGGTTGTTTGTGCCTGGGACCTTTAGGAGAGATTTGTTTGTTGAGTGTCACGAATCTCGGTTGGCAGGTCATCCCGGAATCTCTGAGACCAAGAGACTGGTGGGTCGCAGTTTTTGGTGGCCTGGATGGCAGAAGGAAGTCATTAAGTGGGTGCGTCAATGTACTATATGTGCTAGATCTAAGTCCTCACATACTCCTGCTGCGGGGTTGCTTTGTCCTTTGGAGGTTCCCAGTGCTCCTTGGACACATTTGGCTATGGACTTTATAACTGACCTTCCTCCCTCTGAGGGTTTTACTGTCATCTGGGTGGTCGTGGACCGTTTTAGCAAGATGTGTCACTTGGTTCCTTTCGTCAAACTGCCCTGCGCTAAAACTCTCGCTAAGGCCTTTGTCAAGGAAATTGTCAGACTTCATGGCGTTCCTACTGACATTGTTTCTGATAGGGGTCCTCAGTTCGTGGCTCGTTTTTGGCGTGCCTTTTGTGATAGGTTGGGAGTTCATTTGTCGTTCTCGTCCAGATATCATCCTGAATCTAATGGCCAGACAGAAAGGAAAAACCAGGATGTTGAGCAGTTCTTGCGTTGTTTTGTGGCAGACAATCAAGAGGGGTGGTCTGAGTTTCTGCCACTTGCTGAATTTGCTCTGAACAATCATACTTCTTCTTCTGCTGGTTGTTCGCCTTTTTTTTGTTGTTCTGGGAGACATCCGTCGTTTGGGTCGTTCTCCAAGTTGGGATCTGCCATGCCTGAGGAGGAGAATTTTTCCGGTGATTTGGAGAGAGTTTGGACGGATGTGCGTGGTAATCTTCAGGAGGCCAGCAGAAAATCTAAAGACTACTTTGATAGGAAACGACAGGAGGTTTTGTTCGCTGTTGGTGACATGGTTTGGTTGTCCTCTAGGAATCTGCGGTTGAGGATTCCTTCAAAGAAATTGGGTCCCAAGTTTGTAGGGCCCTTTAAGGTGCTTCAGGTTGTCAACCAATCTGCTGTTAGGTTGGAGGTTCCTACCTCCTGGAGAATTAATCCGGTATTTCATGTCTCTCTGTTGAAAAAAGCTGTTGTATCGGATTGTGACGCCTCTGCCTCTGTTCCTCCGGTGGTGGAGGACGGGGAATATGAAATTTCTCGCATCCTTAACTCTAGACGGTATAGAGGTAGTTTGCAGTATCTTGTGGCCTGGAAAGGTTTCGGTCCCGAGGATAACTCTTGGGTGAGGTCGGATGATGTTTCCGCGTCCAGACTTATCAGAGCGTTTCACAGGAGATTTCCTGATAAGCCTGGTCCTAGGGGATCCGGAGGATCCTCTTAGAAGGGGGGGTACTGTTAGAACCTTGCTCTTAGGTTTTTTTTCCTTTGCTGGTCACATGACCTTGTTGGCCTATTTAATCCTGCTCCGCCCTTCTGGCTTTGCTGGACTTCATTGTATATCTACTTTCTAGCTAGCCTGTGCTCTGTGTCTTGCTCTGTTAGTTTGCTTGGTCTACTGACCTCTATGTTCTATATATTTTGTTTGTTCGTCTGTCTGCTACTATTTCTGTTAGGAGGTGTCCCATATTCCTCCCAGTCCTTAGTACTTGTAGGGATTCCTTCCCCCACATCTATAGGTCTCCGTACAGACTAGCTTAGGACTTTAGCAGGTCTGATCGCAGGATCAGGTTCCCTGTTACATCGTAGGGATTAAGCTGAGTTCTATCGTAGGGACAGATCTCCTCTCTTTCCTTAGCTCTGGTAGCAGAACATAACAGAACCCACCACACCAGGGGTAGACACTAGGGACCAGGGTAGGTCAGTGACAACAAATGTACTACGTAGATCGACCCGGAGTACTAAAAGTCAGCTCCCTGCCCGCTGGAGGAACTAAAGTGTAAGAGAATAAAAGTGTATGTTATATAGTTGTAACTGTTAAATAATGCTAGATATATATATTTGTTACATTTATGGACAATTGGACCACAGGATTAGGTGTGGTCAGGACAATATTAAATATAGTTACTAATTGGCCTAAAAAATAAACCGCAGGCGTGGCTGAAGCGCAGACCCACCGAAAGAGTGCCCTGAAGCCACGCCCAGGGACGATACACAAAGTGGGTTGATGCGGTTCCCACCAGCCAAATTTCAGTTACCCGGATTGTGATGTAAAGACTAAGCGCTGCAATGACTGTTTCCAATTCTAGTTTGTTTTTTGTAATTTTTGACTTTGTACATTGTTTGTAATGTGAATTCTTATTGTTGATTGTTAATTTTAAAAGGTATCCTCAGTCCGGGAGTACTGAAGTTAACTAGAGGGGGAATGTGGCACCCCAGGAGTCCTGTTGCCACAGTGGCATTGCCTCCCTCACAAGAGGTGATGCCATGCCTGGAAGCAAGCAGGGGTTCCCTAGTCAGGTATACTAACATGCAACACGTTCCTGGCTCCAGACCAGCAAGGGGAGCTCCTCCCCTTAGCCACTGGGATCTGGAGGCGGGGTTAGTTAGACTTAGTGAGAGGAGTTGAAGTCAGGACGTCGACTTGTGGGGCACTGAAGGCCCAGCAACAGAAACCGGAGGGCAGGAGACTGCAGGTCTCCTGGCCCCATCAGACGCCCGAAGGCTCAGCAGCACGATAGGGCCCAGCACCGCCACGTGGGAGCGACACTCCAGGAAGGCCCGAGCTGCCTACTATACGGGTGAGCACAAAGACGTTTTACTCAGGGACGAGGGCCACAGCACAGCTACAAGCAGCAGGGCCAAAGAGATTAGCGCAAAGGGAAGGCCTCCAACTTCACCTGGCGAGGTGGTTCCCAACTTGCTTCCAGGCCGTCCGGACCTCTACTACCAGCTAGTACCCGTGCCCCGGTCTGCCTAACCACCGCAAGTAAAGATAAGAGGAAACCGCCATTAAGTTGTGGACTGATTATTAACTGCACCATCCCCTGCACTACACCATAACAGCAACGTCTACACTGCCCTGGAGCTAAGCTCTACCTGTGGAGAGCTAAACCAACTCTGCTGCATTAACATCAGCTCCAGAGGACCTGCCCCGCAGCGGCGGCTCCCTTTAGCCGATTACCACAGGTGGCGTCACGAACTGTATATAAGAACATTAATTCCCCTGTAAATATCCCCTTTTTACTGACCGCCCTGGGTCACGGACCGGGTCACCGCCACTGTGACATCTCCCCTAGCAACAACCGGCCCGGCATCAAGTACCCCACGGCCCAGGGGGCACGTCATATCCATTGGGATGCTGAGAACTATCCTGTGGCCTAAGTCAACATAAGCACCGACATAAACTGGGAGTTGTCGAGGTCTAGTTACAACCTGTGAATATCAAATGCAAATTTACCTTGTTTTGGAACCTGTGGGGAAAAGTGGTGTTGCTCCGTAGCTCGGCTGGCAACCAGATCACAACTAAAATCTCGTTTTCAATGAATTTCCATATTCTGCGCACACTGGCGATGAGGATGAGGAAACATCCCCAGAATTCAACGTCCCTGAGCTGGAGGTGTCTAAGGAATACTTTGGAACCATCCAACTCAGAGATTTAACTCTTAAGGATGTTCTTGAGAATGTGATGGTGTTAAATGGTGTTCCTCAGGAGCCGGATGCCGACAGTCGGTTCCCATATTTTGCCATGAATGAGGATCGGTTGTATCGAGTGAAAAAACTAAGGGGTGAAATAATAGAACAATTACTGGTGCCTGGGCTCTACAGATGGAGGATGTTAGTGTCAAGCCAGAGCAAGGAAATGCTCGCGTGGGGTGCAAAAGATGGAAAGAAGATAAAGGGTGCCCTAATGATAGGGAAAGGGGAGGGACCCATAAACACTCACCTGAGACTGCACCCTGTGCTCTCTATCATCCCTAGACAGGTCCTTCCCCCCATACGTGATCAAAATGTCTAAGCCCTGGCTGGCCCTGAGCTAGCCCTAACTAGTGAGTAGGGCAGCAAGGCACCAGTCTCACTACTAAAGTAAGGAAACACAGTGAGGGAGACAATCAGGGAGAAACGAAAGAACAACTGAAACTCCACAGCTTAAACTGGAACAACTTCTCCAGGGAGGTCAGCATAGAAAATCTATAACCGGCAAAGGAGATAGCCAGGAGTGAGTTTAAATAATGGAAGGGAGTGGCAGCAAGATGCAACAGCTGAGATTAGAGCCATATGGAATCCCAGCAGGATCAAAAAGGAATTCTTAACTCCTTCCACACCAAGTGAAAATCAATCTGTTCCACTCAATTTAGTCACCAAGCGGACTCCAAAGAGGACCTGCGATCTGCAAATCGCTGCAACTTTCTAATTCCAGATACCCCAAAGGTCTCAGCAGGATCTGGCACATTTGTGACAGTTAGTTATGACTCATTCTCATTTGTTGGGTGGTCATCTGGGGGTAGACAATACCCAGGAGCGGATTACTCCAGAAATTCTACTGGCCCATGTGCTACAGAGACATCCTGAGCTACTGTTGTTCTTGTTGTACCTGTCCTAACATCCCCGGTCCCACTTCCAAAGTCCCCTAGTTGCGTTGCTCATCATTGAAGCCCCGTTCTAATGTATAGCGAGGGATTTAGTGGGACCCCTGGTAAAGTCTGCCTGACTACATCAATTTGTAGCAAAACACAACAAAATTTGCAACTCAGAACCTCGATGTACCATCCACAGACAGACAGCCTGGTGGAGAGGTTTAATAAAACCTTAAAGGGCATGTTGTGAAAAGCAGTAGAGAAGGATGCCAGGACTAGGACTGTCTCCACCATGGAGTATATGTCACTTCCAGTGACGCAGATGTGGCACCCCAGGGGTCTGGTTTCCACAGTAATAGCAATATTATGTCTGAGAGCAGGTGGGAGGTCTCTTGGTCAGGAATCCTATGCATGCCACACCAGTCCTGGGAGGGGAAGAACTTCCCCTATATAAAACTGGGGCTGAGGCAGGGTTAGGGAGTTAAGAAGGAGAGTTAAGAAGAGGAGCAGCTATAGGAAAGAAAGATCAGGAGCTCAGTGGGAGCAGTGCTACAAGGAATCAGGGGCTGGCAGCTGTAGAGCTCGCCCTGATTGAAGAATTACCACCGGACCCGGAGTCCGAGGCTGTGGGGACTAATCCTTACCCAGCAGCAGAAACCGACCGGCAGGGGATTTCAGGTCCTCTGGCCAAGAAACCCGAAGGCACGGTCACACGCGTGGGACCAGCACCGCCGTCGTGGAGCGGAAGCCACTAGAAGGCCCCGAGTCACCGGCCATACGGGTGAGCACCACACGGTACACTCAGGGACGTGGGCTACTTTTACCCGCCTCTAGCAAGGTAGCCAGAAGAGTGCAGTTAGTTGGGGAGGCCTACAACTCCGCCTGGCCAGGGGAAATCCCATCTGCTCAAAGACTGACCAGGCCCCGATCGCTAGCCAGTACTCCGGGAGGGTCTATCTTTATCACCAGTAAAGACCCTGAACTACACCGCATCGTCTCTGAGTGGTTCCTGCTACCCCCATCATCCACATCGGCTGCCCTGAGGCCATACCCCTCCCGTTGGGGGTTATACCATCCACGCTGCACAATCCTTCCACCGGCCTCAGCGGTCTGCCCTGCAGCGGCAGCTCCATAGCTGCATTCAACGGGTGGCGTAGTCGTCCAACATCTACTGCTAATACTCAGCCACACAGTTTGACTCCCTGGGCACGGACCGGGTCACCGCCACGAGACTACTACCCCCAACAGGCCCGGCTCCAGGTAGTCCCCGCATGCGCAACGCTACACCAAGTAGGCCCAGGGGCGCGTCACAGATATGGGTGGACACCTTCCGGTGTAAGTCTTGCGACTGACTGTCATTCCAATGGCAAGATTCCAGGAACACGTGTATCTGTCACAGAGAATGGTGGATGTCCTGGGTAAAGGCTGTCAGCCAGCAGGAGATGTCCAAAGCCAACAGCAGCAGCACCAGTCCAGCAGCATGGAGGAGCTAATCAAGCACCTAGTCCAAAGCCAACAGCAGCAGCACCTGCAGATCCAGCAGAATATGCAGCCGCAGCACCGGTAGCAGCTACAGCAGCAACGGGAGCAGCAGTAGCAGAGCCAGCAGCACCTACAGCAGCAGCACGGGGAGCAGCAGCAGATGCGGCAGGAGACAAATAAAATCCTGATGCAGGGAAGATCTGCAGCAGAGACATCACCCCTCCCCCAACTCCAGGTGATGTCTCATATGTTCGGAAGGCGGTATTATGAGCTATGCAAAAGGTGACCCCCGGTGATGTTGAGGAATTTTTGACTGTGTTTGAAAGGGTGGCAGAGTGGGAAAAGCTGCCTCTGGAGCAGTGGGTGGAGGTGATGGCCCCCTATTTAAAGGCTGAACCCCAAAAAGCCTACTATGACTTGGCCCTACAGGATGCACGGGAGTATGATGAGTTAAACGCAGAGATATTGGCACACTCAGGAGTGACTATGTCTGTCAGAGCACAAAGGGTTCACCTCTGGGCGTATGCTGGTGACAAAACTCCACACTTGCAGATAATTGACTTGTTACATCTAGTCCAGAAGTGGCTGCAGCCAGAGTCCTCCACTCCTGCCCAGATGGTGGAGCGTGTCGTGATGGACAGGTTCATCCATTCCCTTGCCAGACTGGTGCAGACCTGGGTTGCCAAGGGCGACCCTCGGAACGCGGACGACTTTGTGAGCCTAGTAAAGACATACCAAGTGGTCGAGCAATCCCTCAGGAAACCGGACATAGGTCATAGTCACTTCCCTGTACTGGAGTACCCAAAGGGGGGCGAGCTTACCACGTAAGGGGTCTAGAGTTACAAATGGGGGTCGTCCCAATTCCGCTGAGGGCCCAGCAAAGACTGTTAAGGATGTGGTCTGTTGGCATTGTCATAATCCTGGACACATAGCCGCCCGGTGCCATATGTCCCCTGAACCAATGGACTGCAGCCTAGGCTGGTGTTGTTCCTATTATGCCTATCCGGCCTGTAGTGTGGATTGTCAACCTGGTGAGGGGCCGCAGGCGTGTGCCATGCCCATTAATGGGGTGTTGGTGCTTGGACTGTTGGTCTCTGGGAGTCTGGTGACCCTTATCAGTGCTACCCCTCCCCACCAGCTAAACCCTGCCAAAATTGTGGGCGTTCGCTGCATACATGGGGACTCCAAGGACTATCCTGTGGCCAGAGTAACTGTGGGAACTGACTGTGGGCCCAGCCCCACGAGGTCGGGGTGGTCAAGGACCTGACACATACCGTCATATTGGGGAGGGACTTCTCTTTATTTTGGGATTTGTGGAAAAGGGGGTCCGTATCGCCGAGTTGCTCGGAAAAAAAACAGATCCCTCGGGAGGAAACCCCATTGAAGTCAAAGGTGTGTGTCCCCCTTTGTGTCCTTGCCTGGGAAGAGGATGAGACTGTGACTGAGGAGGCCGACCTCCCTGAGTTAGAAGTGTCTGGAGAGAACTTTGGGTCTGCTCAAGTTCGGGACTTGACCTTAAAGCGGGCATGGGACAATGTTACTGTCTGTAATGGGGTTGCTCAAGAGCCGGGGGCAAACACAAGGTTCTCACACTTTGCAGTTCAGGGATAATTAGTGTATTGGTTGACCAAACTAAGGGGAGGTGAGATAGCGGAACAGCTGTTAGGTCCACGACCATACCCACGGAGGGTATTAGATATGGCCCATTCATATGTTCTGGGAGGACACCTGGGGGTCAAGAAAATTGAGAGAGAATAATGAGGAAGTTTGTGGCACCCCAGGGGTCCAGTTGTCACAGTGGCATTGCCTCCTTCACAAGGGGTGATGCCATGCCTGGAAGCAAGGAGGGATCCCCTAATCAGGTATACCAGCATACAACACTTTCCTGGCTCCAGACCAGAAAGGGGAGCTCCTCCCCTTAGCAACTGGATTCTGGAGGCAGGGTTAGTAAGAGTAGCTGAGAGGAGTTGAAGACAGGACAGCGACAGGGAAGGACCTGGGGAGTGGAGCTGTAAGCCAGCTCACCACAGAGGAGAGAAACACAGAATAACCGGACACCGGAGTCCGAGGGTGTGGGGCACTGAAGGCCCAGCAGCAGAAACCGGAGGGCAGGAGACTGAAGGTCTCCCGGCCCCATCAGACGCCCGGCGACAAAGCAGCACCATAGGGCCCAGCACCGTCACGTGGGAGCGACACATAAGGAAGGCCCGAGCTGCCTGCCATACGGGTGAGGAACAGACGTTTTACTCAGGGATGAGGGCCTCAGCATAGCTACAAGCAGCAGGGCCAAAAGAGATTAGCGCAGAGGGAAGGCCTACAACTTCACCTGGCGAGGTGGATCTCCAACTTGCTTCCAGGCCGCCCGGACCTCCAAGACCAGTCTGCTTAACAACCGCAAGTAAAGATAAGAGGAAACCGCCATTAAGCTGTGGACTGGTCATTATCTGCGCCATCACCTGCACTACACCGCACCGACAACATCTACCCTATAGTAAAACTATATCCTGCCCTGGAGCTAAGCTCTACCTGTGGAGAGCTGAACCAACTCTGCTGCATCACCACCAGCTCTAGAGGATCTGCACCGCAGCGGCGACCCCTATAGCCGTATACCACAGGTGGTGTCACGAACATTATCTCTATAAAAACTTTATTCCATTTTACTTTTCCCCTTTAATTGACCGCCCTGGGTCACGGACTGGGTCACCTCCACCGTGACCTCCCCCAGCATCGACCGGCCCGGCTGCCGAGTACCCAACGGCCCAGGGGGAGCGTCAAGTTCTATTGACCAGGGTTTTACTGGGAGATCCTAGACTATTGTAGGTCCTGCCGCACCTGCCAGATAACCACGCCCTCATCCCATTTCCTTAGTCCCCTGGTCCCACTATCTGTGAAAAAGGTCTCCTTAGAGAGGATTGCCATGGACTTCATGGGTCCCCTCGTTAAATCAGCCTGGGGCCATCAATACATCCTGTTGGTCATGGACTATGCGATCCGGTACCCTGAAGCGGTACCCCTAAGGAACTCATCAAGTAAGAGAATAGTCCGGGAACTGGTCCATATTTTTCCAGGACAGGTCTGCCAAAGGAGATTTTGACAGACCAGGGAACCCCCTTCATGAGCAAAGTGATGAAGGAGTTGTGTAAGGTCCTTCAGATTGCCTCAGTTTACCATCCACAGACAGATGGCCTAGAGGAGCGCTTAAAGACCTTAAAGGCGATGCTCAGGAAGGTTGTTGAGAAGGATGGGCGAGACTGGGACTACCTGCTTCTGTTTCTGGTCTTCTCTGTCAGAGAAGTTCCTCAAGACTCCACTGGCTTCTCTCCGTTCAAGCTCCTTTATGGTCGGCATCCAAGAGGACTCCTAGACATCACCAAGGAAACCTGGGAGACCGAGGTCACACCCCACCGGAGCATTATCGAGCACGCCACCTAGTTGCAGGAGAGAATGGCAAAGTGATGCCTATCATGAAGGAACATCTCCTCCAGGCGCAGAAAGCACAGGCAAGGGTGTATAACTGGTCAGCGAGACTGAGGCAGTTCCAGCTTGGGTATCTCATTCTGGTGCTTATTCCTACCGTTGAGAGCAAGTTCCTGGCCAAGTGGCAAGGCCCGTATGAGGTGGTGGAGAAACTCAGTGAAGTGAACCACAAAGTCCACTAGCCTGGCCGTAGAAAGCCGCACCAAGTATATCACGTGAACTTGCTAAAGCCGTGGCGAGATAAGGAATCGCTGGGAACTCCTTGTTTGGGAGCCAGTCCCAAAGCCAAAATGGAGGATATCATGATAGCAGAGACTCTATTGCCGGCCCAGAAGCAACAGTGTAGAGATCTGCTGCAACAGAACTGTGACCTCTTCTTGGAGTTGCCGGGTCGTACGCATGTGGTCGAGCATGACGTGCTGATAGAAGTGCATGATAGGGTAAACCTGAAGCCCGTCGTGAGGTAATCTCAACTGAGGTGAAGAGGATGCTGGACCTCGGTGTTATAGAGGAATCAAAGAGCGGATCGTTGAGTCCCATCGTTCTTGCGCCAAAGCATGGCGGGGAGTGGAAGTTTTGCAATGACTACCGCCAACTAAATGAGGTATCTAAGTGTAACGCATACCCGATGCCCCACAACGATGAACTCATCGAAATGCTTGGACCTGCGAGGTATATTACCACCCTCGACCTGATGAAAGGCTACTGGCAAATCCCCATGCCCCAGAGGGCCAAGGAGAAGACAGCTTTCTCAAGACCTAATGGGTGTTTCCAATACACTCAAATGCCTTTTGGATTGCAGGGGTCCCCAGACACCTTCCAGAGAGCCATGGATCGGATCCATACCCCACATAAGAAGTGTGCTGCAGCCTACCTTGATGACATTGTCGTCTTTAGCCCAGACTGGGCTAGTCATCTACTAAAGGTACAGGCGATTCTGGATGCTCTGAGGAAGTCGTGATTTACTATAAATCCGAAAAAATGTGCCATTGGAAAGGAGAAGGCCAAGTACTTAGGCTATGTCATTGGGAGAGGTGAAATTAAGCCACAAGTCAATAAAGTCGAGGCAATCCAGAAGTAGCCACAACCGCTACCAGAAGCAGGTGAGAGCGTTTCTTGAGATTGTGGGATATTACCGGCGGTTTATCCCAAATTCTGCCATGATGGCCACGCCATTTACGGATCTTCTCAAAGGCACCAAATTAAGGATGGCGAAATGAACGGTTGAAACGGAGACGGCGTTCCAACAGCTGAAGCTGGCACTGTATAAGTAGTCGGTCCTGATCGCAGCAGACTTTAAAAAAGAATTTGTGGTCCAGACAGACACTTCAGAAGTTAGCCTAGGAGCCATGCTGTCACAAGAGATAAATGGTGAAGAGCATCCAATCCTATATCTGAGCAGGAAGCTCTCTTCCAGCGAGAAAAACTGCACTATAGTAGAGAAAGAATGCTTAGCCATAAAATGGGCTGTAGATATGCTAAGATATTACCTACTAGGCAGGAAGTTTAATCTGGTGTCACACCATGCCCCTTTGAAATGGTTGAGGGAAAAGAAGGGTAAGAATGCCCGGGAACTAGGTGGTTCTTAGGCCTCCAGTACTTTAATTTTCACGTGGAGCATAGACCTGGGATGTTACACGGTAATGCGGATGCCCTCTCTAGAATTCCCTGTCTGATGTCTGAAGGGGCTCAAACTCCCGGCTTTGGGCACAGGAGGGGAATATGTGACAGAGTCACTGGTGATATTTGTGAGGGGAGATATGTTTCACTGCAGCTACTAGCTTCAGTGAACTAAACCTATCAACTTCTTCCAGCATGTTATGTGTTAGGGGTTAAACTACCATTTCAAAAGAGAGTGTTTTTTTGTGAATGACACAGAGAAGGGTGTTAAGCCATTCACCATATCTCCATCTCAAGGGTGTGACTGGGCAAGTTAAATGCTCTTTCACTGTTTTGTTTTCTTTTCTCTGTTGTGAGTTTGGAGTCAGGCGGATAATGTTCTCCTGGCATCCACCAAACTCAGACTCCTCAATCAGATGAAGAGAGAGAAGTGTGATCGGCCATGAAGCTCCCGGTAAGGGCGCAGTGTTTGTGCTGATGTTAACACCAGAGGAGGTCTGGAATCTGCAGTCATGGGGTCAGCAGAGCAGTGGTGACTTTTCTCCACTCTGCTCCTCAGCACTCAGCCCCCTCGCTCTGTAACGTTACGGTGTCTCCACTTTATTGTGGTGAATTGCTGCCATTCCTTCCATTTCTCAATAATATCACTCACACGTGATGGGGGAAGATTCAGAAGGAAGAAATGTGTCATGAACGTACTTGCTACCCTGATGGCTCCCATTACAGGACCGTGCTTGTATCAGTGAGCTGTTATATAATGTGGGATCACTGGGTGAGGTGGATCCTCTAAGCCCAAGGTCCGGGTATGCAGGAGGGGCCATGAGTATTCATGTAGCAAGCAGATGCATCCTGGAAGCCACAGCTGGATACATAGTGTGGTGCCCCTGCGGGTTCAGTCGCCACAGAGGTACTGCATCTCACACAGAGGTGTGGTATCCCACTCTCAGGTAAGGATGGAGTACTGCCCGGGACCCACGCACTTCCATCCATTACACTCCACTTCAGAGGGAAGGGCGAGATTGATCCTAAGGGAGAGCACAGTCCCTGGTCCCTAGCTGTTGGGTGGAACCATGTAGTGGGTGTGGGTGGAGGAAGCAGGACAAGGGAACACTTCAGTAGGAGTACAAAAAGGGAACCATCTTGAGACAGTGAGTCCAGTCAGAGAAGACAGCCTGAGGAGAAGGAGTAGGAGCAGGAGCTCTGTAGTAGCTCTGCTCAGAGGAGCGGGCCTAGAGTGAGAGGCCCAGGAGGACTGGCAGGATGAAGAAGGGAGTAGAGGGAAGGCTCCAGAAGTGAGAGGATCCCAGGGGCACGGGAAGAGCAGGAAGCCACCTGTGCGCCCGAATCTGCAGGAACGTGGAGGGATCAGGCTGCAAAGGGGACCAGCCCCTAACTAGTGGAGAACTACAAGGCTCAGCTAGAAACCGGAAGCTTCTGTACTTACAGGGTGCAGCTGCTCACAACCGCAACTACATCGCTAAAAAGGTAGCCACATAGGATTCAGGGGACTGCAGGTTGCCCGCCAAAATCCGAGGTTACCGGCTTGGAACACTGGTTGCGAGGCGCAGGGCAGGAGGGTGAGAGCCAGCGCAGGAAGACGACCGAGGAAGGCACACAGACCGGGGTCCCGTTAAGTGCTCTTGAATTACCTGAGGGATTGCTGAACCCCTTCCTTGGTAAACACAGGACGGCATGGGAGGATACCCTGGTCCTGGTAGCCTGGAGTTCAACAACTGTGAGTAAACCTTGAAGACTGCACCCCACTGTGTCCTAGAATTATTATCTGCGCCATCCCCTGCACTACGCTGCACAGCAACATCTACCTCATTAATCATCACTGCACCGCCCTGGAGCTTAGCTCTGCCTGTGGAGAGCTGAACCAACTCTTCTGCGTCACCATCAGCTCCAGAGGTTCTGCACCGCAACGGCGGCTCCATATAGCCGCATACCACAGGTGGCGTCACGAACATTAAACTATAAAAACTATAATTCCCTTTTATTAACCGCCCTGGGTCACGGACCGGGTTACTGCCACTGTGACATCCCCCTCAGCCTTAGGTGAGACCAACAGGTGTTGCTGAATGCACGTGGCCAAAATTTGCCCACAAAAGGGCCTTGAGATTTTTTTTTTGGTTGAGGTTGGATGTGAGAGTGGCTCAGTCGTGTGAGTTCAACCACACTCTGCTCTTACACTTATGGACTGGCTTCACAGCTCGTTCAGGAGCGGCATACACCAGATAACATCAGCATTTTCCCATTCATTCGGCTGCTAAAACAGTGCAGCAAGTGGAGGAGCCGGAGCACAACCCAGAAAACACCATAGATTGCCAAGGGGCTCTGTCAGCACTGAATGACTATTCAAAGCCAAGTCCAGGCACTTGGTGCACGAAGGTGCGGCTAATGATTTAAGTACACCTTCCAAGCTGCTTATTTTCCATCCATCTCCACCCTTCTCCACCCTTCACCTTCATGAGTCAGGAAATTTGAGTAGAGAGCATTTTGGCTCGTTTTGCTTAGTTGGGTCATTTGTCTCAGCTCCAGGTAGCATATAGGGGATGCTTTTCTCTGTCATTAAAAATGGAGGCCTACCTTCCATTTTCAGGATATGGAGATTCATCACCTCCTGGGGAGCGTCCATTCCCTCAGATCTTCATTTTGAATATGTACTTGTTTTGGCCAAAGGGAAGTCCGGCTCGCCAATTGTTATACATATGACTCGCCCCCTGGGCCGTGGGGCACTCGGATCCGGGCAATTAGGGAAACGATGGGAGTAGTAGTGGCAACCCGGTTCCGTGGCTCAAGGTGGTCAGGCCAATGGTAGTCTGCTACGTGCTTTAGATAATGTCCAACTACGCCACCCGTGGATTGCGGTTATTAGGAACCGCCGCTGCAAGGCAGTCCGCTGGGGCTGATGATGGGTGCAGCTGAGGTGATGTGACTCCCCACGGGAAGAGTGCAGCCCCAGGGCAGTGTAGTGGATGCTGGGAGTGATGGTAGTGAGAGTCCCAGTACCGGTAGTGCCGGAGGAGCGAAAAAGCACATAGACAACGTACTGCAGTCCAGCGTCTTTACTCACGGTTAATATCCAAGTCACTTCAGCTGGCAATGACTGCCCGAGCCGTGCTGCGTCCACCAGGTGTGGGGCTCGGTCAACTCCCAGGCAGTTCAGGAGCATGGCACAGGACCCCCTTTTATCCTTTCTCTGGCCTGCCTCACCAGTGACCCACTTTTGTCCAGCTGCCGCGGACCTGTGCGGTTAAACGTGGGCCCCGTCCTCCGCTGTCCTATATGGTGCCTTCCTAGCAGGTTTGATGAGGTGTCGCACCAATATATGATCACGACGACCGGTCTTTGGCTGAGGGTTGTTTCTCCTCCACCAACTTGGGATCCGGTACCCTTAATCTGCCTGACCCTGCACCCTGGATTCTCGTGGGTTCTTAGGGTCCCTTCCACCTTCTTGTTCCTGAGCCCTTCTGTTTCTCTGTCTCTCCTTCTTTGCAGTTCCTTTCTGCTCCTGTTCCTTTCTCTTGGAGCTGAGATGAGCTAGAATCTCAGCTCCCCTTCACCTCCTCCTCGGCCTCTTCTCTAGGCCCACTTCTCCTTCTCCTCTCAGGCCCCGGCCTCTTCCCTAGGCCTGCCTCTGGAGCAGCACTCAGCCTGAGCTGCTGCTCCTTGTCAGCTCTCCTCTCCTCACAGACTGAACTTAGATCTAAGATGGTGTCCACCTTTTATACCTCCTTCTAGCCATGAGCCCAGGTGACCAGCAACCAATGGGCTCCTTCCTACACTCAGGAACCGCCCCCTATCTGCCCCTACAGCACTGAGTGTTCCACCCCTCCCTCCCCACTCCAGCAGGGACATGGTCGGTCGTGCCTGCACTTCTGTCTAGTGGGAGCACCGTTGAGCTGTCCCTGGGAAATGGGGTGTGTGTGCTGCATGCAGCTAACTGAGCCCTGGTCCATACTCCATCCTTACCCGGGAGTGGAATATCACACCTCTGGCAGAGGTGCAATACCCTTGTAGCGGCCGAGCCCTCGGGGCGCTACACATACTTACCTGTCGATACTTTACCTAAGGTGAGACACAGAGTGAGGAGGAGGAGGAGGACCGAAGCAGCCCAACAGAACCCTAGTTCAGCTCTACAGCTCTCATCATACAGTGCCAACTCATTTGTGACAGGCTCATTATTGTAGAGCGTGCTTAAGAAAGAGCCGACGACACCTTGTCTGTTCAACCGTTCGTATCCACCATCTCTATCAGATGACCGTCATAGAGCCAACTGCGGAGACGTTCACGCTACTCCTCCATACTTCTGATTTTCAGTCCATCTCAGGTGACAAGAGAAAACATTCCAGTCATTGTGCCTGGAGTCATTCACACAACATATACTGGAGATGTGGGTTACATATAAACTGCTAAGGGGTTTTATTATTTTCTTCTTTTGTCTTTTTTTTGTGATCAGGTAAAAGCTCAGTTTCTAAAACAATCCGGGAAAAATGCCGCAAAGTTTGAGGTTTTGCGTTTCAGAAGTCAAGTTGTGGCCGGAACTAACTACCTAGTGAAGGTAAGTGATCTACAAAGCCGGGTCCTGGTGGCTCATAAAAGAAAGGAGTCCATGTGATCCTGATGGGCCAGGGGTGATAAGTGTCCAGCAGGGGGCACTTTGTAAATAGTAGAGAAATCTTATCTGGTAACTAAGAATCATATAATCACTGAGACAATTCACTTATGAAGTTAAAGAACATCCAATGTTTTATTCCTTCTACTAAAATAGTGAAGTAATAATGAATAGCAATAATCCAATATTACATTGCTCAAAAAATTAAAAATAACCTGCCACATGATTCATGCTGCCCAAACTATGAATCAGGTGCATCCTGTGACAGGATCCCTTTAAGAAGAAGCTTAAAGGGGTTGTCCACTACTTTGACATTGATGCCCTATCCATAGGATAGGGCATCAATGTATGATCGGCCGGTGTCACGCCAGGTGTGGGAAAGAATAAGTGCAACACAGAAGGAAGAGGGAGCCCAGACTCTAGGGAAAGTGGGGAGTGGAGACCTTCTGGTCTGGTCTAGTGTCGCCCTATCTCAACTACTGTCCCTATATTGCCTCTTCAGAAATCGCCGTAAGCGTGCCTCGCCCTTTCTTTCCCTGGCTGATGGCTAAGGCTAGGGATGGAAGGAGATGAGCACTAGTCGATCTCCACTAAACTCTATAGAGAACAAGGGTAGACCAACAGGGGGAGATAGCTTAGCTCTAGATGACTCCAGACAAATGCGAACTCAGCCTCCAGCTCCAGAGAGGACGAAGTACTGCTCTTGTTAAGCCTTCACAAGTAGAGATGAATATAGCCGGCACCTCCCTCTCAGACACACCAGGTATTTATACACCCAGGCCAGAGAGCTAATTAGCCAGAGGGAGATAGCCGCTGGGTCCTAAAGACAGCCTCTCATCTATGAAGATGCCTGTAATGCCAAAAGTAGAAATCTGCAGCCAACTGCAGGGCGACTGTTTGTCACCTCTGACACACCCGTAACAAGTACCCCCCCCCCCTCTACGAGTGGCCTCCGGACACTCAGGACCGGGTTTCTCAGGAAAAAAGGTGTGGAATGAGCGAGCCAATCTGGGAGTGTTCGCCTCTAACGCTGAAACCCACATCCTCTCTTCTGGACCATAGCCTTTCCAGTGCACCAAGTATTGTAGAGAACGACGTTGGTGACGAGAATCTACAATCCTCGAAATCTGGAACTCCATATTACCATCAACCATTACTGAGGGCAGTGGTAGAGGTGAGGGCTCAAGAGGTTCCACATACTTTTTGAGTAAGGACCTGTGGAAAACATTGTGGACCTTAAGGGCCTGAGGAAGTTCAAGATGAAACGCTACTGGATTAATGACAGCTGTTCTTTTATAGGGACCAATAAACCTAGGTCCCAGCTTCCAAGAAGGAACTTTCAATCTTATATTCCTGGTAGACAACCACACAAAGTCATTTACATTCAGTTCCGAACCTGGCAAGCATTTTCTGTCAGCTATACGTTTATACCTGTCTCCCATGAACTTTAAATTACTCAGCACACCCTGCCAGCCATACCGAGGAGAGCAACGAAGCAAACCGTTCCTCCTCAGGAACTCCCGAAGATCCTCCCCCACTGAAGGTACCAAACTGTGGGTGATAACCGTATGCACCGAAGAACGGTGACCTGCCAGTGGATTCTTGCCGATTATTATTAATGGAAAATTCTGCCAGCAGTAAACAGGATGCCGAATCCTCCTGATTTTCGGAGACAAAACATCTGAGGTAGGTCTCAAAATTCTGAGTGAAAAGATAGGTGACCATTTGACTGAGGGTGGAAGGCAGAGGAAAAGGACAGCTGAAGCCCCCAGTCGAAAACAGAATGCCTTCCAGAATTTGGAAACAAACTGGGTCCCCCAATCTGACACCACATCGGAGGGAACCCCGTGAAAATTCACAATCTCATTTATGAACACCTGAGCAAGTGTCTTGGCATTTGGAAGTGCAGACAATGTGACCTCGGCCTCCAGCTCCAGAGAGGACGAAGTACTGCTCTTGCTAAGCCTTCACAAGTAGAAATGAATATAGCCGGCACCTCCCTCTCAGACACACCAGGTATTTATACACCCAGGCCAGAGAGCTAATTAGCCAGAGGAATGTAGGCTCTGGATCCTAAAGACAGCCTCTCATCTAAGAAGATGTCTGTAATGCCAAACGTAGAGATCTCCAGCAACCAACTGCAGGGAGACTGTCTGTCACCTCTAACACACCCGTGATAGCCGTGGTTCCGCACGCGGCACCCCCACCGATCAGCTGTTATCGGTGCCAGCGGAGGCGGTCGCTGTCCGGAAGTCCTTACCTGCGGTGCCTGGTTGTCAAGCTGTAGTGGGGGTACTGCACATCCACCTCCCATTCAACGGAATGGGAAGCAGATGCGCAGTTACAAGAGGCGGCCACAACAGATGGATGGCCAAGCACCGCAGGTAAGGCCAGCTGCCGCTGGCACCGATAACAGCAGATCGGCGAGGGTGCCACGTGAGGGACCCCGGACGATCATACATTGATGCCCTATCCTATGGATATTGCATCAATGTCAAAATAGTGGACAACTTCTTTAAGGCTTAACTTCTGTTTCTGGTGACTGTTCAGAATTAGTGATAAGCGAGCCTGCTCTGCACTTCTCGGTACTTGATCGAGTTATTCCTGGTGCTCGTCCACATGCTCGAGTTCCCGCATGTTTCGCGACTGTTTTTCAGCCACTAGTCATGCGGGGATTGCCTGCCAATCATGGTAATGCCATAGCGATGTTGGCTACTGGCATTACTGTGATTTGCTGGCTGCATCACCATTGGGTCTATATAAGACCTGTTGACGCGATGCTCTCTGCACTGTACCCAGAAAAAGAGCAGGGAGAGTAACTGCTGAAGGGAAAGTGAGCGTTATAACTAGAGATGAGCGGTGTTCGACTTGAACTGTTCGCCAATCTCAAATTCGAGCTGTTTTGGGCGGTGTTCGAGTCGTTCGACGAACACGAACGATTTGCAAAAATTTCGGCTGTTCGAGGTTATGTTCGATAACTGTTCGTGCACCAAAAGCGTAACTGGATTTTTTCACATCATGCAGGGATTGTCTGCCACTCACTGTAATGTCACAGCCATGGAGGTTGTGGCATTACAGTGGTTGCCAAATCGATGGGAACAGTGCTCACAGTGAAACATGAAAAGCCGGCAATTCAGCAGTGGCATACACCGGTACCTGACAATTTATAACAGAAAGAATAGAGCATCGCACATAGATTAGATAGATAGAAACATGTCAGTCACATACAGTACAGACCAAAAGTTTGGACACACCTTCTCATTTAAAGATTTTTCTGTATTTTCTTGACTATGAAAATTGTACATTCACGCTGAAGGCATCAAAACTATGAATTAACACATGTGGAATTATATACTTAACAAAAAAGTGTGAAACAACTGAAAATATGTCTTATATTCTAGGTTCTTCAAAGTAGCCACCTTTTGCTTTGATGACTGCTTTGCACACTCTTGGCATTCTCTTGAGGAGCTTCAAGAGGTAGTCACCGGAAATGGTTTTCACTTCACAGGTGTGCTCTGTCAGGTTTAATAAGTGGGATTTCTTGCCTTATAAATGGGGTTGGGACCATCAGTTGTGTTGTGCAGAAGTCTGGTGGATACACAGCTGATTGTCCTACTGAATAGACTGTTAGCTGCTTTTTTCTTGCCATAATACAAATTCTAAGTAAAGAAAAACGAGTGGCCATCATTACTTTAAGAAATTAAGGTCAGTCAGTCCGAAAAATTGGGAAAACTTTGAAAGTGTCCCCAAGTGCAGTTGCAAAAACCATCAAGCGCTACACAGAAACTGGCTCACATGAGGACCGCCCCAGGAAAGAAAGACCAAGAGTCACCTCTGCTTCTGAGGATAAGTTTATCCGAGTCACCAGCCTCAGAAATCGCAGGTTAACAGCAGCTCAGATTAGAGACCAGGTCAATGCCACACAGAGTTCTAGCAGCAGACACATCTCTTCAACAACTGTTAAGAGGAGACTTTGTGCAGCAGGCCTTCATGGTAAAATAGCTGCTAGAAAACCACTGCTAAGGACAGGCAACAAGCAGAAGAGACTTGTTTGGGCTAAAGAACACAAGGAATAGACATTAGACCAGTGGAAATCTGTGCTTTGGTCTGATGAGTCCAAATTTGAGATCTTTGTTTCCAACCACCGTGTCTTTGTGCGACGCAGAAAAGGTGAACGGATGGACTCTACACGCCTGGTTCCCATCGTGAAGCATGGAGGAGGAGGTGTGATGGTGTGGGGGTGCTTTGCTGGTGACACTGTTGGGGATTTATTCAAAATTGAAGGCATACTGAACCAGCATGGCTACTACAGCATCTTGCAGCGGCATGCTATTCCATCCGGTTTGCATTTAGTTGGACCATCATTTATTTTTCAACAGAACAATGACCCCAAACACCTCCAGGCTGTGTAAGGGCTATTTGACCAAGAAGGAGAGTGATGTGGTGCTACACCAGATGACCTGGCCTCCACAGTCACCAGACCTGAACCCAATCGAGATGGTTTGGGGTGAGCTGGACCACAGAGTGAAGGCAAATGGGCCAACAAGTGCTAAGCATCTCTGGGAACTCCTTCAAGATTGTTGGAAGACCATTTCCGGTGGCTCATCAAGAGAATGCCAAGAATGTGCAAAGCAGTCATCAAAGCAAAAGGTGGCTACTTTGAAGAACCTAGAATATAAGACATATTTTCAGTTGTTTCACACTTTTTTGCTAAGTATATAATTCCACATGTGTCAATTCATAGTTTTGATGCCTTCAGTGTGAATGTACAATTTTCATAGTCAAGAAAATACAGAAAAATCTTTAAATGAGAAGGTGTGTCCAAACTTTTGGTCTGTACTGTATATATGAAGTACAGTGACAGTGTTGGTTACTGTACTTGTCATTTAGTGTTAAAATAAAGGATTTATTAAAAAAAAAATTGGCGTGGGGTTCCCCGTAATTTTAGTCTCTAGCGGAGGTTAAGCAGACGGCTGGGGCAGATGTTTGAAGCCTGGGAAGGGGGTAATACCCACGGAGCTTCCCAGGCTACTAATATCAGCCCCCAGCTTAATACCTAGCCTTTACTGGCTATTAAAATGGGGGACCCCCAAAAAAATGACGTGGGGACCCCCCTATTTTAATAGCTAGCAAAGGCTAGGCAGACAGCTGGGGGCTGATATTAATAGCCCAGGAAAGGTGCCAAGAATATTGGCCCCCTCCCAGGCTAGAAACACCAGCCGTCAGCCGCCCCAGAAATGGCGCATCCATAGGATGCGCCAATTCTGGCACTTAGCCTTGCTCTTCCCACTGCCCTGTCGCTTAGATTTGGCGGTTAGTAGATCGTTAGTGACAGGTTAAAGAGGTGGGCTAGGGTTGGGATGAAGATAGTGGTAAGGTTTGGGATGAGGTGGGACGGGATTGGGACAAGTTTACAGGTGGTGAGGTGTGATTTGGAGAGTAAGGAGGAAAGTTGATCTTCCCTAATGGTAGAGAAGGTGGTTTTGGAGGAGGAGGGTTGAGTAGGTGTGGGGAGGGGCTGTGGGGGCTTTAGGCAAAAGCTTTGTCTGATGGTGTCAATCTTCTGTTTGAAGAATGAGGCAAAGTCTTCGGCTGAAATAAGAGGAGAGGGAGGAGGCACTGGGGGATGGAGGAGAGAATTGAAGGTGTTGAATAGTTGTTTGGGGTTGTGAGACAGGGAGGATATGAGGGATGCGAAGTATGTTTGTTTTGCTGCAGTGAGTCTGGACTTGAAGGTAGTGAGGGATTGTTTGAATGCGATGAAGTGCTCATTGGAGTGGGACTTTTTCCATCTACGCTCGGCAACCCTGGAGGCCTGTCGCAGTTCTTTAGTTAGGCTGGTGTGCCAGGGTTGTCTGTTGATTGTGCGAGCTTTGGTATGTGTGAAGGGGCGACCGAATCGAGAGCAGCAGCTGTGGTGTTGTATAAAGTGGCAGCAACATCTGCATCATGTAAGGAATTAATGTCTGTAAGAGGGAGAAGGGATTCAGAGAGTGAGTGTAGGTCAAGGTGTCTGAGATTTCTGCGAGGGTGTGCAAGTTTGTGGAGTGGGGATTGTTGCCCTGGAGAGGAGAGGGTAGAGATTGTACATGCGGATTGCACATGCGGATTGTAGATGCGGATTGTACATGCGGATTGTACATGCGGATTGTACATGCGGATTGCACATGCGGATTGTACATGCGGATTGTACATACGGATTGTACATACGGATTGTACATGCGGATTGTGCATGCGGATTGTACATGCGGATTGTACATGCGGATTGTACATGCGATTTTCCTGCCCGGGACATGAGGAAGTGAAGCGTTTTTATCATGCAATTTCGCATGCGGGTTGTCAAGCGCTTTCCTAGCGATTTTAGCATCACTGGGAAAGTGCTTGACAACTTGGTCACACTATATAAATCCATGGAACCGGCATATATAGTGTGACCAAGTTAGTTAAAAAAAAGAATAAAAAAGGTAAAAAATAAAAAAAAAACATTATACTCACCTTCTGATGGCCCCCAGTCTCCTTATCCGATGCGACCGGTCTTCTCGGTGTCTTGCGGTTGTCTAAAAGGACCTTCCATGACGTCATTTAGTCATGTGACGGGTCACATGACCGCCGACATCAGCAGTCGCGTGACCCGTCACATGACTAAATGACATCATGGCAGGTCCTTTTAGACCATCGCGAGCTGCCGTGAAGCCAGGACGCATCACTATGGAGACCGGGGGCCATCAGAAGGTAAGTATAATGTATATTTTTTATTTTAATTCTTTTTTAGTTTTACAGGTTCTATGGTACCCCGGTCTGGATGAGAGTCTCCTCTTCTCCAGACCCGGGTGCCATCCGCACATTGAATCGCATAATATCCGCATGTGCACATGTAGTCATGCAGATATTAAGCGATTTAATGCAAGTCAATGGCGGCAATTACGCTGCGTGTCCGCAAAATAATTGGTAGCGCTGCAGATTTTTCCGCAATGATAATCCGCTGCGGAAATTTCTTCAACCATGCATTTTTTAAGCATTTCTGCAGTGGAATTGCCACTGCGGAAATGCTTAAAAAACGCATAGTGGGCACACAGTCTAATAACATCAGCTTGAAAAATGTTTTTAAAATCCGAAATGTTGTCCTACTGAAATGTCTGTTCAGTAAATGCCTCAATACTTGGTCGGGCTCCTTGTGCATCAATTACTGCATCAATGCGGCAATGTGGCATGGAGGGATCAGCCTGTGGCATGGAGGGATCAGCCTGTGGCATGGAGGGATCAGCCTGTGGCATGGAGGGATCAGCCTGTGGCATGGAGGGATCAGCCTGTGGCATGGAGGGAACAGCCTGTGGCTGCTGAGGGGTTATGGAAGCCCAGGTGGCTTTGATACCACCTTCAGCTCGTCTGCATTGTTGGGTCTGGGGTCTCATCTTCCTCTTGACAATACCCCATAGATTCTCTATAATAGATCCTCTATGGGGTTAAGGTCGGGCGAGTTTGCTGCCAATCAAGCACAGTGATACTGTTGTGTGTAAACCAGGTGTTGATACTTTTGGCCGTGTGGACAGGGGCCAAGTCCTGCTGGAGACTGACATTTCCATCTCCAAAAAGCTTGTCGGCAGAGGGAAGCTGCGCTGACTTTGGTCCTGATGAAACACAGTGGACCTCCACCAGCAGATGACATGCCCCCCCAAACCATCACTGATTGTGGAGACTTCACACTAGACCTCCAGCAGCTTGGATTGTGGCCGCTCCACTCTTCCTCCAGACTCTGGAACCTTGTGGAATGTGTCAGTGACTGCCTTCTGGACATCTGTCACGTCAGCAGTCTTCCCCATGATTGTGGAGCCTACTGAAACAGACTAAGGGACCATTTTAAACGCTTAGGAAGCCTTTGCAGGTGCTTTTTGTTAATTATTCTAAGTTACTGAGACAATGACTTTTGTGTTTTCATTGGCTGTAAGCCATAATCATCAACATTAAAAGAAATAACCACGTGAAATAGATCCCTCTGTGTGTAATGACTCTATATAATAGATCTCTCTGTGTGTAATGACTCTATATAATAGATCCCTCTGTGTGTAATGACTCTATATAATAGATCACTATGTGTGTAATGACTCTATATAATAGATCCCTCTGTGTGTAATGACTCTATATAATAGACCCCTCTGTGTGTAATGACTCTATATAATAGATCCCTCTGTGTGTAATGACTCTATATAATAGATCCCTCTGTGTGTAATGACTCTATATAATGGATCCCTCTGTGTGTAATGACTCTATATAATAGATCCCTCTGCGTGTAATGACTATATAATAGATCCCTCTGTGTGTAATGACTCTATATGATAGATCCCTCTGTGTGTAATGACTATATAATAGATCGCTCTGTGTGTAATGACTCTATATAATAGATCACTCTGTGTGTAATGACTCTATAGAATAGATCACTCTGTGTGTAATGACTCTATAGAATAGATCCCTCTGTGTGTAATGACTCTATATAATAGATCGCTCTGTGTGTAATGACTCTATATAATAGATCACTCTGTGTGTAATGACTCTATAGAATAGATCCCTCTGTGTGTAATGACTCTATATAATAGATCCCTCTGTGTGTAATGACTCTATATAATAGATCCCTCTGTGTGTAATGACTCTATATAATAGATCCCTCTGTGTGTAATGACTCTATATAATAGATCCCTCTGTGTGTAATGACTCTATATAATAGATCCCTCTGTGTGTAATGACTCTATATAATATATGAGTTTCACTTTTTGTATTGAAGAATTTAAATAAATTAACTCTTTGATGATATTCTAATTTAGTGAGTTGCACCTGTATTTGATCACAAATACCTGTCAATCCATATTTCAGCATGTTTTCTATTGAGTCTAGGGAAGTAATTATTTTTTTTGGCTTCTAATTAGCCATTCCTTACATTTCTCATTGCCATCCATATAATTGTTGAGAAATAAACTTTGAGCCCTGGTTAACTTTTAATATTCCTATTGTATTACAGTTATCAATAGGGTACTTTCTAAGTAGTGATCCTTCTTCATAATGTGTTTCCTCTCCAAAGGTCATTAAGTCATTCATGAAATATCCACCCACTCAAGGGACTATACATGTGCAAGAGCATTATATAAGGAAACATAGGTAATAAATGAAATCCAGAAGAAAGAATAATAATAGTATAATATGGACACTCATAAAGTATATGCTGCCATTGTCCCAGGTACTCGTAATAATAGTTAAGAAGTCGCATTCATAAGATATTTGTTATCATTGTCCCAGCGGTCACACATGAATATTTCCTTGCTGCAAAATGCCGTTCCAACAGTTTCTACTCTTACCCCCTTGGTAATACAAATCCCATAGACATAATGAAGTACAAAAAATGAGATCATCATAGATCATTCATGCATGTAAAGAAATCTATAACACTCCTAAATGAATACTTGAAAAGAGGAGGAGCGAAGAGAGTGTGTATAAAATATACATTTTTATTAACTGCTAGTTAAAAAGATTCAATCTTACAAATAACCAGGGCAGGCAAAATAGCAACAAGCAAAAACCCTGTTGTAGGGAAACACAGGCAACATGCAAGTGTAGAAGGTATTATATTATGCCTGATAAGTGGAACCTCGACATGTATACAATCAATCCTATGTCACACATGTGTCAATGAAAGTATGTAAAAAAAAACACCATTGAATATTTCAATAAAATAAACCTTACCCATGTGGCAGGTGAAGCCCCCCCAGGGAATGCGCAAGCAGAAAGTCCAGAGCCCCTACGCGCGTTTCGCATGTTAAACACACGATTTCTCAAAGTTAAGTCTTACCTCCTTGGTGTAGTGCAGGGGTCCTCAAACTTTTTAAACAGGGGGCCAGTTCACGGTCCCTCAGACCATTGGAGGGCCGGAATATAATTTAAAAAAAAAAATATATGAACAAATTCCTCTGCACACTGCACATATCTTATATTGAAGTAAAAAAACAATACAGAAACAAATACAATATTTAAAATGAAGAACAAGTAAAGTTAAATCAACCGGTATTTCAATAGGCAGCAAAGGTCCCCAATAGGCAGGTAAATGTCCCCAATAGGCAGGTAAATGTCCCCAATAGGCAGCTTAGGTCCTCAATAGGCAGCATAGGTCCCCAATAAGCAGATAAATGTCCCCAATAGGCAGCATAGGTCCTCAATAGGCAGGTAAATGTACCCAATAGGCAGCATAGGTCCCCAATAGGCAGGTAAATGTCCCCAATAGGCAGCATAGGTCCTCAATGGGCAGGTAAATGTCCCCAATAGGCAGCATAGGTCCTCAATAGGCAGGCTGTTTCCCCCTTATAATGCCCTATGCAGGCTGTTCCCCCCTTATACTGCACCATGCAGGCTGTTCCCCCCTTATAATGCCCCATGCAGGATGTCCCTTTCTCCCACCATAAAATGCCCCATGCAAGATATCACTCCCCTGTCTTTATAATGCCCCATGCAGGATGTCGCCCCCCATATAATGCACAATGCAGGATGTCACCCCCCATATAATGCCCCATGCAGGATGTCACCCCCCCATATAATGCCCCATGCAGGATATCACTCCCCTGTCTTTATAATGCCCCATTCAGGATGTCACCCCCACATATAATGCCCCATGCTGGATGTCACCTCCCCATATAATGCTCCATGCAGCATGTCACCCCCTCATATAATGCCCCATTCAGGATGTCACCCCCCCATATAATGCCCCATGCAGGATATCACTCCCCTGTCGTTATAATGCCCCATTCAGGATGTCACCTCCCCTCATATAATGCCCCATGCAGGATATCACTCCCCTGTCGTTATAATGCACCATACAGGATATCACCCCCCTATCTTTATAATGCCCCATGCAGCATGTCACTCCCCCATATAATGCCCCATGCAGGATGTGACCCCCCAATATTATGCCCCATGCAGGATGTCACCCCTAATATTATGCCCCATGCCTCCATACATAAAAAAAAAAAAAAAAAAATACTCACCTCTCTCCTCCTCACCTGCTGCTGCCGCTGCTCGGGTCTGGACTCCAGCGTCACCGGCGTCTTCCCGCTCTGCGCTGCCTGTGATGGCTCAGGGGAGGGCGCGGTGGAAAGACGTCACCGCACCCTCTGACCTGAAACGTCACAGGGAGCGCACAGCAGGAAGACAGCGGATCTGCAGAGGCACGAGGAGAGGTAAGTATCTGGCTGCCGGGGGCCTGAGCAAGCGGGAGGGAGCGGGCGCTGATACCGCTCTCCTCCACCCACAGCCCGGCGGGCCGGATAAAAATCCTCCGCGGGCCGCATGTGGCCCGCGGGCCGTAGTTTGAGGACCCCTGGTGTAGTGTATCCACCCCATCTATTGTCATAACTCTCACCTAAGTTACATTATGCCCATAGGAAAGAAAAGGATCCTGTATCAAACACTCCCTCATCTTTTCCTTACTTTACACTTACAGTGGGGAAAATAAGTATTTGATACTCTGCCGATTTTGCGAGTTTTCTCACCTACAAAGAATGGAGAGGTCTGTAATTTCTATCATAGGTACACTTCTCCTGTGAGAGACAGAATCTTAAAAAAAATCCAGAAGTTGCACCTGTATTAATTGCACCTGTTTGAACTTGTTTCCTGTATAAAAGACACCTGTCCACACACTTATTCAATCACATTCCATCCTCTCCACCATGGCCAAGACCAAAGAGCTGTCTAAGGACACCAGGGACAAAATTGTAGACCTGCACACGGCTGGGATGGGCTACAGGACAATAGGCAAGCAGCTTGGTGAGAAGTTAATCTTCCTCGGTCTGGGGCTCCATGCAACATCTCGCCTCATGGGGTAAGGATGATTCTGAGAAAGGTCATTAATCAGTCCAGAACTACACGGGAGGACCTGGTCAATGACCTGAAGAGAGCTGTAGCCACAGTCTCAAACATTACCGTTAGTAACACACTACGCCATCATGGATTAAAATCCTGCAGGGCACGCAAGGTCCCCCTGCTCACGCCAGCACATGTCCAGGCCCATTGAAGTTCGCCAATGTCTATCTGGATGATCGAGTGGAGACATGGGAGAAGATCATGTGGTCAGATGAGACCAAAATAGAACTTTTTGGCATTAACTCCACTTGCCATGTTTGGAGGAAGAAGAAATATGAGTACAACCCCAAGAACACTGTCCCAGCTGTGAAGCATGGTGGGGGAAACATCATACTTTGGGGGTGCTTTTCTGCAAAGGGGAAAATACAAGTGCATCATTGTAATGCACACGCCCGGGCTGAGCGGCGTGTGCGTGTGATTCCACTGGACCGTGCCGGAGAGTGAATGCCTGGAGGGGCGTAACTAGGTATTCACCCGATCCGACCAGGGTCGCACGACGGCATACGACGCCAGTGCACCCAGGAGGAACCGAGCAGAGGGACCAGGTGCTACTCCAGGACAGACCCCGGACACGGCTGTTGACCCACACAGGGGAATACAGGAACAGACTGGTTAGGCTGGCACACAGACTGGTGGGAATAGGCAGGCACGACTGGTATGCGGGCAGGCGGGTATGCAGGCAGGGGGGTACAGGCAAGCACGGCTAGAGTGCAGACAGGAAGGCACTAGCAGGTAGGAACACAGGCGGGATAGGACCCAGTACACACTGGGACTCTGGAACAGAACCGCAGATGTGGCAGACAAACACAGCAGAGTGAGGCCGCCCAGAGAGGTGAGCGAGAGCAGGGCAGGACAAGACCGCCTGGAGCGGTGAGTAAGAGCAGAGCAGGACGAGACCGCCTGGAGCGGTGAGCAAGAGCAGAGCAGGACGAGACCGCCTGGAGCGGTGAGCAAGAGCAGAGCAGGACGAGGCCGCCTGGAGCGGTGAGCAAGAGCAGAGCAGGACGAGACCGCCTGGAGCGGTGAGCAAGAGCAGAGCAGGACGAGGCCGCCTGGAGCGGTGAGCAAGAGCAGAGCAGGACGAGGCCGCCTGGAGCGGTGAGCAAGAGCAGAGCAGGACGAGGCCGCCTGGAGCGGTGAGCAAGAACAGAGCAGGACGAGGCCGCCTGGAGCGGTGAGCAAGAGCAGAGCAGGACGAGGCCGCCTGGAGCGGTGAGCAAGAGCAGAGCAGGACGAGGCCGCCTGAAGCGGTGAGCAAGAGCAGAGCAGGACGAGACCGCCTGAAGCGGTGAGCAAGAGCAGAGCAGGACGAGACCGCCAGGAGCGGTGAGAAAGAGCAGAGCGAGACTGCCGGAGCAGTGAGCAAAGGAGTCAGAGCGGAGCGAGACTGCCGGAGCGGTGAGCAAAGGAGTCAGAGCGGAGCGAGACTGCCGGAGCAGTGAGCAAAGGAGTCAGAGCGGAGCGAGACTGCCGGAGCAGTGAGCAAAGGAGTCAGAGCGGAGCGAGACTGAGCAGGGGGGACAGGGCTCTGTTCACACTGAACAGACAGGAAGGGAAAGGCAGAGCCAGATACCCACAAGGTACTTGCAGTGAAGTAGCGAGTGGACCACAAACACACAAACGGGAGTACAGAGACAACAAGCAGGAGTTAGGTACAAGTTCAGACTCTGCAGAAAAAGGAAAGGAACGGACATAGAGGCAAAACAGGTAAAGGATAGGAGAGAGTTCAGACTGGAACTGAGTGTACAGAAGAGACCGACACTGCAGCAGGATACAGGAGCGGGTCTAGGTAATCGGCCCCTAGAAGGCGGGAGGAACAGGCTAGGAGCGAGTTCAGACAGGACAGACAAGATACAGGAGCGGGTCTAGGTAATCGGCCCCTAGAAGGCGGGAGGAACAGGCTAGGAGCGTGTTCAGACAGGCCTGGAAATACAGCCTCCAGGATAGGCAGACAAGAGAACACAGAACGGGACCTGGCACCTTCAGAGTGCAAGCACACACTGAATGAAGCACAATGCTCAGGCAGGGA
Source organism: Phyllobates terribilis (assembly GCF_046119375.1). Taxonomy (NCBI): domain Eukaryota; kingdom Metazoa; phylum Chordata; class Amphibia; order Anura; family Dendrobatidae; genus Phyllobates; species Phyllobates terribilis. Next base: position 968,726,051 of record NW_027362762.1, read on the forward strand.
TTGATTGGAGCAGCTGGGTTATATACCAGGTGACAGACAGCAATAGGCTGAGGACGCACAAGGGGTGTGACCCACAGCAGGTACAAAAAGCAGGAAGTGATCGGGCGCCACCCTTAAGCAGCAGAAACAGACACAAACAGACAGCATGGAGGGAAGCCAGAGAGACATTCTGGACTGGACATCAAGTGCGCGCTCTTGCACGGTGGGAGATGGACCACCATGCAAGGGCGCCGCCAGGTATGTTACAATCATATTGAAGGCAGGATGGATGGGGTCATGTATTGCAAGATTTTGGCCAACAGCTTACTTCCCTCAGTAAGAGCATTGAAGATGGGTTGTGGCTGGGTCTTCCAGCATGACAATGACCCGAAACACACAGCCAGGACAACTAAGGAGTGGCTCTGTAAGAAGTATATCAAGGTCCTGGAGTGGCCTAGCCAGCCTCCAGACCTGAACCCAATACAAAATCTTTAGAGGGAGCTGAAACTCAATGTTGCCCAGCGACAGTCCCAAAAACCTGAAAGATCTGGAGAAGATCTGTATGGAGGAGGGGGTCAAAATCCCTGCTGCCGTGTGTGCAAACCTGGTCAAGAACCGCAGGAAACGTCTGACCTCTGTAATTGTAACAAAGGTTTCTGTATCAAATATTAAGTTCTGTTTTTTATTGTATCAAATACTTATTTCATGCAATAAAATGCAATTTAATTATGTAAAAATCATACAATGTGATTTTCTGTTTATTATTGTTAGATTCTGTCTCTCACAGGTGAAGTGACCTACGATAAAAATTACAGACCTCTCCATTCTTTGTAGGTGGGAAAACTTGCAAAATCTGCAGTGTATCAAAATCCAGTTTTGTCTCTCCCACTTAGATGGAGCTCCATGGGCACTGTATCATGTATGTCAAAACTGGATGGACACGTATGAAGGCTTTTTATTCAGTAACATTAATTAGTTCTTGTGTGAACAAACGACTCACCCCTGACCGTACTTGAGTTTTCGGAAGAACCAAAGTGATATGTTTTTCCACATTCCTATCTATTTCGCAGTAGTTTTCTCTCTTGTCTAGACAGCTTATATGAATGACTCCTCAACAAATTATGGGGATAGCCTCGGGATAAAATAAACATAAGCCTAATTTATCCACCTTGTTTTCATCTGCCACAGTATGCTTTGCTTTTAACATTTGGCTAGAGCATAAGCTGTCAATCATATTGCTTGAATAGTAATTATCGTACCTCAATAGGTTTCTCCTATCCATTTTTTTCACATGAATATCAGTATGTAAAGTATTACCCCTTTACAATACCCATACATCAAGTAAGTGAAGTTTTTCAAATAGTTGACCATAAATAGCAGTTTAGGGTTGTTTAAGTTCAAGTCTTTCTTCTTAATCCCCAGTAAAATACAGAACACATCATCGATGTACCTCACTCAGCCCCACACAAATTTAAAGAAGATGGATGAGTACACATCGCATTGTGCCGTGACACATTGTCACATCCTCATTGGTAAAATCCTGAGGTCTGTTTTTTTCTCTTCTTTTTGCATACCTAAGTTCACTGGCGGACACAAACCGAAAAGGGCCCATGTGCAAGAACAATATATGGGCACTTTGTAGCCCAAAAGTTCCTAAAATTGCAAAATTGCACCTGCTTTGGAGGTAGAAATGGGCCCCCTTACCTCTTGGGCCCCTGTGCGGCCGCACAGGTTACACCAATGGTATGTCCGCCCCTGCCTAAGTTAATAGCCCAATGTAGCAATTGTAGACCCCACGACAATGCAGCTTCATTTTGCTGTGTTTTTCCTTTCCATTCCTGTACCAACCAAGCAACTTAGGTTTTTTGGGGTTGTGTCAAGGAGTTCGAAGGAGAATTAAGAAAAAAGTGTAAAAACAATTTTAAAAAATAGTTGTTTTTTTTTGCATCCCTGTGTTATCTGCCCAATCTGCCAAGCACTCACTTCACAACTACACTGTCGACTGTTGCTGCATTTGGATGCCGTGCTCTCACCTGCTGGTGTTTGCTGTTACATTGTTCTTTTAGAGCAGGGCGACTTTATCTGCTTAACGAAAAATCTGAAAATAAGTTATTGCATTAAATCAAGACATGCAGATCTGTTTTGGCAAACCTGTTTAATTTGTCACATTGGAGATTCATACACGCCACAAAATATCACCAGCAGGATAATGTTGTCTCCGCCTTTTTGGCCGTCACATGAACCCTGACGGCCAAAAAGCATTTCTTGTTTATTTCATATTTTTCTATACTTGGATAAGTGTGGTAAAATGTTTTGTAAGTGTTTTATGTGTCCAAAATGTATGCAAAATGAAAAAGTAGTACTGACAATGGACATGGTAGTGTGAGAGAAAAAAAACCCTTCAGGGCAGCAAAAAATGTGGGAAATGCTAGGAGCATCAGCATAAGCGACACTTCTGGCAACATCGGTTGTAGTCCCCAACACAGGTCAATTTGCCCTCCTTTGCCCCTGTCAAGTGAATGAGTGGGAGGAAGCGGCGAGCATAATAAAATATACAGTGCCTACAAGTAGTATTCAACCCCCTGCAGATTTAGCTGGTTTGATAAGATGCAAATAAGTTCGAGCCTTCAAACTGCAAACGAGAGTAGGTTTTATGAACAGAAGCATAAATCTTACAAACCAAAAAGTTATGTTGCTCAGTTGAATTTTATTAAATTTTAAACATAAAAGTGTGGGTCAATTATTATGCAACCCCTATGTTTAATATTTTGTGGAATAACCCTTGTTTGCAATTACAGCTAATAATCGTCTTTTATAAGACCTGATCAGGCCGGCACAGGTCTGTGGAGTTATCTTGTCCCACTCCTCCATGCCGATCTTCTCCAAGTTATCTAGGTTCTTTGGGTGTCTCATGTGGACTTTATTCTTGACCTCCTTCCACAAGTTCTCAATTGGGTTAAGGTCAGGAGACTGACTAGGCCACTCCAACACCTTGACTTTTTCCCTCTTGAACCAGGCCTTGGTTTTCTTGGCTGTGTGCTTTGGGTCGTTGTCTTGTTGGAAGATGAAATTACGACCCACCTTAAGATCCTTGATGGAGGAGCGGAGGTTCTTGGCCAAAATCTCCAGGTAGGCCGTGCTATCCATCTTCCCATGGATGCGGACCAGATGGCCAGGCCCCTTGGCAGAGAAACAGCCCCACAGCATGATGCTGCCACCACCATGCTTGACTGTAGGGATGGTATTCTTGGGGTCGTATGCAGAGCCATCCAGTCTCCAAACGTCACGTGTGTGGTTGGCACCAAAGATCTCGATCTTGGTCTCATCAGACCATAGAACCTTGAACCAGTCTGTCTCAGAGTCCTCCAAGTGATCATGAGCAAACTGTAGACGAGCCTTGACATGACGCTTTTGTTAAAATAATGGTTCAGCTTCGAATCATTGCCTTTAAGAAGACTTGTTTTTCAGTCAGATAATCCTTATTTAGCAATACTTTTGTTTGTTCTGTTTTCTTGTAGTGTTCTCATGACCTTTATAAGAATTGGCTCATTGGTTTATAATTATCATACTTGTCCTATGTCTGTACACAAAATAAAGTCCCAATATATCACCACCAGGACACTCCCTAAGTTCACCATGACCTGGACTGTATTCAGTACTATCAGTGAGAAAGGATGTTGGGAGTATCAAACATCATGAATATCCTGCAGATGTATTGACAAGCACCTGTTATTTAATTATTCTGCGCCAAAGATAACATATTACTTACATCATCTCATACGCATGTATCAAAGCACAACCCACGTTGATTGGGGTATATAATTACATTACATCTTAAAATAAACAGAATCATTCTCTTGAGACAGTCTGTAGTGAGTGTCTTATTTGAAGCGTCATTCCTATAGGAAATCTATATAGGTAATCTCTTTTGTCTACCTGAGAAGAAGTGAGATCCCCTCCCGTCTTTAACACTTTGAAAGTAAAGGTACCTTACGGGCTCGTCTGGAACGGAGACCATTGCGGTGGAGTACGTTACTTATAGTATTGACTGAAACCAATGTCCCCACTGCCATGAGATCTTCCCGGAGCTCCTTCCTTGTTGTCCTTGGGTTAGCCTTGACTCTTCGGACAAGCCTGGCCTCGGCACGGGAGGACACTTTCAAAGGCTGTCCAGGCCGTGGAAGGCTAACAGTAGTTCCATAAGCCTTCCACTTACGGATGATGCTCCCAACAGTGGAGACAGGTAGGCCCAACTCCTTGGAAAGGGTTTTGTACCCCTTGCCAGCCTTGTGACCCTCCACGATCTTGTCTCTGATGGCCTTGGAATGCTCCTTTGTCTTTCCCATGTTGACCATGTCTGAGTGCTGTTCACAAGTTTGGGGAGGGTCTTAAATAGTCAGAAAAGGCTGGCAAAAGAGATCTTTAATCCACACATGTGAAGCTCATTATTCTTGGTGCCTGAACTACTTCTTAATACTTTAGGGGGACCAAACAGAATTCTTGTGGTTTGAGGGGTTGAATAATAAATGACACTCTGAATTAACTTTTAACGTTTAGAAAAAAAAAAAAAAATTTGCTGCAGTGCATTTCCCACTTCCAGGCTGATCTACAGTACAAATGTCACAATGCCAAGTTAATTCCGCATGTGTCAACCAGCTAAATCTGCAGGGGGTTGAATACTACTTGTAGGCACTGTATATCATATCTCTCTTCTCAGTCACAAAAGGAAGATGTTACCTCTGACAGCGACACCATCCACTCAAGTCAGTGTTCTGTACAGTCTACCTCCTAGGCCGCCAGAACACTTAAAAGGAACCTGCAAGTGGATTTTACACCTGAAACTAATGGTATTTTCCTATTGGTTAAATCCATACCTTAATTGTAGAAATTTTGTAGTTTCAGAAAATTCCAGCATTTAAATTATTTACAAATGAGCCGTTAGTGTTTCAGGGAGGTGGGACATTGCACTTGCAGCTTGTCTGACTTATATGTCACGGAAACAATTTCTGTGCTAGATTTCTCAGAAACTGCAAAACAGACTTCTACAATTAGGGAAAGGATTTATTCAGCATGAAAGCCCCTGTACATAGATGCCCTTAGAGATGTAAAATCCTCATAACAGGTTCTATTTAATATTATACATAGCAGATGTTATGCACACGCCCGGACTGACTGGCGTGTGCGTGTGTAGTGGTCCCACTGGACCATGAACCGGGCGTAACTAAGTATCACCCCGATCCGACCCAGGTCGCACGACGGCTACGACGCCAATGCACCTGAGAGGAACCGGGAAGAGGGACCAGGTGCTACACCAGGTCAGACCCCGGTCACAGCTGTTGACCCCCACCGGGGAATACAGGAACAGACAGGTTAGGCTGGCACACAGGCTGACGAGTATAAGTAGGCACGACTGGTATGCAGACAGGTGGATGCTGGCAGGTTCGACTGGTATGCAGGCAGGGAGGTACTGGCAGGTACGACAGGTTGGAGCACAGAGTGGATAGGACCCAGTACAGACTGGGACTCAGGAACAGAACCGCAGATGCGGTAGACAAACACAGCAGAGTGAGAACGCCCGGAGCGGTGGGCAAGAGCAGAACGAGACTGCCGGAGCAGCGAGCAAGAGCCGAGCAGGACGAGACTGCCGGAGCAGCGAGCAAGAGTAGAGCATGACGAGACTGCCGGAGCAGCGAGCAAGAGTAGAGCAGGACGAGACTGCCGGAGCAGCGAGCAAGAGTAGAGCAGGACGAGACTGCCGGAGCAGCGAGCAAGAGTAGAGCAGGACGAGACTGCCGGAGCAGTGAGCAAGAGCAGAGCAGGACGAGACTGCCGAAGCAGCGAGCAAGAGTAGAACAGGATGAGACTGCCGAAGCAGCGAGCAAGAGTAGAGCAGGATGAGACTGCTGAAGCAGCGAGCAAGAGCAGAGTAGGGCGGAAACCGCAGGAGCGGTGAGCAAGGCAGAGCAGAGTGGAAACCGCAGGAGCGGCGAGCAAGGCAAGAGCTGAGCGGAAACCGCAGGAGCGGTGAGTAAGGCAAGAGCAGAGTAGAAACCGCAGGAGCGGCGAGCAAAGCAGAGTAGGCTAGAACCGCTGGAGCGGTGAACAAGGCAAGGCAAGGGGATAGGACTTTGTTCACATAGAACAGACAGGAAAAGAAAGGCAGAACCAGAAGCACACAAGGTACTTACAAAGAAGTAGCGAGTGCACTCTAAACTCACAACAGAGGTACAGAGACAACGAGAAGGAGTTTAGGAGCGGGTTCAGACTCTGCAGAAAAACACAGGAAACAGACATAGAGGGAAAAGGGAGACAGGCAGAAACAGGAACGAGGCACAGACAACCGGGTTCAGTAGAATGGGAACTGAACCCGCAAGGCTAGGAACACAGACAGGACTTAGTTCACACGGGAACAGAAACCGCGATAAAAGGAACACAGACAGGCAGATCTAGGTATACGGCCCCTAGAAGGCGGACGAACAGGCAAGAAGTGTGTTCACCCAGGTCCCGGAAATACAGCCTCCGGGATTGGCAGACAGACAGCTGGCTAGAGTGTACAGACAGGACACAGTTCAGACACGGGAACTGATACCGTAAGGCAGGAAACATAGACAGGACCTGGCACGTCAGCGACCAGAAGCCAACTGACAGGACAAGATGCTCAGGTGCCATCTTGAGGATGAAGCTGGTATAAATATCCAAGGATGGACAGCAATAGGCTGAGGATGCAATAGGGGCGTGTCCGCAGTAGCTACAAGAAACAGGAAGTTCAGCGGGCGTCGCCCTAAGCAGCCAGAGCAAAGCAAAACAGACAGTATGGAAAGAAGCCAGACCAGGAGGCTGGGCAGGAGATGAAGTTTGCGATCTTGCATGATGAGAGATGGAACACCATGCAAGAACACCGCCAGGTATGCCACAGTACCCCCCCCCCTTACGCCCCCTCTTCTTCAGGCCTGCAAGGATCTTCCGCAGGGAATTTGGGGGCCAATCCTTCTCTTCAAGGAGATTACTTCTATTGTCCACTGGAGGAGACAAAACTGGTCTCATAATCTGGATGGCTAGAACGCTACCTCCCATCCAGCTATCTTCAGCAACAGATGAAACGGGTGGAGTACCAGGAACACCACACAGAAAAGTCTCTCTACATTTATCTTTAGGCAGCACCCCAGAGAGTTCAGGAGACAACTGGAGGTCCTCCGCCGAGTTGGAGGGGTGCAGAGACTCAGGGTTAACCTCTGCTTCGTGGTACATCTTGTCAAGCCCACAGGATGAAGTGGGCGAGTGTTATGCACACGCCCGGACTGACTGGCGTGTGCGTGTATAGTGGTCCCACAGGACCATGAACTGGGGAGTGCCTGGAGGGGCGTAACTAAGTATCACCCCGATCCGACCCAGGTCGCACGACGGCTACGACGCCAATGCACCTGAGAGGAACCGGGATGAGGGACCAGGTGCTACACCAGGTCAGACCCCGGTCACAGCTGTTGACCCCCACCGGGGAATATAGGAATAGACAGGTTAGGCTGGCACACAGGCAGACGAGTATAAGTAGGCACGGCTGGTATGCAGACAGGTGGATGCTGGCAGGTTCGACTGGTATGCAGGCAGGGAGGTACTGGCAGGTACGACAGGTTGGAGCACAGAGTGGATAGGACCCAGTACAGACTGTGACACAGGAACAAAACCGCAGATGCGGTAGACAAACACGGCAGAGTGGGAACGCCCGGAGCGGTGGGCAAGAGCAGAACGAGACTGCCGGAGCAGTGAGCAAAAGCAGAGCAGGACGAGACTGCCGGAGCAGCGAGCAAAAGCAGAGCAGGGTGGAAACCGCAGGAGCGGCGAGCAAGGCAAGAGCTGAGCGGAAACTGCAGGAGGGGTAAGCAAGGCAAGAGCAGAGCGGAAACCGCAGGAGCGGTAAGCAAGGCAAGAGCAGAGCGGAAACCGCAGGAGCGGTAAGCAAGGCAAGAGCAGAGTGGAAACCGCAGGAGCGTTAAGCAAGGCAAGAGCAGAGCGGAAACCACAGGAGCGGTAAGCAAGGCAAGAGCAGAGCGGAAACCGCAGGAGCGGTGAGCAAAGCAGAGAAGGCTAGAACCGCCGGAGCGGTGAACAAGGCAAGGCAAGGGATAGGACTCTGTTCACATAGAACAGACGGGAAAAGAAAGGCAGAACCAGAAGCACACAAGGTACTTACAAAGAAGTAGCGAGTGCACTCTAAACTCACAACAGAGGTACAGAGACAACGAGATGGAGTTTAGGAGCGGGTTCAGACTCTGCAGAAAGACACAGGAAACAGACATAGAAGGAAAAGGGAGACAGGCAGAAACAGGAACGAGGCACAGACAACCGGGTTCAGTAGAAAGGGAACTGAACCCGCAAGACTAGGAACACAGACAGAACTCTGTTCACACGGAACAGAAACCGCGATCTAAGGAACAGACAGGCAGACGAACAGGCTAGAAGCGTGTTCACACAGGTCTCGGAAATACAGCCTCCGGGATAGGCAGACAGACAGCTGGCTAGAGTGCACAGACAGGACACAGTTCAGACACGTGAACTGAAACCGTAAGGCAGGAAACAAGACAGGACCTGGCACGTCAGCGACAAGAAGCCAACTAACAGGACACAATGCTCAGGCGCCATCTTGAGGATGAAGCTGGTATAAACATCCAAAGGTGGACAGCAATAGGCTGAGGATGCAATAGGGGCGTGTCTGCAGCAGCTACAAGAAACAGGAAGTTCAGCGGGCGTCGCCCTAAGCTGCCAGAGCAAAGCAAAACAGACAGTATGGAAAGAAGCCAGACCAGGAGGCTGGGCAGGAGACGAAGTTTACGATCTTGCATGATGAGAGATGGAACACCATGCAAGAACGCCGCCAGGTATGCTACAGCGAGGTATTAGGTACAAGGTGTAGGAAAGTCTCTGTCCATTCGCTAACAGGTAGCACCCCCAAGGGTTCAGGAGACAACTGGAGGTCCTCCGCCTGGTCGGAGGGGTGCAGAGACTCGGGGGCAATCTCTGCTTCGGAGTACACTAGGTCGGACTCACTGGAAGAAGCAGGCGAGGCATCAGGTACAGAGTATAGGAAAGGCTCTGTCCATTCGCTAACAGGTAGCTCCCCGAAGGGTTCAGGAGACAACTGGAGGTCCTCCGCCTGGTCGGAGAGGTGCAGAGACTCGGGGGCAACCTTTGCTTCGGACTACACTAAGTCGGACTCACTTGAAGAAGCGGGCGAGGCAACAGGTAGAGAGTATAGGAAAGGCTCTGTCCACTCGCTGACAGGTTGCTCCCCGAAGGGTTCAGGAGACAACTGGAGGTCCTCCGCCTGGTCGGAGGGGTGCAGAGACTCGGGGGCAACCTTTGCTTCTGAGTACACTAAGTCGGACTCACTGGAAGAAGCGGGCGAGGCAACAGGTAGAGAGTATAGGAAAGGCTCTGTCCACTCGCTAACAGGTAGCTCCCCGAAGGGTTCAGGAGACAACTGGAGGTCCTCCGCCAGGTCGGAGGGGTGCACAGACTCGGGGGCAACCTCTGCTTCGGAGTACACTAGGTCGGACTCACTGGATGAAGCGGGCGAGGTATCGGATACCGGGTGTAGGGAAGTCTCTCTCCATTTTTCATCAGGTGGTATCCCAGAGGATTCAGGAGGCAACAGGGAATCTTCCACCAGGTTGTAGCGGTGAACAGACTCGAAGATAACCACTGCTTCGGAGTACCCTTGGACAGGCTCAACGGTTAATGTGGGCAAAGTATCAGGTACAGGGTGCAGGACGTCCTCCTGTGTGGGTTCTGGGTGGACAGCAGTCTCTTCGCGTAGGAGAACTGGTGCACTACCCACGCACATTACCCGTCGGGGCTGCTCTGGGATACTGGGAAGTGAAACTTCAGCAGGAACTTCAAGGCTGGGATTAGGAGGTCTTTGGGAGGACAGACCCTGGCGTGACGGCTTGCCTCTACGCCTAGCACGTCTGGACTGCCTCTTGAGGTTGGGAGAAGTATTCCGGAGAGTGTAGTCATCCTGAGTGGATTCTGGACAGGCAGCAGTCTCTTCGGGCAGGAGAACTTGTGCGCTACCTATGCACATTACCCGTCAGGGCTGCTCCAGGATACTGGGAAGTGAAGCTTCAGCAGGGGCTTCAGGGTTAGGATCATCAAAAGCCACTAGAAAGGCCACCAGGAAGGCCTGTAGGTCAAGGACGATAGGATCCTGTGCTTCCCATAGGGGGTTGATCCATTCCAAGGCATCACCCGCTAGGTTGGACATTATAAATCCCACCTTAACCCGATCGGTGGAATAAGCGTTGGCATAGAACCGGAACTGCAGCAAGCATTGCCACACAAACGCACGGCATTGTTTCGGATCCCGGTAGTACCGTGGTGGATCCGCGGGAGCAGGTGCAGCTTCAGCAGGGACTTCAGGATTGGGGTCATCGAAGACCATTAGGAAGGCCACCAGGAAGGCCTGCAGGTCAAGGACGATAGGATCCCAAGCTTCCCATAGGGGGGTGACCCACTTCAAGGCATCACCCGCTAGATGTTCAATTATAAATGCCACTTTAGACCAATCGGAAGGAAAATAAAGAGGGTAGAACTTGAAGTGTAGCATGCATTGCTCCACAAATGCACGACTTTGTTTTGGATCCCCATAGTACCGGGGCGGATCCGCAGGAACGGGTGCAGAAAGCTCCATCTGGACTGGTGCGTAATAGGCCTGGAACTCAGCTTGCAGAGAGGGAAAAAAATAAAATAATTTCTTCTAGATGCACGTATTCACTGAAAAACGTCTCAGAGAGCGAAGGCCGTGGGGCTCAACGGGAACCATGGCCTGAGCAAACTGTTATGCTTGCGCCCGGACTGACTGGCGTGTGCGTGTGTAGTGGTCCCACATGACCATGAACCGGGGAGTGCCTGGAGGGGCGTAACTAAGTATCACCCCGATCTGACCCAGGTCGCACGACGGCTACGACGCCAATGCACCTGAGAGGAACTGGGAAGAGGGACCAGGTGCTACACCAGGTCAGACCCCGGTCACAGCTGTTGACCCCCACCGGGGAATACAGGAATAGACAGGTTAGGCTGGCACACAGGCTGACGAGTATAAGTAGGCACGACTGGTATGCAGACAGGTGGATGCTGGCAGGATCGACTGGTATGCAGGCAGGGAGGTACTGGCAGGTATGACAGGTTGGAGCACAGAGTGGATAAGACCCAGTACAGACTGGGACTCAGGAACAGAACCGCAGATGCGGTAGACAAACACAGCAGAGTGAGAACGCCCGGAGCGGTGGGCAAGAGCAGAACGAGACTGCCGGAGCAGCGAGCAAGAGCTGAGCAGGACAAGACTGCCGGAGCAGCGAGCAAGAGTAGAGCAGGACGAGACTGCCGGAGCAGCGAGCAAGAGTAGAGCAGGACGAGACTGCCGGAGCAGTGAGCAAGAGCAGAGCAGGACGAGACTGCCGAAGCAGTGATCAAGAGTAGAGCAGGATGAGACTGCCGAAGCAGCGAGTAAGAGTAGAGCAGGATGAGACTGCCGAAGCAGCGAGCAAGAGCAGAGCAGGGCGGAAACCGCAGGAGCGGAGAGCAAGGCAGAGCAGAGTGGAAACCGCAGGAGCGGCGAGTAAGGCAAGAGCAGAGCGGAAACCGCAGGAGCGGTGAGCAAGGCAGAGCAGAGTGAAAACCGCAGGAGCAGCGAGCAAAGCAAGAGCTGAGCGGAAACCGCAGGAGCAGTGAGCAAGGCAAGAGCAGAGTAGAAACCGCAGGAGCGGTGAGCAAAGCAGAGTAGGCTAGAACCGCCGCAGTGGTGAACAAGGCAAGGCAAGGGGATAGGACTCTGTTCACATAGAACAGACAGGAAAAGAAAGGCAGAACCAGAAGCACACAAGGTACTTACAAAGAAGTAGCGAGTGAACACTAAACTCACAACAGAGGTACAGAGACAACGAGAAGGAGTTTAGGAGCGGGTTCAGACTCTGCAGAAAAACACAGGAAACGGACATAGAGGGAAAAGGGAGACAGGCAAAAACAGGAACGAGGCACAGACAACCGGGTTCAGTAGAATGGGAACTGAACCCGCAAGGCTAGGAACACAGACAGGACTCAGTTCACACAGGAACAGAAACCGCGATAAAAGGAACACAGACAGGCAGATCTAGGTATACGGCCCCTAGAAGGCGGACGAACAGGCAAGAAGCGTGTTCACACAGGTCCCGGAAATACAGCCTCCGGGATAGGCAGACAGACAGCTGGCTAGAGTGCACAGACAGGACACAGTTCAGACACGGGAACTGATACCGTAAGGCAGGAAACATAGACAGGACCTGGCACGTCAACGACCAGAAGCCAACTGACAGGACAAGATGCTCAGACGCCATCTTGAGGATGAAGCTGGTATAAATATCCAAGGATGGACAGCAATAGGCTGAGGATGCAATAGGGGCATGTCCGCAGTAGCTACAAGAAACAGGAAGTTCAGCGGGCGTCGCCCTAAGCAGCCAGAGCAAAGCAAAACAGACAGTATCAGTATGGAAAGAAGCCAGACCAGGAGGCTGGGCAGGAGATGAAGTTTGCGATCTTGCATGATGAGAGATGGAACACCATGCAAGAACGCCGCCAGGTATGCTACAGCAGAATTACAATTCCATTAATGACACTTGGTTTTGTTTTGTCCCAAAGTCCTATATCTTACAGCACCCCAGCGTGAAGGAAGATACTACACAAGAACAACTTCTTCCAGGACATGCAGGCATCTCAGGCTTAGGAGTTCTTTTGCATGTTGCCGCCATATGATTCATTGGCAGTCTGCCGGCTCTCCAGGAGAAAATAATCTATGGATGTCCCAGCTCACATAGACTAAGAACTACGGCTCTCCAGCAGAACATTAGGCGACATCGCCTGCTCATTTGGAAAAATGTAGCTGGCCATCAATCAGAGAAAGTCTCAAGTCCTCCCTGTTCTTCTCATGCTTATCAACTATTGTCATGCTCCATGTATACTCCTTCCCCATCGCAGTGATGAATTTCCCACTGTGAGGGGACCTGCAGTGTACTATGCATCAGTGTTCGGAACAACTTACTGCTGCGAGTTCTTTACAAAACTTATCATCGTAAACAATCACCTGCGCTACAGACCAACGCAAATCTGGAAAAAACGTCTGTGAGTAGCAACATCATCCATACCACCTAACATCACAGCTGCACCAAAGAGAAGCAGCTCCGGCCATCACATCAGGGGGGAAATTAATTAAATGTTTGACCAAATGTAGCAGGGTAATTTTCAAGTTGATAACTTTGACGGCCCCTGAAGGATGGTGTAAATATCCAAATGACCATTGGCAGAAAAAAAAGGTTTCCCACCCCTGTTTTAGACGATCGCTATAAAAGCAAAAGGAGGAATTTTTTTCTGGCTTTCCAAGGGGAGTCCAAATTGATAAATTGTGTTTCCTGCCCAGTGAAGCTTTTACAGAGAAGATACCTGCTGACCACAAGACTGACCAGCTCACCCCTCTGCCATCTCTGAAGACCCAACGCTCTCCTGCCTGTGCCAAGACTAGAACTAGTAGCCGAGGCAGTAGTAACAACTACAAAATATTTGACCAGATGCTTGATCTGCCTGTGCGACAACTTGACGCATTTCAACAAGCAGAGACACACCCGGCTGAACAGATACTGGAAGAGACCCGGAGGATTAGTGACAACTTTCATTACAAAGCCAATGATGAGATTGGCCATACTAATGGCCCGCCTGTCCATTCTCTTCTACACTATTCTATTGCCACCAGTGCGGATGGCCCATGCTCAGCTGGGCACCTACTCCCTAGCCATCATGCCATCTATGCTGGCTCTACACTCACAGATATCTCCTTGCCTGCCCTGTCATGTTCACTTTCTGGTACTGCTACTAGACACTCACACACGAACAAACACATTTCCTGTGCTTGACCATTATGTTGTAGAATAACACTGTACCGGTGCTGGGAAGTGTAATCTCTTCAGGGTACACAAACATGAAACTCCCAAAATAGGGATGATTTTTTTCATGGCTTGTTGACAAGGCATTGATCTCCACTTTGAAAACTGCCAGCTTGTTCTCTAAATAAAGTGATAATTTTTGGATAGCTTGATAAAAAGTAATTGTAATTGTTTTAGTCACTTTGAGAATAGCAAAACTGTTGCTGATATTAAAAAAGGGATACATTTTACACTTGTAATTGAGAAGCCCTTGCTTCTTCACTTTCAAAACAGCCAACCTGTTTCTGCTTCCTAAATAAATGAATAATTTTTGGACGGCTAGTGAAAAATCTTTTGTTTATTCATTTAGCAAAAAACAATAATTTTTTTCACCACCCCATATTAAAAAACCAAGTGTATTTCTGTTTGAACCGCCTGTGTATGAACAAGCATCTGCCCATAAAAAAGGGATAATTCTTAAAACCTTTTTAAAATTTTAAGTAACTAAAACAGTCTGTTAGTGCTACGTGTTGATAAATACATTGTTGATTATAACCAGTTACAAAGAATAGAGACGCTGCTTGATGAGTATAATATCTGCACCTGTAGCAATGTCTTGGGGATCCTCCTATTTCTGGTGCTTGAAAAAGGGGAGGATCCCCAAAATGTGCAGACATTCTATTCATTCGTCAGCGTCCCTGCCTTTGGAATAGATTCCTAGAATCATCTACACCGGACTGCGTTGGATTTTCTTCACCATGCTGAATATGGTAGTTGATCATTGTTTATAATTGTTATACAGTACCTTGAAAAAGTATTCATAACCCGTGAACTTTTCCACATTTTTTCACATTACGCCCACAAACTTAAATGTTTTTATTTGGATTTTATGTGATAACAACGTGAAGTAGCAAGTATTTGTGAAGTGTAAAGTAAATGATACAATGATGTTAATGTGGCACCCCAAGGGGTCTGGTTGCCACGGTGGTAGCAATACCATGTCTGAGAGCAAGCAGAAGTTTCTTGGTCAGGAGTGCTTTACATGCATCACCTCCTGCCCCAGGCCAGGAAGGGGAGAATCCTGCCCTTTATAAACTGGATCTGGGGCGGGGTTAGAGGAGTAGTTCCAGAGACAGGGACAGAGCAGCAAAGCAAGGAGCCCTGTAGGCAAGATGGAGCAGAGAGCCAGGAACTGGAGCTGGTAGAGCTCGTCCTGGCCAGAGACACCAAGAACCGGACACCGGAGTCTGAGGCTGTGGGGATTATATACCCAGCAGCAGAAACCGCATGATAGGGGATTTCAGGTCCTCTGGCCACAGAAAGCCCGGAGGCTCAGTCACACGAGAGGGACCGGTACCACCACAGAGGAGCAAGGAATACCAAGGGCCCAAGTCACCAGCCATACGGGTGAGCACCACACGATACACTCAGAGACGTGGGCTACCACACGACTACAGCAGGGTACCCAGAAAGAGTGCAGTCAGAACGGCAGGCCTACAACTCCACCTGGCCAGCGGAACTCTTAGTTTGCTCTCAGACCGGCCAGGTCTTCATTGCTAGCCAGTACTCCCGACGGGGCCTTAATAATTGCCATCAGTAAAGACCCTGAACTGCACTGCCAAGACTCTGAGTCGTTACTACCGCTCCCGCTCACAACCACCACCATCATTCACGCACGCTGCCCTGAATCTACACTCCTCCTGTGGGGAGTCACATCACCTAGCTGCGCACACCATCAGCTTCAGCGGTCTGTTCTGCAGCGGCGGTTCCTAATAACCGCAATCCACAGGTGGCGTAGTCGGACATTAACTCAATAAATAGACTGCCACTGGTTTGACCACTCTGGGCCACGGACTGGGTCGACGCCACGGCGACTACAACTCCCAGCATCCAACAAGGCCCGGTTCCGGGTTCCCCCGCACTGCCCAGGGGGTGCGTTACTAATTATTTAAAAAATATAAAGCTGAATATGGTGAGGTGCATTTGTACTCAGTACCCCTGAGTCAGTACTTTGTAGGACCACCTTTCGCTGCAACTACTGCTGCAGTCTTTTGGGGTCTGTCTCTCCAGCTTAGCACATTTTGCCCCTTCTTCTTTGCACACTCGCTCTCGATCAGTGAGATTGGATGGAGACATCTGTGATCAGCAATGTTCACGTCTTGTCACAGATTCTCACTGAGATTTGTGTCTGGACTGTGACTGGGTCATTCACACATATGAATATGCTCTGATCTAAACCCTCCATTGTAGCTCTGTTTAGAGTCGTTGTCCTGCTGGAAGGTGAACCTACGCCCCCGTCTCAAGTCTTTCGTATCCTCTAACAGGTTTTCCTCCAGGATTGCCCTGTATTTAGCTCCATCCATCTTCTCATTATCTCTAACCAGCTTCCCTGCCCCTGCTGATGTGAAGCTTTCCCACACCATGATGCTGTCACCTCCTTGTGTGACGGTGGGGATGGTGTTTCCAGAATAATGTGCAGTTTAGCCCAAAAAGTTCTCCTTTGATCTCATCTGACCAGAGCACCTTATTCTACATGCTCGCTCTGTCCCCTACATGTTTTTTTTCAAACTGAAGATGTAACTGAAAAGTTCATGGGGTATGGGGACTGTGAAGAATGTTCTAGAACAATCACATGTGCCCTGGTTGTCAGGTTTCCAGGCACAGCGTAACCAGACTCCCAGCTATAAGAGAGAAGGGAGGGGGGCTTCAGTGCGAGTGTACCTCTGCAGCTGTGAACTAACATGTGCTCTTTTGTTAAGGTACTATATTTCAATACCGAGTTGTGGGAGAACTATATGTCCTAGCTCTTCCCAAAATGGATTTTCTAGCCCAGGAGGAGATAGCAAATGCCAGACTGCATCCTAGCCCAATCTAGCATGTAGGGACGAGGAGATACAAGTCCCAGCCTTTTGGAACCTCCTAAAACCAGTGTGTTTGCTTTCCACAGACCTAAGTCAGTTGACACCAGAACCGATTCCCTGGGACCTTCCAGTAAGGAGGTATGGCCCACGTTAGTTCTTGGAGTCCATTAGCTAGGAAGGAATAGGGGTGGAGACTTGAGCTTGAGCTGGGGGACGGTAGTGGGAGTTCCCAGAGAGTTTGAAGGTCTTGTAGCTAAAACCTATTGTCTTTTCCTGGGGGAAGCTTGTGACGTCAAGAAGTGTGGGAGAAGTCCAGCAACCAAGCAGGGCCCACAACCTTCCCCATGTGGCCGCCCATCCCCCGACACATGCTTTCCATCTACTGGTAACTGACTTTAAGATCTGTTATGCTTGATGTACCATGCTTTTGTATTTGTAACTCTGACCACTGTATATGTATAACCTTGTGTATATAGTAGATTGTTTAGTGAGCCCTTATGGCGATTAAATATATAATTTAAACTTGGACTGTTCTTGTATCTCGATCCACGAACCCTACGTCTGTTGTTCGGTCCAACGAACACGCTACCGGGCTGGTTTCTAGCCCAATATAAGTCTGTTATGTCAAATAGAAACTGGTGGCAGCTCTATCCAGACCGACAAGGCTCTGCTTCACTGGAGTAGTGAAAGAACCTCTCAGCCTGTCAGGAGTATGGGAGAGTGTGGGGCCATGTCAGCATCTGAGTGGACCACCTTGTCCCACTCCCTGGTGCCTCTCTGTACCCGTGTGGACAGGAGGTTACGGTGTAGAACTGTGCCGATCTGACCTTACGCATCCTTGAGGGGGTTCGGAACGTCACGTTGGTGCAAAGGGTAGATCCATATCACGTTCTCCGTCTGACGTAGTGTGACATCAGGAGGGTGGCGGGGTGTGGATCCACCGGAAGAAGCGGCGACAGCGGTATTCTACAGGGCCCCCCTGGTGCTGTTTCTTCACAAAGACTTTTTCTAGGCACTGTATATCTATGAAAACTTTTTGATTTTGAAAATTAAAAATTGATAAAAGAAACATTAAAATATCTATTATATTTAATGCTGTCTTTCTGTATTTTTTATATAGGGCAACATTGGGGATGACTGCATTACGGTATTACTAACACAATGTGTACGAACAAAGTCTATTTTTTGTCAAGGTCATCTTTTCTTTTAGTTTGTTTGGCTATAACTGTTTACAATCTATTTTCCCCTAGCCAGATAGATTGATGTCACCTGGACTTTAATAAGGCTGTGTTTTATGTTTTAGAGCCCACACGGGGTTCATTAAAGTCCTAGGAAACCTCAGAGTGTTACACATCTTTTCTGGGAAATTAGAGGCTTAGCAGCACTTTAGATTTGTGGGCAATCGATTCACTGTAAATCTAATTTTTTGGCAAAAAATTGTCAAAGCTGATGAATTAGAATTTTAAAAGATTTGGTCATCTCTTGTGGATACTTATCATCATGTTCCCTTCATCCCTGGCCCAACAGGATCAAAACGGCTTGATGGAAATATGGACTACCGGCACACTCATACGGCTTTGTGAATCACTCACCTTTGCAAAGTAGATGGTTCCAGATACAACTTGTCTTCTGTATGACTCAGCCACAAACTTCGTGGCATTTATTTCGGATTATTCTTGAAATTTAGGTTTTACGTGATGACACAAATGAGGAAAGTAAAAAGAAATAAAAAAGCAATTTTAATATGAAGGCAGGAATGTCTGTAAATAGATTTTCCACCCGCTCCACACCCACCTGCAACTTCATGTTAATCAGTCCTTTTCTTACGTGAGCGGAGTACGTGCTGTTGAACGGATGCCTTTAAAGCACCACCCAGCTCTTCTCGGCCAAGCTCCGCGACGCAGACTCACAGACGTTGGAGCTGCGGCTCCCGCTCCATTTCCAAGACACTTTGTCTATGATAACTGACACATAAGCACCATTGGTTCACCAATGACATGGATTTCTCTTTCTACCTGAAGTGATCAGGGTCCACCTGGAAGATTTGAAAGCGGCGCCCCCTTTTGCTTTCAGTTCATCTAATCGCCAGCATGGAGGCAGGAAAGGGAAGTATTAATGGAGAGCACTGCCGTTGGGGTGTAATAATTCTGGCCATAAGTTATGAAGCTTAAAAGAAAACTCTGCACAAAACTGAACCTGTAGACACCGGGCAGGAGATGGACATGATAGTCTTGTGGGTTTTCTGGGTTGTACTCTGGCTCGTCCGTTTGCTGTACTGTTTTAACAGCCGGATGAATCAGAAATAAAAGCTGTTTTCTTGCTTTTGCCGCTCCTGTAAGTGCTCTTGAGTCAGTCACAAAGGGTAAGACCAGAGAGTATGGCTAGACGCACACAACCGAGCCATGATCACCAGGAGTCCAATGACCACCGGCACAATCATGAAGCCGTTCATCTCAGCACGTGGCCTTGGTTTGGCAGCATGTCTTCAGGCGCACCATTGGTCGTATGTAAGGCTGAAGTGCATTACTGATTCGACAGCTCCCACCTCAACTCCTGAGTGATGGCTGAAGCATCCAACCATGAAACAGCAACAGATGTCAATTAATACTAGAAGGATTGGATTGTGGGGCCAAGAAACCAGAAAACACTTTAAGGAATGTCTTCAGAGCTCGACCACCAGAATATAACTTCATTTTCTCATTCTAAATGAATGTGTGTCACCCTGGCCTGGATGCCACTAATGTTTAATAAAGCTGTGTCTGAGAGCAGGAGGGAGGTCCCTGGTTAGGGACAAATTAGCATGCAGCATCTCCTGTCCCAGACCACTAGGGGGAGCTGGCTGCCCCTATAAAAGCTGGTACTGGGGGCAGGGTTAGAGAGAACTGGATGACCTGTCTTGGAAGACAGAAGTGTCCCAGAGCAGGGACAGACAGTATGCTGTAACCTAAGAGGCCGTGTGGCAGTAGTGGAGCCACGAGCCAGGGACGGAAGGCAAGGCAAGCCTGTCCTGGCAGAGACAGAAGTTAATGTGCCGGACTTAGGTGTCCGAGGCTGTGAGGATTCTAAGCCCTCCAGCAAATAACCAGTCCGCAGGGGACTGTATGTCCTTTGGCCTAAGAAGCCCGGAGGTTCAGCCACAGCAGAAGGGACCAGTGAAGCCGTGACAGGCTGAGCGCAGAAAGGAACCCAAGTCGCCAACCATACGGGCGAGAAGACACGGTGAGCTCAGAGACGTGGGCTATTACACCAGGAGGAGGGAGATAGCCAGGAAGAGCACAGAGAGCACCGTAGGCCTACACCCTCACCCTGACCAGAAGGGCTTCCCGCTGTTCTCAGACATCCAGGCCCCCTCCTAGTCGGGACTGCTGTTGGGTCAGTTCACCTGTTGTGAATAAAGACCCTGAACTGTTTAAGAGGCCTCCGCTTGTTGATTACTACGGCCGGAATCATCCCATCCATCATCCGTCTATACTGCCCTGGGGCTATACCTCTCCCGTGGGGGGTTATACTATCCTTTGCTGCGTCCCCAACACCAGCCCCAGCGGTTTGCATCGCAGCGGCGGTCCACTCTGACCGCACTCCACGGGTGGCGTAGTCGGACATTACCTATAGCACTTTGCAGACTACTATCGGCCTGACCACCCTGAGCCACGGAACCGGGTCGCCACTACTACCCCCATAGTCTCCCTATTGCCTGGCTCCGAGTGCCCCACGGCCCAGGGGGCGAGTCAAATGTCTAAACACTTCCATAGGTCTCTTATCTACAGTTGTCAGAAGCTGCGGACGGTCAAATCTCCTGACAGGCTCCCATTAAAGGAAATCTGTCAGCAGGAAACCTCACAAACCATTTATAAGTGCATGTAGCTATTTCAAGGCAAGTCCATCAGTACCGTTACATGGCCGGTCCATTCCTCCATTACTGAGAAATCAGCGTCTGAATTGATATGCAAATGGAGCTATTTGTAGATCTGAAACCTCTGTCACCCCAGCTCTATCGCCCACCCAGAACCACCTACTCCTGTTTCACTGACAGTCCCTGTGTTGTGTGACTTCAACTCAAGGAGCCATCATCATTCAAGCAATAGAAGGCAGCGCTGGGCCGAAGTGTAAAATACTTCAGATCTACCATAGTTCTTCAGCCTCTTTTGCTGATCAATTCAAATGACAATTTCTCGGTAATGATGCAACGGACTGACCATATACAGTAGTGTTCAAAATAATAGCAGTGCGTTCAAAAACACGAGATAAGTACAAAATCTTTCTACTAGT
The DNA here is from genome assembly GCF_046119375.1 of Phyllobates terribilis. Lineage (NCBI taxonomy): Eukaryota > Metazoa > Chordata > Amphibia > Anura > Dendrobatidae > Phyllobates > Phyllobates terribilis. The sequence continues at coordinate 968,747,100 of NW_027362762.1, forward strand.
TTTTATTTCCAGCATTGGGAACATTGCACAGTGTTTTCTAATTGAAAACATGAAGAGAAATGGGTATAATTTTTAATTACTTTACAGAAAATAACAAAAAATGAACATTGGGCTGTTCTAAAAAAATAGAAGTGTCTGCATTTGTCTTTACAAACTCACAATATGTCTCTTTCTTGAGGATTTAGTATTCCTATGAATCACTCACCTAATATTTAGTTGCATAACCACAGTTTTTTAGAACTGCTTCACATCTATGCTGCATAGAGTCAACCAACTTCTGCCACCTGTCACCTGTTATTCCAGCCCATGATGCTTCGAGTACATCCCACAATTTTTCGTCATTTGTTGGCTTTGCCTCAGAAACGGCATTTTTGATGTCACCCCACAAGTGTTCTATCGGATTAAGGTCCGGGGATTGAGCTGGCCACTCCATAACCTCAATTTTGTTGGACTGGAACCAAGATTTTGCTCACTTCCTGGTGTGTTTAGGGTCGTTGTCTTGTTGAAACACCCATTTCAAGGGCATATCCAATTCAACGTAAGGCAACATGACCTCTTCAAGTATTTTAATATCTGCAAACTGGTCCATGATCCCCGTATGCGGTAAATAGGTCCATAGTAAAAGAAACATGTCCATATCATAATGTTTGCACCACCATGCTTCACTGTCTTCAGAGTGTATTTTAGCTTGAATTCAAAGTTTGGGGGTCGTCTGACAAACTATCTGTGTGTTATGGGTGTGTCAGAGGTGACAGACAGTCGCCCAGCAGTGGGTTGCAGGAGATCTCTACGTTTGGCATTGCAGACAGCTTCTTAGATAAGAGGCTGTCTTTAGGACCGAGCGGCTACCTCTCTCTTGCTAATTAGCTCTCTGGCCTGGGTGTATATATACCTGGCGTGTCTGAGAGGGAGCTACTTGTGAAGCTTAGCAGGAGCAATACTTCGTCCTCTCTGGAGCTTGAGGCCGTGTGTTTATTTGGCGTTCATCTAAAGCTAAACCATTTCCCCTGTTTTGTCCACCCCTGTTGTCTATAGAGTTTAGTGGAGGTTGACTAGTGCTCACTTCCTTCCATCCCTAGCTGTAGCCTTACGTCAGGGAAAGTCAGGGCGAGGCATGATTGCTGAAGAGGCAATATAGGGATGCTAGTGGAGACAGGGTGACACTAGACCAGACCAGGAGGTCTCCACTTCCCCTCTTTCCCTAGTGTCTGGGCTCCCTTTCCCTTTTCCCTCTGTGTTACACTAAGTCTTTCCCACACCTGGCATGACATTATAGCCGCCGAGCACGTTTTGAAAAGGTAAAAAAAAAAGAAAGGGAACTGACATTTTGTTTGTTTTTTCCTTGTGTGTTTTTGGGCGTGCGCTTTTTTTTTTTCCTCTCTCCCTTGGGTATGGGTTCAGTTGCAGAGCGGCTGCACAGGCTGTCTCTGGAGGTAAATGACCTAGTGAGGTACAGCAGCAGCATCAGCGGTTACAGGTCGCCAATATGTGGGTCTCTGCAGGTAGGCCTGTCCAGCCTGAACCCAAGGTTGCCCTCCCGGACAGGTTTTCAGGAGGTAGGGACAAGTTTTTTATATTTAAGGAGGCATTCAAATTGTATTTTAAACTTTGCCCCTATTCCTCAGGTAATGAGGAGCAACGGGTTGGTATTGTGATCTCTCTATTGCACAGAGATCCTCAGTCGTGGGCGTTTTCGTTACTGCAGGACTCGGTTTGTCTCCCGTCTGTGGAAGGGTTTTTCGGAGCTCTGGCCCTCATCTATGATGATCCTGACTGAGTCGCCTTGGCTGAATCTAGGCTATATCGCCTTCAGCAGGGGATTCGGTCAGTGGAAACGCACAGTTCAGAATTCCGTTGATGGGCGATGGATTCCAAATGGAATGACTCAGCCCTTAAAAGTCAATTTTGTGAGGGACTTACTGAAATGCTGAACGATGCCTTGGCCATATATGAAACCCCTCAGTCCTTGGAGGCTGCCATGTCTTTGGCCATATGTCTTGTTAGACACCTCCGGGATAGACGGGTGCGACCACCTTCTCCGGGGCCTTCTTGCCAGCGTTGTGTACCTCTGCCAGGGGAGTGGTTTGGGGGTGAACCAGTACTGGGGGATGTGGAGGAACCCATGCAGTTAGGGGGTGTCTCTACATCTCTCTACATCATACATCTCCCCGGAGATTCGCAAGAAAAAAGCGTATGCTTTTTTTGTGGGAAATTTTTGTGGGAAAAAGGGACACTTTGTTGGGACCTGTCCTTCAATTTCTAAACAAAAGGAGACTCGATTAACTCTCGGTAGTCTGGAGTTGGATAAACCAGGGGTGCATTTGTGGCCAAATTGCAGTTTCGGCTTTGTCCGGACAGCAGAGGTGGTACTAGAGAGCAAAACCAAAAAATTTCTGTGTTTGCTGACAGTGGATCTGGAGTCAGCAAGGTTGATGCTGAGTTTGTGAGAACTCATGGTCTCGCTTGCTGTGCTTTAGCTGAACCTATTTCCATCTTTGCCATCGACTCGGCTCCACTTGCACAGAAAGCATTAATTCAGATTGTACATAATGTAAAACTGAGAGTGGGGTCAGTTCATTGTGAAATCATACCTTGCTATGTTCTGGACAATCTTCCTACTCCGATTGTCTTGGGTATACCTTGGCTTGTTAATCATAATCTGTTGGTAGATTGGCAAGCCGGGGAGATTATTGAGTGTGGAGATTACTGCCATGAGAACTGTCTAGATATTTCCATTGCTACTGTCTCTACGGAAATATTACCTGCTTTTCTGCCTGGTTTTGAGGATGCTTTTTTCTGAGAAGGGGTGTCAGGATTTGCCTCCTCATCGTGCTTATGACTGTCCTATTTACCAGACCCCTCTAGCAAAAAATATATACAAGGATTTTACAAAGGAGACATTGCAATACATAGCAGTTACACAAAATAATAAGTATTAAAGGAGAAACTTACTCTATAAAGATCGCTGCGACGATTCAATATAGCCGGACGGGAGCTATCCTTATGACCGTTCGGCGGAACATGACCCCTTGCTTATGATACATATGCTCCCTGCAATTAGTATTGATCAATCTTCCATCGGCTGTCTTATGCCAAAGGGGAAGATCTGCCCACACCCCCCTGTGATGACATCATGTGGGCTCGGCTCCACCCTTCATGTTTGTATTAAAAATCTGTTTTTTTGGGATACCTTATCGCTGGTTGATACCTGAAGCCCAAAAGTGGCACCATCATTTCTATTATGATTTTACCTTCATTTAGAGACCACACATTGCGCCGTTGCGGTCTTCTCTACTGGTGCTTTTGCGCTACAGCTCCACGGAGGGGTTTTCGGCTATGAAAAAATGAGCATATTGCTCCTCGGCTGACCCTGCCACTAAAAATATAGGTCCCATTATGATCAGAATTATGGAACTTTAGTTATTCCATATTTTGTATCGGTGCCGGTGAGACTAAGGTTGTGTACCCACTATGCATTTTTTAAGCGTTTTTGATACGTCATTACAGCAGCGCAAACGCTTGCAAAACGCTTGGTAATCCATGCCCCATGATCCCCAATGAAAATCTGCATGTTCTGTGCCCATGCTGTGAAATTTTCCGCAGCGGATTTTCCTTGCGGAAAAATCCACAGCATGTCCATTATTTGTGCTTTTCTGCATGCAGATTTGAGGTCACAATGTATTTGAAAAACGCAAGTCAAATCCGCATGTAAAAACGCGTCAAAAACGCGTGTAAAATCCGCAAGCGTTTTTGACTGCTAAGAACATGCAGAAACGCTGCAGAAATTTTCTGCATCGTGGGCACATAGCCTAAGGCTATGTGCCCACGATGCAGAAATGAAGCAGAAAATTTCTGCAGCATTTCTGCATCTCCCTGGCAGAAAAAAACGCATGCAGATTGTGCATGCGTTTTTCCTGCAGAATACATGCGGATCCACATGCGGATTCACATGCGTTTCTGCATGCAGATTGACAAGCGCTTTCCAGGCGATAGTGACGCGCCCCCTGGGCCATATTCTTTAGGGGGAATATCCGGAGCCGGATCAGATGGGGGTTGTAGTCTTCCGAGTGGCTGTGACCCGGTCCGTGCCCAGGGTGTCAAACTCAGTTGTATGTGGCAGTCCTACAGATGTTACTAAGTTCGTAATGTCGACTACGCCACCCGTTGTGTTGCGGTCACTGTGGCCGCCGCTGTAGCAGGGTCCGCTGAGGCTGGTGGTGTTGGTGCAGCTTGATAGGATAACCCCCAACGGGAGGGGTATAGCCTCAGGGGGATCAGGTGCAGAGGATGGGAGTTGTGGTGATGCAGTGTAGACGGCAATCAGAGACTGAGTCGGGTTATGCAGTTTAGGATGTTTACTCACTGCTGATGTTCCGGTCACTCCAGCTGCGAGTGACCTCCCGAGCCGTGCTGCGTCCACCAGGTTCTGGATCCAGCCAACCCCCAAATAAGTCCGGAGCGTGACCCTGAGCTCTCCTTCTGTCCTTTCTCTGGCCGTCCCCACTAGAGATCCACCCAGGTCCAGCTCCCTCGGGCCTTCTGTTGGGAGACCCTTGGCCTTGGGTTCCCTGACCCTCCACGTGGTATGCCTTCGTGGTGGATGTGGTGGGTGGCCGTGGCAGACGCTGCCCACGGCCTCCGGTCTCTGGCTGGGGTGTGTTTTTGCCCCCACCAGCTTGGGTTCCGGTACCCTGTGCCGACTCTTCACCCGGGGATTTAATTTGGGGTCTTAGAGTCCTTTCTTCTGTTTCCCCCTCTGGGTCTCTCTTTCTCCTCTCTCACTCTGGGTCTCTCTTCTCCTCCGCTCGCTGACTTTCTCTCTGCAACTGACCCTGTTCTTAGTTGGTGCCCACCTTATATACACCCTCTATGTGTGAGCTCAGGTGACCAGCACCCAATGAGCTCCTAACTTTACCCAGGCTGCTCCCCCTATCTGCCCCTACACTACTTGGGATGTACCACCCCTCTCCCACTCCAGCCAGGAACAGACTCGGTCGTACCTGCACATTTCTAAGTGGGAGTACCGTCGGTCTGCTCCTCGGAAATGGGATGTGTGTAGTGCATGCAGCCTACCGAGCTCAGGTCCACACTCCATCCTTACCCGGGAGTGGAATATCACACCTCTGGGTTGAGGTGCAATACCCCTGTAGCAGCCGAATCCTCAGGGTGCTACAATAGCATCACTTGGAAAGTGCTTGACAACTAGGTCACACTATATAAATCCATGCAAACAGCATGGATTTATACAGTGTGAACCGTAAAAATTAAAACAAATAAAGCTATACTCACCCCGGAGGCCCCGGCGTGGCTGCAGCGCTCGTTCCTGTCTGGTTCCCGGCTGCCGGCATCTCGCGAGACAGAGCGGTGAAGGGCCTGCGGTCACATGACTGTGACGTCACCGAAGGTCCTTCAGCGCTGCTGGCATTCAGAGACAAGCCGCCGGACAGGTGAATATAACTTTATTTGTTATTTTATTCTTTTTTTACAGGTACAATGGTACCCAGGTCTGGATGAGAGTCTCCTCTCCTCCAGAACTGGGTACCATCCGCACATAAAGACGCATAGAAGCCGCTTGTACAAATGTACAGTCGCGGTTACTATGCGTCTCAATGCAAGTCAATGGCAGGAGTTCCGCTGCGCTTCCGCAAAATTAAATGACATGCTGCGGATTTTTGTACGCAGCATAAACGCTGCGGAAAAATCCGCAGCATGTGCATAGAACATGCGGAATCCCCTTGGGGACCATGGGGTGCGGATTACCTAGCGTTTAACAAGCGTTTCCGCTGCGGAAATTCCGCAGCATAAACGCTTGAAAAACGCTACGTGGGCACACAAACTAAAGGTTTCTCTTTGAAGCTCGGGAAGCAGCCTCAACAGCTACAGGCAAACTACTGCAAGCCTGCGTCTAATCACCCCCTCCATCTGCCAGGGAGAAAGATGCTCGCATTTCAATTAGGTTGGTGACACCTATCTTGCCAGCATTTGTGTACAAGGCCTTACTCATGAGTGTGCTAATTGGGGTTTTGTGCTGAGATCTACACGGAGATAGCTTTTATACTGACAAGTGGTGGATTGCTAGCTCTTGTTTTGGGATAAAGGGTGGAAGGGAGGGGTGAGGGGGCTTCAGGGAAAGAAAGAAAGAATATGTTCAATATTTCTCAATATTTCCCTGACAGGCGGTTACCAGATACTGATGATGGAGGTGACGGGCAGTCACCAGATACTGATGATGGAGGTGACGGGCAATCACCAGATACTAGTGATGGAGGTGATGGGCAGTCACCAGATACTAATGATGGAGGTGACGGGCGGTCACCAGATACTGGTGATGGAGGTGACGGGCAGTCACCAGATACCAATGATGGAGGTGACGGGCAATCACCAGATACTAGTGATGGAGGTGACGGGCAGTCACCAGATACTAATGATGGAGGTGACGGGCAATCACCAGATACTAGTGATGGAGGTGACGGGCAGTCACCAGATACTGATGATGGAGGTGACGGGCGGTCACCAGATACTGGTGATGGAGGTGACTTCACCAGATACTGAAGATGGAGGCAACAGGTGATCACCAGATACTGGTGGGATTTACATTTCTCTTTCGTTCTTTCACTTTGCTTTTTGTTAATTCATAAAAAGAAACTATTAGTATAGCTAAAAAGTGACAAAAAGCGCACACTAAGGCATGACTCGGGCAGTAAACGTTGGAGATAGTCTGGTATTGCTCACCTGGCTGGGATGTGTCAGGCACAACTCCTATGCAGATATACTGTAGATACCCGCTGCTGCTGCTCCATATGCTGAAATAAACTGCAGTAAATGTAATAGTAGAAAGGGATATATGGATAATTCTGTTAGCTGCTGGTTAAGGAGATATCCAATGGAGACAATAGTTAAAGAGCAGTTTTATTAATCTATGCGTTTCAGAGTTGAAAAAACTCCTTTGACATGAAAAAAAACACATTATGGTTTTTATAATAATATTTTTTTTAATTGAATTTCTCTTTGTTCAACGCCATCATCTCCGTTGGATTTCTTCTTGACCAGCAGCGCAGCAGATTTATCCGTATATACCTCTCTACTATTGACGAATGAACTCTTATCACTTCTGTGTATGAAGCTTCTTACGCTGCACATTCTTCCGCACCTTATCACACCTTAGATCATTTTTTTAACCCATAACATAAAACTATCTTGGCAAAATTTTGGAAATTGTTCAGGTTCAGTGAGATATTGATTAGAATTTTACTTTTCAAAGGGGGTGTACTCATTAATGCTGAGCACTCCAGTTATATGTTTGGGTTATTTGATTTCTATTGTGTTTGGTATCTGCTCTGCACTGTAGGATGTTGTGTCGCGTATACACCATCTTTCCTTCTTTTCATAATGCTTGATGCAATCTTTTGTTCTGCTTTCTTTTTTCTGTGGATTTTGCTGATGATATTCTGATTCACACCCTCATTTCTAAGAATTTAGAAGAGACGTGACGGGTTGTACTCATGCAATATTCCAGGTCAGGCCTCTGGTATGTGGATTGTATTGCCCCCGGGGTGTTGTGGGCGTGAGAACATCACCTATACACTGTGTTCCAAATTATTATGCAAATAATATTTTCTCAGATTTTCCCAAATTACCTATATGAATTGCAGTCATTGTAATTTTCCAGTCAAATAACTAGTAGAGGACAATTGAAAGGTTTTTGTACAAACTGCCTATGATAACAGGATATTTAAAAAAAAATAAAAACTCAAACTGCACTCAAAATGCATGTTCCAAATTATTATGCCCAGCAGAGTTTTCAACCTTTTCATTTTAATAAAGAACAAAAAAATGGTCATTTTTTAAATTATAAGCATTAGCCGGTTATTACACACTGAAATCAGTTTTCAACTCAAAACTTTATTCTAGGTGATGTTACATTTGCACATAGGACCCCTTGTTGGAAAGGAGCTTCTGAACTCTCTCGTCCATTGAATTTGTCAGGTTTTGGATGGTTTCTGCTTCAATTGTTTTGCATGAGGACAGAATACCCTCCCAGAGCTGTTGCTTAGATGTGAACTGCCTCCCGCCATCATAGACACTCCTTTTGATGATGCTCCAGAGGTTCTGAATGGGGTTGAGGTCAGGGGAGCATGGGGGTCACACCATAAGTTTGTCCCCTTTTATGCCCATAGCAGCCAGAGATTCAAATGTGTTATGTGCAGCATGTAATCATAGAGGACGACACCTTATTTCAGAAACTCCAAATCACTTCAATCCTAATTCAAGTCCAGTAAATAGAAAAATAGCAAAAAGCAAAAGATAAAACCTCCCAGGCTGGCAATGTTTCAGCAATGTTGGGGCCATACACGGACAATCCCTTCACGTCTTGGGACTTGAGCACCCGTGATACTTTGTTCGTACCCGAGCATCTGATGCAAACTCAAGTAGCGAGCACTTGCGCTCAACACTAATGACGATGTATTCAATATAACGACCTAATGTTATCAATTTCTGTATCTTACCTCTGAGTTCAAAATGTTCACTATACCCCTTGATAAAATCCTTGAGGGTTCCAGTTTCCAAAATGAGGCACTTATTGGGAATTTCCACTGTTTAGGTGCATCAGGGGCTCTCCAAACACGACATGGTGTCGGCTCTCGATTCCAGACAATTTTACGTTCAAAAAGTCACAAGGTGATCCTTCCCTTCAGAGCCCTATCGTGCACCCACAGAGTGTTTTATCCCCACATATGGGGTATCAGCATACTTATGAGAAATTGCACAACAATTTTTGGATTCCATTTTCTCCTGTTTCCCTTGTGAAAATAAAAAAATTGGGGATAAAAGATCATTTTTATTGAAAAAAGTTAGATCTTTTATTTTCATGGCTCAACGTTATAAACGTCTGTGAAGCACCTGGGGATTCAAGGTGCTCACCACACATCTAAATAAGTTCCACGATGTGTCTAGTTTCCAAACTGGGGTCACTTATGGGGGGTTTCCACTGTTTAGACACATCAGGGTCTCTCCAAACGCGACATGGCGTCCGCTCTAGATTCCTGCCAATTTTGCGTTCAAAATGTCAAATGGCGCTCCATCCCTTCCGAGCCCTGCCGTGCGCCCAAGCAGTGCTTTTCCCCCACATATGGGGTATTTGTGTACTCAGGAGAAATTGCACAATTACTTTTGGGGTCCATTTTTCCGGTTAGTCTTGTGAAAAAAAAGTTAAATGTTCATTTTTTTCCTTCCACGTTGCATCAACTCCTGTGAAGCACATGAAGGGTTAATAAACTTCTTGGATGTGGTTTTGAGCACCTTGAGGGGTGCAGTTTTTAGAATGGTGTCACTTTTTTGGGTATTTTCTGTCATATAGGCCGATCAACGTCACTTCAAATGTGATGTGGTCCCTAAAAAAAATGGTTTTGTAAATTTTGTTGGAAAAATGAGAAATCGCTGGTCAACTTTCAATCCTTATAACTTCCTAAAATTGTGCTGGTGTAAAGTAGACATGTGGGAAATGCTATTTATTAACTATTTTGTGTGACATAACTCTCTGATTTGAGGGCATTAAGAATTGAAAGTTTGAAAATTGCTAAATTTTTGCCAAATTTCCATTTTTTTTTTACAAACGCACGCAAGTCATATTGAATAAATTTTACCACTATCATGAAGTACAATATGGCATGAAAATTTTTACTCAGAATCAGCGGGATATGTTGAAGCGTTCCAGAGTTATTACCTCATAAAGTGACACTGGTAAGAATTGTAAAATTTGGCCCGGTCATTAAGGACATAACTGGCTCCGTCACTAAGGGGTTAAAAATCATTGGCCAAACTAGTATGGATGTGTATGGGGGTGCATTATACCATTATGGATGTCTATGGGATGCATTATACTACTAAGTATGTCTATTGGATGCATTATACTACTATGGACATCTATGGGGGTGCATTATACTACTATGGATGACTATGGGGTGCATTATACTACTATAGATGTATATGGGGGTGTATTATAGTACTCTGGATTTCTATGGGGGTGCATTATACTACTATGGATGTGTATGGGGGTGCATTATACTACTATGGATGTCTATGGGATGCATTATACTACTATGGATGTCTATAAGATGCATTATACTACTAAGTATGTCTATGGGATGCATTATACTACTATGGACATCTATGATGGTGCAATATACTACTATGGATGACTATGGGGTGCATTATACCACTATGGATGTCTATTGGATGCATTATACTACTATGGATGTCTATGGGGTGCATTATACCACTATGGATGTCTATGGGATGCATTATACTACTAAGTATGTCTATTGGATGCATTATACTACTATGTACATCTATGGGGGTGCATTATACTACTATGGATGACTATGGGGTGCATTATACTACTATGGATGTCTATGGGGTGCATTATACCACTATGGATGTCTATGGGATGCATTATACTACTAAGTATGTCTATTGGATGCATTATACTACTATGTACATCTATGGGGGTGCATTATACTACTATGGATGTGTATGGGGGTGTATTATACTACTCTGGATGTCTATGAGGGTGCATTATACTACTCTGGATGTCTATGGGGTTGCATTATACTATTTTGGATGTCTATGGGGTGCATTATACTACTGTGGATGACAATGGGTGCATTATACTACTGTGGAAGTCTATGGGGTGCATTATACTATGACCTGTGCAGCATATTGTATGGAGGACTATGTGGATTGTGTTTATACTTCTTCTATGGAGCTCCATGACTATGTACGCCCCTGGTGAGTATAATGGTTTATTTTCTTTTATACATTAAAGTACAGCGGCAGAATGGGGAACATATATATCAGGATGGGGCCCAGGATAAGGGACATATATCCCAGGACGGAGGACGCATATATAAAATTTACTCAGGATGTGTGTGTGGGGAGAAGGGGGAAGGGCCTGGGCAAAATCTTGCACTGGGGCCCATCAGACAATAGTTACGCCACTGGCTGCAGGGGTGTCCCTTGGCACTGTGATCCGGGGCTTGGTCACTGCCCTGAATCACTAGCTAAAGTTCATTTCATTAAAAAAAAGCTATTATCTGTGAGGGCACAGACATGGTTTACCAGACACAGCCCTGCATGGTACGTGTGATTACCTTTGTGGCTTCTCCTCTCCACTCCTTGATCCTCCTCTTCGGCACCAGATGTAGCAGAAGACTCATCCATCCAAGTGCAGAGATGACAGGCCTGGGGAGAAGGGAGAAGGATGACAGCCCTGAGGAGAGGGGAGAGAAGTGACAGTCCTGGGGAGAGGGAAGAAAGGCCTGAGGAGAGGGGAGAGAAGTGACAGGCCTGAGGAGAGGAGAGAGAAGTGACAGGCCTAGGGAGAGGGAAGAAAGGCCTGAGGAGAGGGGAGAGAAGTGACAGGCCTAGGGAGAGGGAAGAAAGGCCTGAGGAGAGGGGAGAGAAGTGACAGGCCTAGGGAGAGGGAAGAAAGGCCTGAGGAGAGGGGAGAAGGATGACAGCCCTGAGGAGAGGAGAGAGAAGTGACAGGCCTAGGGAGAGGGAAGAAAGCCTGAGGAGAGGGGAGAGAAGTGACAGGCCTAGGGAGAGGGAAGAAAGGCCTGAGGAGAGGGGAGAAGGATGACAGCCCTGAGGAGAGGAGAGAGAAGTGACAGGCCTAGGGAGAGGGAAGAAAGGCCTGAGGAGAGGGGAGAAGGATGACAGCCCTGGGGAGAGGAAAGAGAAGTGACAGGCCTAGGGAGAGTGAAGAAGGCCTGAGGAGAGGGGAGAGAAGTGACAGGCCTAGGGAGTGGGAAGAAAGGCCTGAGGAGAGGGGAGAGAAGTGACAGGCCTAGGGAGTGGGAAGAAAGGCCTGAGGAGAGGGGAGAGAAGTGACAGGCCTAGGGAGAGGGAAGAAAGGCCTAAGGAGAGGGGAGAAGGATGACAGCCCTGAGGAGAGGAGAGAGAAGTGACAGGCCTAGGGAGAGGGAAGAAAGGCCTGAGGAGAGGGGAGAGAAGTGACAGGCCTAGGGAGCGGGAAGAAAGGCCTGAGGAGAGGGGAGAAGGATGACAGCCCTGAGGAGAGGAGAGAGAAGTGACAGGCCTAGGGAGCGGGAAGAAGGCCTGAGGAGAGGGGAGAGAAGTGACAGGCCTAGGGAGCGGGAAGAAAGGCCTGAGGAGAGGGGAGAGAAGTGACAGGCCTAGGGAGCGGGAAGAAGGCCTGAGGAGAGGGGAGAGAAGTGACAGGCCTAGGGAGCGGGAAGAAAGGCCTGAGGAGAGGGGAGAAGGATGAGAGCCCTGAGGAGAGGAGAGAGAAGTGACAGGCCTAGGGAGCGGGAAGAAAGGCCTGAGGAGAGGGGAGAGAAGTGACAGGTATAGGGAGAGGGAAGAAGGCCTGAGGAGAGGGAAGAGAAGTGAAAGGCCTAGGGAGAGGGAAGAAAGGCCTGAGGAGAGTGGAGAAGGATGACAGCCCTGAGGAGAGGAGAGAGAAGTGACAGGCCTAGGGAGAGGGAAGAAAGGCCTGAGGAGAGGGGAGAGAAGTGACAGGCCTAGGGAGAGGGAAGAAAGGCCTGAGGAGAGGGGAGAGAAGTGACAGGCCTAGGGAGAGGGAAGAAGGCCTGAGGAGAGGGGAGAGAAGTGACAGGCCTAGGGAGCGGGAAGAAAGGCCTGAGGAGAGGGGAGAAGGATGACAGCCCTGAGGAGAGGAGAGAGAAGTGACAGGTCTAGGGAGAGGGAAGAAGGCCTGAGGAGAGGGGAGAGAAGTGACAGGCCTAGGGAGAGGGAAGAAAGGCCTGAGGAGAGGGAAGAAGGATGACAGCCCTGAGGAGAGGAGAGAGAAGTGACAGGTCTAGGGAGAGGGAAGAAGGCCTGATGAGAGGGGAGAGAAGTGACAGGCCTAGGGAGAGGGAAGAAGGCCTGAGGAGAGGGGAGAAGGATGACAGCCCTGAGGAGAGGAGAGAGAAGTGACAGGCCTAGGGAGAGGGAAGAAAGGCCTGAGGAGAGGGGAGAGAAGTGACAGGCCTAGGGAGAGGGAAGAAAGGCCTGAGGAGAGGGGAGAAGAATGACAGCCCTGAGGAGAGGAGAGAGAAGTGACAGGCCTAGGGAGAGGGAAGAAAGGCCTTAGGAGAGGAGAGAGAAGTGACAGGACTAGGGAGAGGGAAGAAAGGCCTGAGGAGAGGGGAGAGAAGTGACAGGCCTAGGGAGAGGGAAGAAAGGCCTGAGGAGAGGGGAGAAGGATGACAGCCCTGAGGAGAGGAGAGAGAAGTGACAGGCCTAGGGAGAGGGAAGAAGGCCTGAGGAGAGGGGAGAGAAGTGACAGGCCTAGGGAGAGGGAAGAAGGCCTGAGGAGAGGGGAGAAGGATGACAGCCCTGAGGAGAGGGGAGAGAAGTGACAGGCCTAGGGAGAGGGAAGAAAGGCCTGAGGAGAGGGGAGAAGAATGACAGCCCTGAGGAGAGGAGAGAGAAGTGACAGGCCTAGGGAGAGGGAAGAAAGGCCTGAGGAGAGGGAAGAAGGATGACAGCCCTGAGGAGAGGAGAGAGAAGTGACAGGTCTAGGGAGAGGGAAGAAGGCCTGAGGAGAGGGGAGAGAAGTGACAGGCCTAGGGAGAGGGAAGAAGGCCTGAGGAGAGGGGAGAAGGATGACAGCCCTGAGGAGAGGAGAGAGAAGTGACAGGCCTAGGGAGAGGGAAGAAAGGCCTGAGGAGAGGGGAGAGAAGTGACAGGCCTAGGGAGAGGGAAGAAAGGCCTGAGGAGAGGGGAGAAGAATGACAGCCCTGAGGAGAGGAGAGAGAAGTGACAGGCCTAGGGAGAGGGAAGAAAGGCCTTAGGAGAGGAGAGAGAAGTGACAGGACTAGGGAGAGGGAAGAAAGGCCTGAGGAGAGGGGAGAGAAGTGACAGGCCTAGGGAGAGGGAAGAAAGGCCTGAGGAGAGGGGAGAAGGATGACAGCCCTGAGGAGAGGAGAGAGAAGTGACAGGCCTAGGGAGAGGGAAGAAGGCCTGAGGAGAGGGGAGAGAAGTGACAGGCCTAGGGAGAGGGAAGAAAGGCCTGAGGAGAGGGGAGAAGGATGACAGCCCTGAGGAGAGGGGAGAGAAGTGACAGGCCTAGGGAGAGGGAAGAAAGGCCTGAGGAGAGGGGAGAAGAATGACAGCCCTGAGGAGAGGAGAGAGAAGTGACAGGCCTAGGGAGAGGGAAGAAAGGCCTGAGGAGAGGGGAGAAGGATGACAGCCCTGAGGAGAGGGGAGAGAAGTGACAGGCCTAGGGAGAGGGAAGAAAGGCCTGAGGAGAGGGGAGAAGAATGACAGCCCTGAGGAGAGGAGAGAGAAGTGACAGGCCTAGGGAGAGGGAAGAAAGGCCTGAGGAGAGGGGAGAAGAATGACAGCCCTGAGGAGAGGAGAGAGAAGTGACAGGCCTAGGGAGAGGGAAGAAAGGCCTGAGGAGAGGGGAGAAGAATGACAGCCCTGAGGAGAGGAGAGAGAAGTGACAGGCCTAGGGAGAGGGAAGAAAGGCCTGAGGAGAGGGGAGAAGAATGACAGCCCTGAGGAGAGGAGAGAGAAGTGACAGGCCTAGGGAGAGGGAAGAAAGGCCTGAGGAGAGGAGAGAGAAGTGACAGGCCTAGGGAGAGGGAAGAAAGGCCTGAGGAGAGGGGAGAGAAGTGACAGGCCTAGGGAGAGGGAAGAAGGCCTGAGGAGAGGGGAGAGAAGTGACAGGCCTAGGGAGAGGGAAGAAGGCCTGAGGAGAGGGGAGAGAAGTGACAGGCCTAGGGAGAGGGAAGAAAGGCCTGAGGAGAGGGGAGAGAAGTGACAGGCCTAGGGAGAGGGAAGAAAGGCCTGAGGAGAGGGAAGAAGGATGACAGCCCTGAGGAGAGGAGAGAGAAGTGACAGGTCTAGGGAGAGGGAAGAAGGCCTGAGGAGAGGGGAGAGAAGTGACAGGCCTAGGGAGAGGGAAGAAGGCCTGAGGAGAGGGGAGAAGGATGACAGCCCTGAGGAGAGGAGAGAGAAGTGACAGGCCTAGGGAGAGGGAAGAAAGGCCTGAGGAGAGGGGAGAGAAGTGACAGGCCTAGGGAGAGGGAAGAAAGGCCTGAGGAGAGGGGAGAAGAATGACAGCCCTGAGGAGAGTAGAGAGAAGTGACAGGCCTAGGGAGAGGGAAGAAAGGCCTTAGGAGAGGAGAGAGAAGTGACAGGACTAGGGAGAGGGAAGAAAGGCCTGAGGAGAGGGGAGAGAAGTGACAGGCCTAGGGAGAGGGAAGAAAGGCCTGAGGAGAGGGGAGAAGGATGACAGCCCTGAGGAGAGGAGAGAGAAGTGACAGGCCTAGGGAGAGGGAAGAAGGCCTGAGGAGAGGGGAGAGAAGTGACAGGCCTAGGGAGAGGGAAGAAGGCCTGAGGAGAGGGGAGAAGGATGACAGCCCTGAGGAGAGGGGAGAGAAGTGACAGGCCTAGGGAGAGGGAAGAAAGGCCTGAGGAGAGGGGAGAAGAATGACAGCCCTGAGGAGAGGAGAGAGAAGTGACAGGCCTAGGGAGAGGGAAGAAAGGCCTGAGGAGAGGGGAGAAGGATGACAGCCCTGAGGAGAGGGGAGAGAAGTGACAGGCCTAGGGAGAGGGAAGAAAGGCCTGAGGAGAGGGGAGAAGAATGACAGCCCTGAGGAGAGGAGAGAGAAGTGACAGGCCTAGGGAGAGGGAAGAAAGGCCTGAGGAGAGGGGAGAAGAATGACAGCCCTGAGGAGAGGAGAGAGAAGTGACAGGCCTAGGGAGAGGGAAGAAAGGCCTGAGGAGAGGGGAGAAGAATGACAGCCCTGAGGAGAGGAGAGAGAAGTGACAGGCCTAGGGAGAGGGAAGAAAGGCCTGAGGAGAGGGGAGAAGAATGACAGCCCTGAGGAGAGGAGAGAGAAGTGACAGGCCTAGGGAGAGGGAAGAAAGGCCCGAGGAGAGGAGAGAGAAGTGACAGGCCTAGGGAGAGGGAAGAAAGGCCTGAGGAGAGGGGAGAGAAGTGACAGGCCTAGGGAGAGGGAAGAAAGGCCTGCGGAGAGGGGAGAGAAGTGACAGGCCTAGGGAGAGGGAAGAAAGGCCTGAGGAGAGGGGAGAAGGATGACAGCCCTGAGGAGAGGGGAAAGAAGTGACAGGCCTAGGGAGAGGGAAGAAAGGCCTGAGGAGAGGGGAGAAGGATGACAGCCCTGAGGAGAGGAGAGAGAAGTGACAGGCCTAGGGAGAGGGAAGAAAGGCCTGAGGAGAGGGGAGAGAAGTGACAGGCCTAGGGAGAGGGAAGAAAGGCCTGAGGAGAGGGGAGAGAAGTGACAGGCCTAGGGAGAGGGAAGGAAGGCCTGAGGAGAGGGGAGAGAAGTGACAGGCCTATGGAGAGGGAAGGAAGGCCTGAGGAGAGGGGAGAAGGATGACAACCCTGAGGAGAGGGGAGAGAAGTGACAGGCCTAGGGAGAGGGAAGAAAAGCCTGAGGAGAGGGGAGAAGGATGACAGCCCTGAGGAGAGGAGAGAGAAGTGACAGGCCTAGGGAGAGGGAAGAAAGGCCTGAGGAGAGGGAAGAAGGATGACAGCCCTGAGGAGAGGAGAGAGAAGTGACAGGCCTAGGGAGAGGGAAGAAAGGCCTGAGGAGAGGGGAGAGAAGTGACAGGCCTAGGGAGAGGGAAGAAAGGCCTGAGGAGAGGGGAGAGAAGTGACAGGCCTAGGGAGAGGGAAGAAAGGCCTGAGGAGAGTAGAGAGACATGACAGCACTGAGGAGAGAAGTGACAGTCCTGAAGAGAGTGGAGAGAGATGACAGCACAGAGGAGAGAAGTGACAGTCCTGAAGAGAGTGGAGAGAGATGACAGCACTGAGGAGAGAAGCGACAGTCCTGAAGAGAGTGGAGAGAGATGACAGCACTGAGGAGAGAAGCGACAGTCCTGAAGAGAGTGGAGAGACATAACAGCATTGAGGAGAGAAGTGACAGTCCTGAAGAGAGTGGAGAGACATGACAGCACTGAGGAGAGAAGCGACAGTCCTGAAGAGAGGGGAGAGACATGACAGCACTGAGGAGAGAAGTGACAGTCCTGAAGAGAGTGGAGAGAGATGACAGCACTGAGGAGAGAAGCGACAGTCCTGAAGAGAGTGGAGAGACATGACAGCACTGAGGAGAGAAGTGACAGTTCTGAAGAGAGTGGAGAGAGATGACAGCACGGAGGAGAGAAGTGACAGTCCTGAAGAAAGTGTAGAGAGATGACAGCATGGAGGAGAGAAGTGACAGTCCTGAAGAGAGTGGAGAGACATGACAGCACTGAGGAGAGAAGCGACAGTCCTGAAGAGAGTGGAGAGACATAACAGCACTGAGGAGAGAAGTGACAGTCCTGAAGAGAGTGGAGAGAGATGACAGCACGGAGGAGAGAAGTGACAGTCCTGAAGAGAGTGGAGAGACATAACAGCACTGAGGAGAGAAGTGACAGTCCTGAAGAGAGTGGAGAGAGATGACAGCACGGAGGAGAGAAGTGACAGTCCTGAAGAGAGTGGAGAGACGTGACAGCACTTAGCAGAGAAGCGACAGTCCTGAAGAGAGTGGAGAGACATAACAGCACTGAGGAGAGAAGTGAAAGTCCTGAAGAGAGTGGAGAGACATAACAGCACTGAGGAGATAAGTGACAGTCCTGAAGAGAGTGGAGAGACATAACAGCACTGAGGAGAGAAGTGACAGTCCTGAAGAGAGTGGAGAGAGATGACAGCACTGAGGAGAGAAGCGACAGTCCTGAAGAGAGTGGAGAGAGATGACAGCACGGAGGAGAGAAGTGACAGTCCTGAAGAGAGTGGAGAGACATGACAGCACTGATGAGAGAAGTGACAGTCCTGAAGAGAGTGGAGAGACATGACAGAACTGAGGAGAGAAGCGACAGTCCAGAAGAGAGGTGAGAGACATGACAGCACTGAGGAGAGAAGTGATAGTCCTGAAGAGAGGGGAGAGACATGACAGCACTGAGGAGAGAAGTGACAGTCCTGAAGAGAGTGGAGAGACATGACAGCAGTGAGGAGAGAAGTGACAGTCCTGAAGAGAGGAGAGAGATGACAGCACTGAGGAGAGAAGTGACAGTTCTGAAGAGAGTGGAGAGACATAACAGCATTGAGGAGAGAAGCGACAGTCCTGAAGAGAGTGGAGAGACATGACAGCACTGAGGAGAGAAGCGACAGTCTTGAAGAGAGTGGAGAGAGATGACAGCACGGAGGAGAGAAGTGACAGTCCTGAAGAGAGTGGAGAGACATAACAGCATTGAGGAGAGAAGCGACAGTCCTGAAGAGAGTGGAGAGACATGACAGCACTGAGGAGAGAAGTGACAGTCCTGAAGACAGTGGAGAGAGATGACAGCACTGAGGAGAGAAGTGACAGTCCTGAAGAGAGTGGAGAGAGATGACAGCACGGAGGAGAGATGTGACAGTCCTGAAGAGAGTGGAGAGACATAACAGCACTGAGGAGAGAAGTGACAGTCCTGAAGAGAGTGGAGAGAGATGACAGCACGGAGGAGAGAAGTGACAGTCCTGAAGAGAGTGGAGAGACGTGACAGCACTTAGCAGAGAAGCGACAGTCCTGAAGAGAGTGGAGAGACATAACAGCACTGAGGAGAGAAGTGAAAGTCCTGAAGAGAGTGGAGAGACATAACAGCACTGAGGAGATAAGTGACAGTCCTGAAGAGAGTGGAGAGACATAGCACTGAGGAGAGAAGTGACAGTCCTGAAGAGAGTGGAGAGAGATGACAGCACTGAGGAGAGAAGCGACAGTCCTGAAGAGAGTGGAGAGAGATGACAGCACGGAGGAGAGAAGTGACAGTCCTGAAGAGAGTGGAGAGACATGACAGCACTGAGGAGAGAAGTGACAGTCCTGAAGAGAGTGGAGAGACATGACAGAACTGAGGAGAGAAGCGACAGTCCAGAAGAGAGGTGAGAGACATGACAGCACTGAGGAGAGAAGTGATAGTCCTGAAGAGAGGGGAGAGACATGACAGCACTGAGGAGAGAAGTGACAGTCCTGAAGAGAGTGGAGAGACATGACAGCAGTGAGGAGAGAAGTGACAGTCCTGAAGAGAGGAGAGAGATGACAGCACTGAGGAGAGAAGTGACAGTTCTGAAGAGAGTGGAGAGACATAACAGCATTGAGGAGAGAAGCGACAGTCCTGAAGAGAGTGGAGAGACATGACAGCACTGAGGAGAGAAGCGACAGTCTTGAAGAGAGTGGAGAGAGATGACAGCACGGAGGAGAGAAGTGACAGTCCTGAAGAGAGTGGAGAGACATAACAGCATTGAGGAGAGAAGCGACAGTCCTGAAGAGAGTGGAGAGACATGACAGCACTGAGGAGAGAAGTGACAGTCCTGAAGACAGTGGAGAGAGATGACAGCACTGAGGAGAGAAGTGACAGTCCTGAAGAGAGTGGAGAGAGATGACAGCACGGAGGAGAGAAGTGACAGTCCTGAAGAGAGTGGAGAGACATAACAGCACTGAGGAGAGAAGTGACAGTCCTGAAGAGAGTGGAGAGAGATGACAGCACGGAGGAGAGAAGTGACAGTCCTGAAGAGAGTGGAGAGACGTGACAGCACTTAGCAGAGAAGCGACAGTCCTGAAGAGAGTGGAGAGACATAACAGCACTGAGGAGAGAAGTGAAAGTCCTGAAGAGAGTGGAGAGACATAACAGCACTGAGGAGATAAGTGACAGTCCTGAAGAGAGTGGAGAGACATAGCACTGAGGAGAGAAGTGACAGTCCTGAAGAGAGTGGAGAGAGATGACAGCACTGAGGAGAGAAGCGACAGTCCTGAAGAGAGTGGAGAGAGATGACAGCACGGAGGAGAGAAGTGACAGTCCTGAAGAGAGTGGAGAGACATGACAGCACTGAGGAGAGAAGTGACAGTCCTGAAGAGAGTGGAGAGACATGACAGAACTGAGGAGAGAAGCGACAGTCCAGAAGAGAGGTGAGAGACATGACAGCACTGAGGAGAGAAGTGACAGTCCTGAAGAGAGGAGAGAGATGACAGCACTGAGGAGAGAAGTGACAGTTCTGAAGAGAGTGGAGAGACATAACAGCATTGAGGAGAGAAGCGACAGTCCTGAAGAGAGTGGAGAGACATGACAGCACTGAGGAGAGAAGCGACAGTCTTGAAGAGAGTGGAGAGAGATGACAGCACGGAGGAGAGAAGTGACAGTCCTGAAGAGAGTGGAGAGACATAACAGCATTGAGGAGAGAAGCGACAGTCCTGAAGAGAGTGGAGAGACATGACAGCACTGAGGAGAGAAGCGACAGTCCTGAAGAGAGTGGAGAGACATGACAGCACTGAGGAGAGAAGTGACAGTCCTGAAGACAGTGGAGAGAGATGACAGCACTGAGGAGAGAAGTGACAGTCCTGAAGAGAGGGGAGAGACATGACAGCACTGAGGAGAGAAGTGACAGTCCTGAAGAGAGTGGAGAGACATGACAGCAGTGAGGAGAGAAGTGACAGTCCTGAAGAGAGGAGAGAGATGACAGCACTGAGGAGAGAAGTGACAGTTCTGAAGAGAGTGGAGAGACATAACAGCATTGAGGAGAGAAGCGACAGTCCTGAAGAGAGTGGAGAGACATGACAGCACTGAGGAGAGAAGCGACAGTCTTGAAGAGAGTGGAGAGAGATGACAGCACGGAGGAGAGAAGTGACAGTCCTGAAGAGAGTGGAGAGACATAACAGCATTGAGGAGAGAAGCGACAGTCCTGAAGAGAGTGGAGAGACATGACAGCACTGAGGAGAGAAGCGACAGTCCTGAAGAGAGTGGAGAGACATGACAGCACTGAGGAGAGAAGTGACAGTCCTGAAGACAGTGGAGAGAGATGACAGCACTGAGGAGAGAAGTGACAGTCCTGAAGAGAGTGGAGAGACATGACAGCACTGAGGAGAGAAGCGACAGTCCTGAAGAGAGTGGAGAGACATAACAGCACTGAGGAGAGAAGTGACAGTCCTGAAGAGAGTGGAGAGACATGACAGCACTGAGGAGAGAAGTGACAGTCCTGAAGAGAGTGGAGAGAGATGACAGCACTGAGGAGAGAAGTGACTGTCCTGAAGAGAGTGGAGAGAGATGACAGCACTGAGGAGAGAAGTGACAGTCCTGAAGAGAGTGGAGAGAGATGACAGCACTGAGGAGAGAGGTGACAGTCCTGAAGAGAGTGGAGAGACATGACAGCACTGAGGAGAGAAGTAACAGTCCTGAAGAGAGTGGACAGAGATGACAGCACTGAGGAGAGAAGCGACAGTCCTGAAGAGAGTGGAGAGACATGACAGCACTGAGAAGTGACAGTCCTGAAGAGAGTGGAGAGACATAACAGCACTGAGGAGAGAAGCGACAGTCCTGAAGAGAGTGGAGAGAGATGACAGCACGGAGGAGAGAAGTGACAGTCCTGAAGAGAGTGGAGAGACATAACAGCATTGAGGAGAGAAGCGACAGTCCTGAAGAGAGTGGAGAGACATGACAGCACTGAGGAGAGAAGCGACAGTCCTGAAGAGAGTGGAGAGAGATGACAGCACTGAGGAGAGAAGTGACAGTCCTGAAGAGAGTGGAGAGACGTAACAGCACTGAGGAGAGAAGTGACAGTCCTGAAGAGAGTGGAGAGAGATGACAGCACTGAGGAGAGAAGCCACAGTCCTGAAGAGAGTGGAGAGAGATGACAGCACTGAGGAGAGAAGTGACAGTCCTGAAGAGAGTGGAGAGAGATGACAGCACTGAGGAGAGAAGTGACAGTCCTGAAGAGAGTGGAGAGACATGACAGCACTGAGGAGAGAAGCGACAGTCCTCAAGAGAGTGGAGAGAGATGACAGCACTGAGGAGAGAAGTGACAGTCCTGAAGAGAGTGGAGAGAGATGACAGCACTGAGGAGAGAAGTGACAGTCCTGAAGAGAGTGGAGAGAGATGACAATCAGTGCATGGTTGGGATGAACATGATTTTGAAGAAAATTTTAATATGAGCCCAACTGGGACAGTTAGATAAGTGTGTTTAGGCGATACGCAAGTCTAAAGAAATGGGTTTTTAGGACACGCTTAAAACTGTGGGTATTGTGAATGAATGGAATTGACCTGGGTAGTGCATTCCAAAGAATTGCAGCACGCAAAAAATCTTGGAGACGGGAGTGGGAGGTTCGGATTATGGAGGATTTTAGTTTTAAGTCAGCAGAACGGAGGGCACGTGTAGGGTGGTCGACTGAGATGAAGGAGGAGATGTAGGGGGATGCTGAATCATGGCGAGCTTTGTGGGTAAGAGTAATAAGTTTATATTGAACTCTGTATTGGATGGGCAACCAATGCAATTGTGACGCCCGGGGGTGGAAGGAGAAGTGACTTTGATGTGGTTGCGCCTCCCCCCCCCGCCCCGCTCTCGCTAGCCCACCCTGAGAATTGGGGGTACTCGGAGCCGGGCCCGAACTGTGGATGGATGTAGTTGCGGCCTAGGCCCGGTCCGTGCCCAGGGTTGTCACATGAAAATAAGGGCTAGGAGGGATGGTGTTAGTTCGAGTGGTTCTTGTGACTACACCACCTGTGGTGTCTGGTGAAGGGCCACCAGCGCCGCTGCAGTCCACTGAGGCAGGGATGGTATGGCAGTATAGGTAGTATAACTCCCCACAGGCGTAGCTGGCCTCAGGGCAGAGGGACAGGATGGAAGGGGTTGTAGTAGAGAAGGACGCATACCGCGTCCCGCGGTGTGGCGCAGAATAAACAGTCCGGAGGCCATAGGGGTGAACTTCCAAGGTTTTACTCACTTTAGAGTGAAGGAAGGCGACTCCCTGCTCCCTGCGGTCACCAAGGACGGGGTCCGACAACCTCCGAGTAAGTCCAGCATTCAGTCGGGACCCTGAATCAGAGTGTTCCTGCACTACAGGCCAAATCCTTTCCTGTCCATGTGTGTGTGCAAATAGGCCGGGTCTCCCTCTGAGCTCCTCTCAGAACAAGGTCACGGGTGGCAGCTCCGCTCCGTCCGATACCCGGTGGGATACACTGGGCCTAAGGCTATGTGCCCACGTTGCATTTATGAAGCAGAAAATTTCTGCTGCATAAATGCAAGTCCTCTCCCGGAAAAACGCATGCGGAATTCCGCACGCGTTTATCGCACATTTTTCGCGCGTTTATCACGCATTTTCCACATGCGGAATTGCCTTGCGTTTTTTATGCATTGGACAAAGGCAATTCCGCTTGCGGAAACGCAAAATTAAATGACATGCTGCGGATTTTTGAACGCGGCATAAACGCTGCGGAAAAATCCGCAGCATGTGCATAGAACTTGCGGAATCCCATTGGGGACCATGGGGTGCGGATATACATGCGTTTTTCAAGCGTTTACGCTGCGGAAATTCCGCAGCATATACGCTTGAAAAATGCTACGTGGGCACACAGCCTAACTGGGCTTTCCCGTCCAGGACGTAAAGTAGCCAGGTCGGGTGTTGGGGGCCGGTACCCCTCTTGCAGCCAGACTCCCTCTGAATATATCAGGTAGGCGAGGACAGGTGGCGTATACCGCTCCGTCTGCATCCTCCCCGGGATCCATTTGCTACGGAGCCACACTCTTAAGCTCCGGGCCTTCTTGATCTTGGTGCTTGGCCGGGTTGAGACATTCCGTGTCTGCAACCTTCCTCTCGTCCCAAAGCCATGGTACGAGGGCTGTGTCCCTTGCCGGTGCAGGCCCACACAGGATCTGCGATCCCGGAGGGAAGTCACATTACACACAGTATTTTGACTGCTCAGCACGACCAGCTGACAGACTGACTGAAAAGAACAGAGAAGAACCAAAAGGACCAAGATCAAAGATGGCTTACTATTAAATACTAAATTTGAAGTGTAACTAACTTGTAAGTCCTCCACCCACACCTACTAACTGGTTCCTACCACTTTGTGTTCCCCAGTCTCCCTGTAACCAGGAGGGCAGCACCTAGTGCATACCAGCCCCCTCTGGTGGAGAAATGTGGTGTTGGATGCAAGGTCTGGTCCCGACTATCACACTGTTCATACCTCAGAGGGGGAACACCACACTCCATTACAGAAGTGCAGCATCCCTGTGGCGATCGAACCCTCAGGGGCGCCACACAATGACTGTCACAGGGTGGAGGCATCGGTGTAGTGGTTGGCGAGGAATATGATCCTGGCTGCTGCATTAAGGACGAATTGGAGAGGGGTGAGGTTAGAAAGAGGGAGACCGATTAGTGAAGAGTTGCAATAGTCCAGACGAGAATGAATAAGAGCGACAGTAAGAGTGTTTACCGAGTCGAAGGTGTGAAAAGTTCTGATTCTTGAGATGCTTTTAAAGTGTAGATGACACGAGTGAGCGAGTGATTTGATGTGAGGAGTGAAGGAAAGATCTGAATCAGGTATGACACCAAGCGGGCTTGTCGCTGGGGAGTAATGGTATAGCCACAAACGGAAATGGCAATATCGGGCACAGGTAGGTTAGTGGAGGGAGGAAATATGAGTAGTTCAGTTTTTAACAGATACAATTTTAGACAGAGGGAGGACATATTGTTAGAGACAGTGGAGAGACAATCACTGGTATTTTGTAATAATACGGGGGTGAAGTCCAGAGAAAAGGTGTATAATTGGGTGTCATCAGCATAGAGATGGTACTGAAAACCGAATCTACTGATTGTTTGTCCAATAGGAGCGGTGTATAAGGAGAAAAGAAGGGGGCCTAGGACTGATCCTAGAGGAACCCCGACAGTAAGGGGAAGGAGAGAGGAGGAGGAGCCGGCAAAAGACACAGAGAAGGAGCGGTCAGAGAGATAGGAGGAGAACCAGGAGAGAACAGTTTCCTTGAGGCCGATAGAGCGGAGCATAGTGAGGAGGAGCTGGTGATCCACAGTGTCGAATGCTGCAGAGAGATCCAGGAGAATCAGCAGAGAGATCCAGGAGAATCAGCAGGGAGTAGTCACCATTAGATTTAGCTGTTAGTAGATCATTAGAGACTTTAGTGAGGGCAGTTTCAGTAGAATGTAAAGAGCGTAAACCAGATTGTAAAGGGTCAAGAAGAGAATTATCTGAGAGATAGCGGATGAGATGGGAGTGGACCAGGCGTTCCAGGAGTTTAGAGATAAAGGGAAGATTGAAAACAGGTCTGTAGTTAGCAGCACAGTTCTGGTCGAGGGATGTTTTTTTAAGTAATTGATGTATGCTGGCGCGTTTAAAAGAGGAGGGGAAAATGCCAGATGAGAGGGAGAGGTTGAATATTTTAGTTAGGTGAGTGGTGACACCTGGAGCAAGGGACTGAAGGAGATGTGAGGGAACAGGGTCACATTTGCAGGTGGTAGGGCGAGAGGAAGCAAGGAGCCTGATCACTTCATCTTCCGTGACTGGTTTGAAGTCAGAAAGTGAGCAAGATACAATGTGGCGGGGGAGAGCATGCATAACATTTGGGGATTGGGAGAAAATTTCCTGTCGGATATGGTCAATTTTTTCATTGAAATAATTGGCCAGATCGTCAGCGCTGAGGTCGGTGGTCGGGGCCTGTGCTGTTTGATTAAGGAAATAGTGAAAAGTGTCAAAGAGGCGTTTAGGATTATTGGACAGTGAGATGATGAGGTTGTTAAAGTAGATTTGTTTGGAGAGGTGAAGGGCAGAGTTATATGTTTTAAGCATAAATTTATAATGGAGGAAATCTTCGGCCAGATTAGATTTTCTCCACAGCTGTTTGGCACACTTGGAGAACCACTGGAGAAAATGTGTTTGCAGCGTGTGCCAGGGTTGTCGTCTGTGCCAAGTTGTTCTCTGTGTAGGAGGTGCGGCTTCATCCAGGGCGGATTGCAATGTTTCGTTATAATTAGTGTTGAGCGAGCACTAAAATGCTCGGGTGCTCGAAGCTCGGGCCGAGCTCACCGTGATACTCGGGTGCTCGACCCGAGCAACGAGCCCAATGTTAGTCTATGGGAGACCCAAGCATTTTTGCGGCGGCACCCCCGGCAGTCTGTAGAAAGCCTAAAAAGTGCCCAAAACGATAGTGACAGTGCTCAAATGACATGGGGACAGCATGGGGATCGCTCCAGGAAGCATTTCTGACCCCCAGGTCACTGCTGTCAACAACGTTGTCAGAGGTATTAAGCCACTTTTACGGGCTCACAATAAAACGTTCAAAAACGAAACTGAAACTGTTTTCCTGTGAAATATGTTAAGGAACTTCCTTTCCAGGGTAAAGACTTGTGTATAAGGTAAAATAAATAACCAAAAACAAAAATACTCCTCCACACCTTGGGCTATGTTCACAAGTAAAACCAAAAACAAGAAAAATAGAAGTCTGAACTGAAACGTAAATTGATGTGCATGCATATTGTAAATGCATGTTCACACAAGGCCACTAGACAGAGAAAGAACAAAAACAAGCAAAATGCCCAAATAACTGGAAGTAAATGGATAGATCACACAGTGCAAAAATAATAATAAATAATAAAGGGTATTTAGTAAACATAATTTTGATCAAAATAATGTAAAACCCATCCCACCACGTCAAGGCAACCCTTATGGGACAGTCCTAACTCTAATATTAAAAACCTTACCATTTGTCAAGTGACGTACATATGGATAAGGGCAGAGAGACTGAATCCCTAATATAAGCATAAACCTGAGGCAGAATGAACCTTTCAGTTTAGACAAAGGGCGGCCACACCCTTTTATATGCACTAAAGCACACTGAACTACAAAGAAAAAACCTAGAAGTCTGAACTGAAACGTAAATTGATGTGCATGCAAAATGTAAATGCATGTTCACACAAGGCCACTAGACAGAGAAAAACCAAAAACAAGCAAAATACCCAAATAACTGGAAGTAAATGGATAGATCGCACAGTGCAAAAATAAATAATAAAGGGTAAATAAATAAATAAAGGTTCATTCTGCCTCAGGTTTATGCTTATATTAGGGATTCAATAAAGGGTAAATACCCTTTATTATTTTTTATTATTTTTGCACTGTGCAATCTATCCATTTACTTCCAGTTATTTGGGTATTTTGCTTGTTTTTGGTTTTTCTCTGTCTAGTGGCCTTGTGTGAACATGCATTTACATTTTGCATGCACATCAATTTACGTTTCAGTTCAGACTTCTAGGTTTCTTCTATGTTCACAAGTAGCATTTTTTATGCATTTTTGCACTTTTGTATTGCTTTCAACCGTGACAAATGCATTCACCGGGAAATGTCATTTTAACATTTTACAACCTTATCTGGCCATGTGCAGTGTGACACATGCATACAGTGCTGAAAAGACATGGGAACAGCATGGGGAAGACCCCTGGAAGCATCTCTGACACCCAGGTCACTGCCTAAAAGTGTGCCCATCAGAAGTGATCCTTGCCGCATCAGAAGATGCAGACTTGCAACTATCCCCGTGCAAGTCCTTGTCCCAGGGCAGTGTTCAATTGTACCTCCCCCATTCCTTGCAATGCAAGCGCAAATATGCAGCCAACCACCCACCCACCCGCAGGCTGCAATACTATACTGCTAGCTTGCACTTGAAATGGGGCCTTATAGTTTGGAGGAGGCCGAAGCTGGCCACTACCTCATGGCTGCTTCAGCAGCGAGGTCTCCATACTCAGTCCCCAGCCGCCACTATGTGTCCCGGTAACCTTCCCTACACTTTTTTAGCCTGGCCTGCTTTAGGGCAGCTTTGGACGAACCTACCAGACAACCAGACTCCTCCAGTGGGCCCTGGCTTCTCCATCAGGGGAGTTGAGAGTGCCAAGGTGAGGAGCATGATGATGATGATAATAGAAGTTAGCATCTGCTTTGTTTTCTTGGAATGCAAGCGTAAGTGTGCAGCCTGCCACCCACCCACCCCCAGGCTGCAATACCATACTGCTAGCTTGCACTTGAAATTGGGCCTTTTAGGCATGTGGAGGCGGAATCTGGCCACCAAGTCATGGTTGCGTCGGCGGCCTGGTATCCATACTCAGTCCCCAGCCGCCCGGCGGCCGAGTGTCCATACTCGGTCCCCAGCCGCCCCTATTTGTCCCGGTGCGCCTTATACACAAGCGCGCATACCAAAACATTACCTGTGCCCTCCCCAGTGCATTTAGAGGACAGCCTATTCCGCTGTAGTGTGTGCACGCCAACCCCCTGTTCATGGCACATGCGAAGATGCCTCCCTCCTTGCACCTGTCGTTGCAGACTTGCAACTATCCCCGTTCAAGTCCTTGTCCCAGGGCAGTGTTCAATTGTACCTCCCCCATTCCTTGCAATGCAAGCGCAAGTATGCAGCCTGCCACCCACCCACCCCCAGGCTGCAATACCATATTGCTAGCTTGCTTGCACTTGAAATTGGGCCTTTTAGGCATGTGGAGACAGGCGCCGGCCACCATGTCATGGCTGCGTCGGCGGCCTGGTATCCATACTCAGTCCCCAGCCGCCCGGCTGTCCACGCTTTTTCCCCAGCCGCCAGGGGACGGCCGGGTGTCCATACTCGGTCCCCAGCCGCCCGGCGGCCGGGTGTCCACGCTCGGTCCCCAGCCGCCAGGGGGCGGCCGGATGTCCATACTCGGTCCCCAGCCGCCCCGCGGCTGGGTGCACCCACACACGGTCCCCAGCCGCCTAGGGGCGGCCGGGTGTCAATAAACGGTCCCCAGCCGCCCCTATTTCTCCTGGGAACTTCCCCCACACTTTTCTTAGCCTGGCCTGCTTTAGGGCAGCATTGGACGAGCCCACCAGAGAACCAGACTCCTCCGGTGGGCACTAGCTTCTCCATTAGGGGAGTTGAGAGTGCCAAGGTGAGGAGCATGATGATGATGATAGAAGTTAGCATCTGCTTTGTTTTCTTAGAATGCAAGCGTAAGGGTGCAACCTGCCAGTCACCCACCCCTAGGCTGCAACACCATACTGCTAGCTTGCTTGCACTTGAAATTGGTGCTTTTAGGCATGTGGAGGCGGAATCTGGCCACCACGTCATGGCTGCGTCGGTGGCCTGGTATCCATACTCAGTCCCCAGCCGCCCGGCTGTCCACGCTTTTTCCCCAGCCGCCAGGTGGCGGCCGGGTGACCACACACGGCCCCCAGCCGCCCCTATTTGAAGGACAGCCTAACCACAAACACGTGGACAAGTGAATTTGGCCAGGGATGGTCCATCTCACTGACGCCTTCACACTGGGTTAATATTGTGGAAGCCGGGACACAGTTGGACACTGGGATGCAACACGTCCTCTAGACATAGAGGATTGCGGGTCCTGGGTCAATCAGGCTTCAACACAAAGTTCAGAAGTTAGACAGCAGCAATGGTCGGCCTCCTACACAACGAGTAAATTATTCATGATCATGAGGCCATCCATCTCCTCAGCTTTCTGTTCCTTGGAATGCAAGCGCATGTATGTAGTAGCGGCTAGGCCTGAGGTGGTCAGCGTTTTGGCGCATATCCTACCTCCTCCGAGGATTGCTGGATGTTTTCCTGCTACTATCCCAGTTCTATGACTCCCGTTAAAACAAAGCTTCAGGTGATGAATGATGGATGAGGTGGTGGCAAAGGAGAAAGAGCAGGAGGAACAGGGACCATTCACATCTATATCAGGCCAGTCAACCACACATGTCTTGTAGGATACGTTTCTGTAACAAAAGGAGCGGTTCGGCTACACAGTTATGGGGCATACAATGAGTGCAATGCCTACCAAAAATTTCGAGGCACTCCAATGCCCCTTGGAAGTGACATGGAGGTCAGAGGGCCTTATCTAAACCATTTTTTCCATTTATAGCAACTGGGTCTCCTGTACACTGTTGGCCTAAGCAGTGAATGGAAGGCTTTCCAAAAATTATGAGGAACTGCAATGCCCCTTGAAACAGACGTGGATTACAGCGTACTAAAAACCTTCTACCCATTATTGGGTAGTGGGTCTCCCTTAGTGTTCGCCTATGCATTGAAAAGCAAAAGCTGACTAAAATTAGGAGGAAATGCAATGCCCGTTGGAAGAGTCGTGGAGGTTAGAGGTAATTAAAAACAACATTTCAATGCCCCTTGGAAGAGCTGTGGAGTTCAGAGTGGTTTAACAAGACGGTTTTAATGCCCCTTGGAAGAGACGTGGAGGTCGCAATAGCTTAACAAGACAGTTTTAATGCCCCTTGGAAGAGTGGTGGAGGTTACAGTGGAATAAAAAGACAATATCAATGCCCAGTGGAAGAGACGTGGAGGTCACAGTAGCTTAATAAGACGGTTTTAATTGTTAGAACCTTGCTCTTGGTTTTTTTTTCCTTTGCTGGTCACTTGACCTTGTTGGCCTATTTAGTCCTGCTCCGCCCTTCTGGCTTTGCTGGACTTCATTGTATATCTACTTTCTAGCTAGCCTGTGCTCTGTGTCTTGCTCTGTTAGTTTGCTTGGTCTACTGACCTCTATGTTCTATATATTTTGTTTGTTCGTCTGTCTGCTACTATTTCTGTTAGGAGGTGTCCCATATTCCTCCCAGTCCTTAGTACTTGTAGGGATTCCTTCCCCCACATCTATAGGTCTCCGTACAGACTAGCTTAGGACTTTAGCAGGTCTGATCGCAGGATCAGGTCCCCTGTTACATCGTAGGGATTAAGCTGAGTTCTATCGTAGGGACAGATCTCCTCTCTTTCCTTAGCTCTGGTAGCAGAACATAACAGTAAGTCCAGCCAGCAAATTCTCTAAGGAAAGATTTTTCTGTTCCATCATGGTGTCGGTTCAGGATTTGGTTCATCGCCTGCAGGGACTCTCTCTGGAGGTGGCCGAGCTCCGTCAGCACGTGAGTAACTGTCCTGGAGCACATTTCTTGGAGCCTAAGGTATGTTTGCCGGATTTATTTTTTGGTGAACACCGAGAATTTTTTTCATTTAAAAATGCTTGCTTATTGTATTTTCGTTTGAGACCTAAGTCCTCTGGGGATGAATCCCAGCGCGTAGGGTTCATAATGTCACTTTTGCGCAAAGAGCCTCAGGAGTGGGCCTTTTCTTTGCAACCTAGTGATACATGCTTCAGATCAGTGGATAGTTTTTTTTCTGCTTTGGGACTATTATATGATGATCCTGACCGTGTCGCATCAGCTGAGACTGAGTTGAGACGTTTAAAACAGGGATCAGGTAATGTGGAAAAATATTGTACTCATTTCCGTCGTTGGTCTACTCAAACAGGGTGGAACGATTCTGCTCTGAAAAGTCTATTTCTTGCTGGGCTCAGTGAAAGGGTTAAAGACCTGCTAATTGCTTATCCTACACCTGAAGATTTGCAACAGGCTATGCAATTAGCTATACGGGTGGATAGAAGACTGCGTGCAAGGGTTAATGAGAGCAAATCCTCTGCTATGTCAGTTTCTGGTTATGAGAATGTGTGTACTAACAGTGGTGAACCGATGGAGATTGGATCGGTGGCACCTCGCTCTCAAGAAAAAGACCGTCGATTTTCTGAAGGCTTGTGTTTCTATTGCGGAAAATCTGGTCATTTGATTAAAGGCTGTGAGCTTCGTATGAAGAAAGAAAAAAAAATGGTCAGTCATGCCCGTATTGCCTGTTTAAATTCCAAGGGTATATTTTTAGCTGCTTCCACGATTGCTCAGAAAAAATTAATGGAATTTCGGGTGTTTGTTGATTGCGGGTCTACTCTGAATGTAATTGATGGGGGATTCGTGGAAAGACTCAATTTAAAACCTGAACCTTTATCATCCCCCATTGCTGTGGTTTCTGTGGATGGTTCCCCTTTGAAGAATATTACTCTCAAGGTCTGTGAATTTCCTCTCACTATTAATGGTGTTCACCATGAGAAATTGGATTTGGTAGTGTTGAATAACTTGCCTTCTCCAGTAATATTGAGATTGCCCTGGTTAAAATTTCACAATCCTGTACTGGATTGGTCTACCAGTGAAATTAAATCCTGGAGCCATAAATGTTATGACAAGTGTTGTAATGGGCGTATTGCAGCTTTGGATAGGGGAGAATTGCCTGTTCCTATTCAGGATTTTTGGAGAGTTTTTTCTGAGAAGGAATCGCAGGTTTTGCCTCCCCATAGAGACTATGATTGTTCTATTGAATTTGTCCCTGGAGCGACTCTTCCTAAAAGTCGTTTATTTAACCTTACTATTCCTGAGAGGAAGGCTTTGGAGGAATACATACAGACAAGTTTGGCCGCCGGTCACATTAGGCCCTCTAAGTCTCCTGTGGCGGTTGGATTTTTTTTTGTAAAAAAAAAGGACGGCGGTTTACGTCCTTGTCTGGATTTTCGTGAGATTAACAAAATTACTGTACGCAATCCTTACCCACTGCCATTGATTCCTGATCTGTTTAACCAGTTAATGGGGGCCAAGTGGTTCTCTAAAATTGACCTTAAGGGGGCATACAATCTGTTGCGCATGAAGGAGGGTGACGAATGGAAGACTGCTTTTAACACTCCTGTGGGTCATTTTGAGAATCTGGTTATGCCTTTTGGTCTTACTAATGCTCCTGCATTTTTTCAGAATCTGATTAATGACATCCTTAGACCTTTGATCGGCAAAAATGTGGTTGTGTATTTGGATGACATTTTGATTTATTCGCCGGATCTGGAGTCTCATTGGCGGAGCGTGCGTGAGGTATTACAGTTATTAATGGACAATTCGCTTTTTGCTAAGCTGGAGAAATGTGAGTTCGCTGTACAGAGAATTAGTTTTTTGGGCTACATTATCTCCAGCAAAGGTTTTGAGATGGATCCGGTTAAGGTTCAGGCTGTGCAGGAATGGCCTAGGCCTATTGGTTTGAAATCGATACAGAGGTTTTTGGGTTTCGCCAATTACTACAGAAAATTCATAAAAAAATTTTCTAGTATTGTCAAACCTCTGACCGATCTCACCAGGAAAGGTGCTGATGCGGTTCAGTGGTCTTCTGAGGCCATTGAAGCTTTTGTGTATCTCAAGGAGAGGTTCACCTCTGCTCCCATCCTTATGCAGCCTGATGTTACTAGGCCGTTTTTGGTTGAGGTTGATGCTTCCTCTGTGGGGGTTGGCGCAGTATTGTCTCAGGATAACGGGGATGGATTACATCCCTGTGCCTTTTTTTCAAAAAAATTTTTGGAGACTGAACTGAATTACGATATTGGTAATCGGGAATTATTGGCTATTAAACTCGCATTTGAACACTGGCGCCACTTCTTGGAAGGTGCGGAATTTCCCGTTCAGGTTCTTACGGATCATAAAAATCTGATATATCTTGATGCTGCCAAGCGCCTGAATGCCCGTCAGGCTAGGTGGGCACTGTTTTTCTCGCGGTTTAATTTCTCCGTTACTTACATCCCTGGTACTAAGAATGTTAAGGCGGATGCCTTGTCTCGCAGTTTTTCTCCCATAGTCGGTGCTGAGAAAGAGGAGAACATTTTACAAGAAGGTGTTGTGATAGCTGCTTTGGACTCCATTTTGGAAAATGAGATTCTTAAAGCACAGGAGAATGCCCCATCTAACACTCCTCATGGGAGGTTGTTTGTGCCTGGGACCTTTAGGAGAGATTTGTTTGTTGAGTGTCACGAATCTCGGTTGGCAGGTCATCCCGGAATCTCTGAGACCAAGAGACTGGTGGGTCGCAGTTTTTGGTGGCCTGGATGGCAGAAGGAAGTCATTAAGTGGGTGCGTCAATGTACTATATGTGCTAGATCTAAGTCCTCACATACTCCTGCTGCGGGGTTGCTTTGTCCTTTGGAGGTTCCCAGTGCTCCTTGGACACATTTGGCTATGGACTTTATAACTGACCTTCCCCCCTCTGAGGGTTTTACTGTCATCTGGGTGGTCGTGGACCGTTTTAGCAAGATGTGTCACTTGGTTCCTTTCGTCAAACTGCCCTGCGCTAAAACTCTCGCTAAGGCCTTTGTCAAGGAAATTGTCAGACTTCATGGCGTTCCTACTGACATTGTTTCTGATAGGGGTCCTCAGTTCGTGGCTCGTTTTTGGCGTGCCTTTTGTGATAGGTTGGGAGTTCATTTGTCATTCTCGTCCGGATATCATCCTGAATCTAATGGCCAGACAGAAAGGAAAAACCAGGATGTTGAGCAGTTCTTGCGTTGTTTTGTGGCAGACAATCAAGAGGGGTGGTCTGAGTTTCTGCCACTTGCTGAATTTGCTCTGAACAATCATACATCTTCTTCTGCTGGTTGTTCGCCTTTTTTTTGTTGTTCTGGGAGACATCCGTCGTTTGGGTCGTTCTCCAAGTTGGGATCTGCCGTGCCTGAGGAGGAGAATTTTTCCGGTGATTTGGAGAGAGTTTGGACGGATGTGCGTGGTAATCTTCAGGAGGCCAACAGAAAATCTAAAGACTACTTTGATAGGAAACGACAGGAGGTTTTGTTCGCTGTTGGTGACATGGTTTGGTTGTCCTCTAGGAATCTGCGGTTGAGGATTCCTTCAAAGAAATTGGGTCCCAAGTTTGTAGGGCCCTTTAAGGTGCTTCAGGTTGTCAACCAATCTGCTGTTAGGTTGGAGGTTCCTACCTCCTGGAGAATTAATCCGGTATTTCATGTCTCTCTGTTGAAAAAAGCTGTTGTATCGGATTGTGACGCCTCTGCCTCTGTTCCTCCGGTGGTGGAGGACGGGGAATATGAAATTTCTCGCATCCTTAACTCTAGACGGTATAGAGGTAGTTTGCAGTATCTTGTGGCCTGGAAAGGTTTCGGTCCCGAGGATAACTCTTGGGTGAGGTCGGATGATGTTTCCGCGTCCAGACTTATCAGAGCGTTTCACAGGAGATTTCCTGATAAGCCTGGTCCTAGGGGATCCGGAGGATCCTCTTAGAAGGGGGGGTACTGTTAGAACCTTGCTCTTGGTTTTTTTTTCCTTTGCTGGTCACTTGACCTTGTTGGCCTATTTAGTCCTGCTCCGCCCTTCTGGCTTTGCTGGACTTCATTGTATATCTACTTTCTAGCTAGCCTGTGCTCTGTGTCTTGCTCTGTTAGTTTGCTTGGTCTACTGACCTCTATGTTCTATATATTTTGTTTGTTCGTCTGTCTGCTACTATTTCTGTTAGGAGGTGTCCCATATTCCTCACAGTCCTTAGTACTTGTAGGGATTCCTTCCCCCACATCTATAGGTCTCCGTACAGACTAGCTTAGGACTTTAGCAGGTCTGATCGCAGGATCAGGTCCCCTGTTACATCGTAGGGATTAAGCTGAGTTCTATCGTAGGGACAGATCTCCTCTCTTTCCTTAGCTCTGGTAGCAGAACATAACATTAATGCCCCTTGGAAGAGTGGTGGAGGTCACAGTGGAATAAAAAGACAATATCAATGCCCCTTGGAAGAGACGTGGAGGTCACAGTAGCTTAACAAGACGATTTTAATGCCCCTTACAAGAGCCATGCAGTACAGTATATTAAAAACATTATTCCCATTATTAGGGAGTGGGTCTCCCATAGTCTTTGCCTATGCCTTCCAAGCAAAAGCTGACAAAAATTAGGACGGAGGAACTTGCAATGCCCCTTACAAGAGCCATGCAGCACAGCATATTAAAAACATTATTCCCATTATTGGGGAGTGGGTCTCCCATAGTCTTTGCCTATGCCTTCCAAACAAAAGATGCCAAAAATTAGGACGGAGGAACTTGCAATGCTGGCAACATGGACCACAGTCACTCTGGTGGTATAGTGGTGGTGGAGGCTGAGGATAAGAGCAAAAAACAGCCGAAATGAAGAAGCGTATACCCATGTGTGGGTGTGAAGCGGTGCATGGGAATAAACCTCCTGAAATAACACAGTGGATTTGACTTTATGTTACTCTGCTGTCATTTGGTGGTGATGAGAAGTCTGGCCCAATCCAGCCCTTGTTCATTTTGATAAGGGTCAGCTTGTCAGCATTGTCAGTTGACAGGCGAGTGCGCTTATCTGTTATAATTCCCCCAGCGGCACTAAAAACACGTTCCGATAACACGCTAGCAGCAGGGCAGGCCAGGACCTCCAAGGCGTACAGGGCGAGTTCATTCCAAGTGTCCAGCTTGAATACCCAATAATTAAAAGGCACAGAGGAATCACGGAGCACGCTGGTACGGTCGGCAAGGTACTCACTCACCATCTTTTGAAACTTTCCACTCCTTGTGAGAGTACCTCGCGCCTCAGGGCCTGTAAGCTGGGCGGGTCTCAGAAAACTGTCCCAGAACGTTGACAGTGTTCCCCTGCCTCTGCTGGATTGGAGTTGCGTCTCTCTCGCCTGTACGCCTTGGTTGGGCAGCGAACTGTGACCTCTGCTGCTAGCGTGTTCAGATGGGAATTTTTTTAACAGTTCTGCAGCAAGGGCCTTCTGGTACTGCCCCATTTTTGTAGACCTCTCCACCTCAGGAATAAGAGAGTGAAAGTTCTCCTTGTAGCGGGGGGTCTAAAAGTGTCACCAACCAGTAATGATTGTCACCCAACATTTTGACAACGCGAGGGTCACGGTTAAGGCAGCATAAAATAAAGTCAGCCATGCGTGCCAGACTGGTAACAGGCAAGACTTCTGTGTCCTCACCAAGATGACGACTGACCATGCTCTCCTCCTCCTCCTCCCCCCTGTCCTCATGCCAACGACGCTGAACCGACGGTATGACAGTTGTACAGGTACTACCGTCTACAGCGCATGATACCAGCTCCTGTTCTTACTCCTCCTCCTCTCCCTCATTGTCCCCCAATGCACATTGGGATGAGATGAGGCTGGGCTGTGTGTAATCGCCCGCTATGGCTTCTTGATCCATCTTATCATACTCTGGCTGCAATACCTCCTCTTTAATTCTCTGCAGAGAGCGTTGCAAAAGACAGACAAGTGGGATGCTGAAGCTAATGATGGCGTCATCGCCACTCACCATCTTGGTGGACTCCTCAAAGTTTGTCAGGATGGTACACATGTCAGACATCCAGGTCCACTCCTGAGGTCTTATGTGTGGAGTCTGACCTGAATATCGACGGCCTTGTTGCAGCTGGTACTCCACAACTGCTCTTTTCTGCTCACAAATCCTTTGCAACATGTGGAGGGTAGAGTTCCAACGTGTGGGGACATCACACACCAGTCGGTGTGCCGGAAGCTGCAAACGCTGCTGCAACACAGCAAGGGCAGCGGAATCTGTAGCCGACTTCTGAAAATGAGCTGACAGGCGGCATACTTTGACGAGCAGATCTGGCAACTCGGGGTACGATTTAAGAAACTGCTGAACCACGAGGTTAAGCACATGCATGGTACGTGTGTGATCTCGGCTCGCCTCAGAGCCGCCACCAGGTTACGGCCATTGTCACACACGACCATGCCTGGATGTAGGTTCAGCGGTCTCAGCCACAGATCTGCCTGCTCTTTCACAGCTGTCCACAACTCACAAACAGTGTGAGGTTTATCACCTAAGCTTATGAGTTTCAGCACAGCCTGTTGCCGCTTGGCTGAGCCAGTACTGCAGTGCTTCCAGCTTGTAACTGATGTGGTGATATTTGAGATGGAGGCTGAACATGAGGAGGAGGAGGATGATGCGCAGGAGCTGTACACTGTGGGGGCAACTCTGACTGACATAGGGCCCGCAATCCTAGGTGTGGGGAGGATGTGTTCCGTCCCAAGGTCCGACTGGGTCCCGGCTTACACTGTGTTTACCCAGTGTGCCGTCAGGGAGATGTACCGTCCCTGGCCACAAGAACTTGTCCACGTGTCCGTTGTCAGGTGGACTCTCCCAGTAACTGCGTTGTTGAGGGCACGGCAGATGTTTTGGGACACATGCTTGTGTAGTGCGGGGATGGCACACCGGGCAAAATAGTGTCGGCTGGGGACCGAGTACCGAGGGATGGTCACTGCCATAAGGTTGCAGAAGGATTCCGTCTCCACCAGCCTAAAAGGCAGTATTTCCAATGCAAGCAGTCGTGAAATGTGCAAATTTAGGACTGTGGCCTGTGGGGCGTTGGCTGCGAATTTGCGCTTTCGTTCAAAGGTCTGGGATATTGATATTGAATTGAACGCTGCGGTGTGACGTGGACGTTGATGCTGTTTCTTAAGAAACTGCCATAACATGTGAAGACTGAGAGGAGGGGGCATCTTTGCATGCAGTATGGACAGTGGATTGCCTTGCACGCACAACAGGGAGTTCTCTTACACACACAACAGCGGAAGAAGCAGTGGTGACACCCTCTGACACTGGTCGTGGACCCTGGGGTTTGCCCCACAAAGTCGGGTGCATTGCTGACATGTGCCTGATCATGTTGGTGGTGGTCAGGCTGGTAGTTTTGTCACCCCTGCTGATGCTGGCATGGCAGGTGGTACAAATGGCCTTTTTGGGGTTATCAGCAGAGTCTTTAAAAAAATTCCAGACTCTGGAAGACCTACCAGTTGTACTGGCAACGTCCCTCGTGTTGGTGTTACGGGGAACTGTTGCCCGCCTTCTGTCTGCGGCCACCACACTGCTTCTTCCTGCCTGTTGGGGTACTCTGCCTCCCTCCCCCTGTGTGCTGCTGGCCTTGCTCTGCGTGTCCTCCTGCCATGTTGGGTCAGTTACTAGATCATCCACCACCTCCTCCTCTTCCACTTCCGCACCACGGTCCTCCTCCTCACTTCGTGGCAATTGTGTCTCGTCATCGTCCACCTCTTGTGACAAATTGCCACCGTCACCTTTCTGTGGCCGTGGCTGTTCAAATATTTGGGCATCGCTACATTGAATCTCCTCTTCCACCACTTCAAGCGGAGCAGGCGAGGGGCCCAAATATGGAAATGGACCAGTGAACAGCTCTTCAGAGTGTCCAAGTGTGGGATCAGTTGCTGTCTGACGACACTCGGCATGGTGGGAGGAAGGAGCATCAGGGTGAGGAGGAGTATGCAGTCGAGACTCACGGCTACTAAGACTTGACCGTGTGGAAGACAGACCGGAGGTGGTGGTGCCCAGGTGACTGGAAATATTATCTGCTATCCAATTAATAACCTGTTCACACTGATCAGTTCGCAATAGTGGTGTTGTTCTGTGCTTCCCTAGTAATTCGGTCAAGACGTGGGAGCGAGAAGATGTGGCTGTTGGTTGTGGCACATTTTCACCTTGGCCTCGGACCCGTCCTCTGCACGCACCATCACCAGAACGTCAAGTTACACGTCCCATGCCACACGCCTTGCCCATTGTAAATGAAGTAAAATAGCTTACACTCGCACTATCAATGGCAAAAGGGTAATAAAAAGGAGATTTGAACCGTGGAAGAGGAAAACCACAGTTCTAGTTATCTGGCCTACATCAGAATCTTTTAAACAGATATATTTGTGTCTGAACAGTCAGCGAGGCACTCAGACTGTTTTTTTTCTATGTAAAAAAAGGCAAAAAGGTGGATTACACCCAGATTTGAACCGTGGAAGAGGAAAACCATAGTTCTATTTCTCTGGCCTGCAGCCAGAATCTTTTAAACAGATATATTTGTGTCTGAACAGTCCGCGAGACACTCAAACCGTTTTTTAATGGAAAAAAGGCAAAACGGTGAATTACACCCAGATTTGAACCGAGGAAGAGGAAAACCACAGTTCTAATTCTCTGGCCTACACCAGAATCTTTTAAACAGATATATTTGTGTCTGAACAGTCGGCGAGACACTCAGACTGTTTTTTTTATGTAAAAAAGGCAAAAAGGTGGATTACACACAGATTTGAACCATGGAAGAGGAAAACCACAGTTCTATTTCTCTGGCCTACACCAGAATCTTTTAAACAGATATAGTTGTGTCTGAACAGTCAGCGAGACACTCAAACTGTTTTTTTTATGTAAAAAAGGCAAAAAGGTGGATTACACCCAGATTTGAACCGTGGAAGAGGAAAACGACAGTTCTAATTTCCTAGCGTATACCAGACTTTTTTAAATAGGTATATTTGTGTATGAACAGTTAGCGAGACACTCAAACTGTTTTTTTTTTAATGGAAAAAAGGCAAAAAAGTAGATAATACAGAGATTTGAACCGTGGAACTGCAAAACCAGAGTTCTAGTTATCTGGCCAAAACCAGACTCTTTTAAACAGATATATTTGTGTCTGTAATGCAGTGTTTGTTGGTATAACCACTGCGTCTCCTATACAGCCTGCCTGCCTGCCTGATATCTGGGATGGATATTAGTCCTCAGAAGGACTGTTTGTTTAATTTTGCAGGCTTTAGAGACCCTACACTACCTATTTCACAGTATAAATCTCTCCCTAGCTCAGCAGCGCTGTCCCTACACTTTCTGATCCGGAGCGACTGTGTCCAAGATGGCGGCGCCCGGTTATAAATACTCAAGGTGACGCTGTGCGGCCAGCCAATCACTGGAATGCCCACAAACAACATGGCTGCGGCATTACAGTGACTGGCTGGCAATCCCTGCATGTGTGGCACCCCAGGGGTCTGGTTTTCCACAGTAATGTAATGTTATGTCTGAGAGCAGGTGGGAGGTCCTTTGGTCAGGGATCCTGTGCATGCCACACCTCCTGCCCAGTCTTGGGGGGGGAAGAACTTCCCCTATATAAACCCGGGGCTGAAGCAGGGTTAGCAGTCAAGGAGAGTAGAGACAAGAAACAGTCACAGGAAGAAACAGCAGAAGCTCAGTGGGAGCAATACTACTACAAGTCAGGGGCTGGCAGCTGCAGAGCTCACCCTGACTGAGAAGCTTTCTTACCGGACCCGGCGTCCGAGGCTGTGGGGACTAACTCTTACCCAGCAGCAGAAGCCGACCGGCAGGGGATTTCAGGTCCTCAGGCCCAGAAACCCGAAGGCACGGTCACACGTGTGGGACCAGCACCGCCATCGTGGAGCGGAAGCCATTAGAAGGCCCCGAGTCACCGGCCATACGGGTGAGCACCACACGGTACACTCAGGGACGTGGGCTACTTATATCCGCTTCTAGCAAGGTAGCCAGAAGAGTGCAGTCAGTTTGGGAGGCCTACAACTCCGCCTGGCCGGGGGAGATCCCATCTGCTCAAGGACTGACCAGGCCCCGTTCACTAGCAAGTACTCCGGGAGGGTCTATCGTTGTTACCAGTAAAGACCCTGAATTACACCGCACCGTCTCTGAGTGGTTCCTGCTACCCCCATCATCCATCTGCTGCCCTGAGGCCATACCCCTCCCGTTGGGGGTTATACCATCTACGCTGCACCATCCATCCACCGGCCTCAGCGGACTGTCCTGCAGCGGCAGCTCCATAGCTGCATTCAACGGGTGGCGTAGTCGTCCTACATCTACCGCCGATACATCGCCGCTCAGTTTGACTCCCTGGGCACGGACCGGGTCGCCGCCACGAGACTACAACCCTCAAGAGATCCGGCTCCGGGTAAGCTCCCGCGTGCGCAACGCAGCGCGACACAGGCCCAGGGGCGCGTCAACTTTGGCGTAGTCGGCAGGATTTCGTGCCCGCAACCACCGGGTACTGCGTGCCTGAAAAAGAGACTTTTCAAACTTACCTGTGGTGAAGATTCCCGCCATCCGGCGCCATCTTCAGCCTTCTTCCCGCCATCGGTGAAGTTTCCCGCCATCCGGCGCCATCTTCTGCCTTCTTCCCGCCATCCGTGGAGTTTTCCCGCCATTGGACGCCATCTTGAGGACGCCGCGCGGGAAGAAGAGGGGCGTGGACTCCGAAAGCGCGCGAGAACTGAAGCCCCGCTTCACGTCCGGACGTTGCGTAAGGTCCTGGAAGGAGCCCAGCAGACGCCGACGTCACAGGAGCGCGACGGAAGGTCCTCAACCCTGACGATCCACTGCGGAGCCGCGGCCTACGGAAGAGGATCATCGCAAGGTAGGCCACGGTCCACTAGGGGGGAGGAAGATGTCGGATACAGAGGAGAGCTTCACTGCCTCAACCCTCGCCAGCGCTACCGCTGCTGCAGTTATGCCCTTCACCATGCCCTATATCTCGGGAGCAGCTTGGCTACCCCAGTACTCAGGGGTGTCACATACCCTGCATGACTTTAGAGAAAAGCTGGATAGCCTCTTCCAGGTGTACCCCCTCACAGAAGAGCAAAAAGTGAGCATCCTGGTGGCCCAACTAACCGGGGCAGCCAAAAGGGAAGTAAAATCCTGGCCACCTGGGAGGAAGACTGTCGCAGGGATACTAACCCGGCTGAAGGACACCTTTGATACCCGCACCTCAGCCGAGATTAAGCTTAGATTCTACGGGTGCAAGCAGCGAGCGCATGAGAGTATAAGGGACTATGCACTAAACCTACAAGAGGCCCTGAGGGCCATTAAGCAGACCGACCCTGATGGAGTGGGAAACGAGGACAGGCTGTTGACCGAACAGTTTATAGAGGGACTATATTGTAATACCCACCGAACCCAGTTGCGGGCAATGGCCTTGCAGGATCCCCATCTGGGATTTGCACAGTTCAAGGACAGAGCCATCCGGGTGCTCCGAGAACCGGCACCAGGTGGCGTTGTGACCCAC
The DNA here is from genome assembly GCF_046119375.1 of Phyllobates terribilis. Taxonomy (NCBI): domain Eukaryota; kingdom Metazoa; phylum Chordata; class Amphibia; order Anura; family Dendrobatidae; genus Phyllobates; species Phyllobates terribilis. The sequence continues at coordinate 968,789,349 of NW_027362762.1, forward strand.
AGGCGCCCCACTACCACTTACCACCAGGAGGCGGCGCCCTTGTCGGCAGGGCCTGTGGGAGCTGATGCGCAGGCTTTGGACAATGACCCGGCTCCAGACCTACACCATCAGGTCCAAGAGCTAGCTAAGAGCGTTGCTGCGCTAACCCGAACTGTGCAGTCTTTACAGGTTTCCACTCCAGGGAAGATCCAGCTGGCATCCGGACCGGAGGACATCCCGTGGCGTCGACCAAGGAGGACCCCACCGGCCAGAGGAAGACCCAGTGACCGATACAGAGAGGACGGACGACCCATCTGCCGCCGCTGCAATCAACCCGGACATATGGCAAGGTACTGTTCTTTAAACGGGCACAACCTGGGGTAGAGGGCCAACCCCCAGGAAAAAGATCACCAGGCCCATCGAACTGGCGCGACAGATATGTGGGAGGACGTCCAGTCTTGCCTGTGGTACTGGATGGCATTCCCATGAGTGCCCTACTGGACACCGGGTCACAGGTCACCACCATCCCGTACGTGCTCTTTAAGCAGTACTGGAATGACTCGGATATTACCCGCTACCCTGACGACGACTTGAGTATCATCGCCAGCAATGGCCAGCCCGTGCCACAGATTGGATTTAAAGAGGTGACCATCAAAATCGGTAGAGTCGAACTGGCAGCACAGGGACTGATCATTGTAGATATTGACAAACATGAGAGTCACCCAAAAATAACTCTAGGAACTAATGTAATTGAAAATTGTCTTGCAGAGGTGATTTTCCTTTTACAGCAGGTTGCCAAGAACGCCAGCTCCGGCGAGCAGCGGGTGCTCCAGAAAGAGATCCGGGCACTGATGCGACGGCAACAGGTGGAACTCTCCGGCGGTGAGATTGGTAGCGTAAGAATGTGTGACCCTTTTCCTATTGCCATGCCCCCAAAAAGTGAAATGATGATTTGGTGCCGGGCAGCTATTGGTCTGAGAGGTAGAGATTACCAGGCAATGGTAGAACCAGTTTACTCAGACAGTAGGCCCACCATTTTGACAGCACGGGGGGTGGTCAATGTACGCCATGGGAGGGTGCCCGTTCGCATAATCAATATCGGGGAGAGGGAAGTGTACCTGCCCCGGTATGCCACGCTAGCCAAATTATATACCATTAACCAAAATGCTATACAATCTGTGGAACCCTTGCCTCCATCTCACCCGGAGGAAGGTAACGGCTCTAAGAAAACAAAGGAGGACTGGTGTCAGCAACTACATTTGGGTACTGACTCCACTCCCTCACATCAGAAACAGGGAGTCTATCGGGTGGTTCAAGAGTACGAGAGAGTGTTTAGTAAACACCTGTTAGACTTCGGGCGAGTCAAGGGGGTAGAACACCACATCCCCACGGGAGACCATCCTCCCATAAAAGAGAGGTATCGACCCGTACCCCCTGCACACTACCAACATGCCAAGGGGATGCTTAGAGACATGAAGGAGGCTGGGGTGATCAGGGATAGCTGTAGCCCCTGGGCAGCTCCACTAGTCTTAGTCCGAAAGAAAGACAACACCATGAGGATGTGTGTAGATTACCGGAAAATCAACCGTATCACACACAAGGATGCGTACCCCTTACCAAGGATAGAGGAGTCATTGGCTGCTTTAAGATCTGCTAACTTCTTCTCTACCTTGGATCTCACTAGCGGGTACTGGCAGGTTCCTGTAGCAGAGGCGGACCGGGAGAAGACCGCATTCACCACCCCGATGGGACTTAGCGAGTTCACCTGCATGCCGTTCGGACTCTGCAACGCACCAGGAACCTTCCAACGACTAATGGAGTGTTGTCTGGGCCACAGAAACTTCGAGACGGTCCTGTTGTACCTGGACGATGTCATCGTATATTCCAAGACGTATGAGGACCACCTGAAACACCTGGCGGAAGTGTTCGAAGCTCTGGCGAGTTACGGCCTAAAGGTGAAACCCTCCAAGTGTCACCTCCTGAAACCAAAGGTGCAGTACCTGGGACACGTGGTGAGCGCTGACGGAGTGGCTCCCGACCCTGATAAGATCACCGCAATTAAGGAATGGCCAAGCCCCTCCAGCGTAAAAGAAGTGCGGCAGTTCCTCGGGTTGGTAGGCTACTACCGAAGGTTTATTCCCGGTTTCACCAAGAAGGCAGCACCTATGCAGGACCTCCTGATAGGCCAGTCCCGGAAGGCCAAGAACCAGAAGCCGCCCTTCAAATGGGAGGAGCTGGAAGAAGAGTCCTTCCGCCAGCTGAAGATGGCCCTCACGGGGGACGAAATCCTGGCGTACCCGGATTATAGCCAGCCCTTTATCCTCTACACCGACGCCAGTAACATCGGGCTAGGAGCCGTACTGTCCCAGATCCAGCAGGGGAAGGAACGAGTAATCGCCTACGCCAGCCGAAAACTGCGACCCACCGAAAGGAACCCCGAGAATTACAGCTCATTTAAGCTGGAGTTCCTGGCCGTAGTATGGGCAGTCACCGAGCGCTTTAAGCATTACCTCGCTTCTTCCCGGTTCACCGTGTACACGGATAACAACCCGTTGACACACCTGGACACGGCAAGACTCGGTGCCCTGGAGCAGAGGTGGATGGCCCGTCTGTCCAACTATGAGTTCACAATCAAATACCGGGCAGGACGCTCCAATACCAACGCGGACGCCCTGTCCAGGATGCCTAACCTGCCGGACGGAGGAGAAGATCCGGAGGGACTGGAAGAAGTTGAACTCCCTGCGTTCCACCGTCATGGGACTATTCAGTATTCCCACCAGGTAAGGAGTAAGCAGACTGCTACGTTGAACCCCTTACCCCACTACAACTGGGCGGAAACGCAAGACAGCGACCCTGCCGTCCGACTGGTGAAGGAGATGCTGACTCGGCCGGAGGCTCGCCTTGAACCAGACGCTCCGGAGGAAGCCAAACAACTATGGGCAGAGAAGAGTCGACTGTTCCTTTACAAAGGGAAGTTGTGCCGCAGAATGGTTAACTCCCGGACGCATGAATTACTCTGGCAAGTAGTGGTGCCACGAAGGGACGCAGCCATGGTGATGGAGGCATACCACGACGGAGCTGGGCACTTCGGGTGGAAGAAGCTGGAGTTCCTGCTGCGCGAGCGGTTCCACTGGGTAGGCATGAGGGGAACCATTGAGAAGTGGTGCAGAGACTGTGGCCCGTGCAACCTGAGAAGGAAGGACCGTGCCAGCCAGAAGACTCCCCTGCAGTCCATCGTCACCCGGCAACCGTTGGAACTGGTAGCCTTGGATCATGTAAAACTGACCCCAAGCAGAAGTGGCTACGTCTACGCGTTAACCATCGTGGATCATTACTCCCGGTTTCTGGTTGTCGTCCCCGTCAAGGACTTAACGGCTCAAACAGCAGCTAGAGCCTTCCAGCAGCACTTTTGCCGTCCACACGGGTACCCGGACCAAGTGCTGACGGACCAGGGACCTGCCTTTGAAGCGGAGGTCTTCCAGGAATTCTGCAATCTGTATGGCTGCCGGAAGATAAGGACGACACCCTACCATCCGCAAACTAATGGACTTTGTGAGAAAATGAACCAGGTGGTAATGGATCTTCTAAAAACGTTGCCCCTGGAAGAACGCAGTCTGTGGCCTGAGAAGTTGCCCGATCTGGTGGACCTATACAACCACATCCCGGTAGGTTCCACCAACTGTACCCCGGCTTACCTAATGAGGGCAAGACCTGGTAAGTTACCTGTTGACCTGGAAATGGGAGTCCTGACACCCGAGGACACTTCACCAGAAACAGACTGGGACACAGAGAGGCAGCAGCAGTACCGGAGAGTACAGGAGAGCGTGGAGCGAAGTCTCTGTCAGGCTAGGGAAAGACAAGAGAAAACTTACAACCAGTATGCTCCCGCTGTTCCCCTGGTACCCGGAGAGCAGGTCTTGAAGAGGAAGAGACGGCTCCACAAGTTGGATGACCAGTGGGAGAAGGACCCGTACACCGTACTGCCCTCAAGCCACGAGAACCCGAAGGTTTGTACCATCAGTAAAGACGGAGGGGAAACCACAGCCATTGTATCCCGGGACCACCTGAAGAAGTGTCCCGAACAACTGAGGAACCCTGAAGAGGAACAAGAAGACCATCGACCCGTAGAGGAAAGGGAAGATATGGTTAGTACTGTGCTCGGGGACTTCCCTCGGTCTTGGACTCAAGTCAATGGTGCAGTTGTGGTACCCGTACTCACCTTCCTCCAACCAGCATCCCAAGCACCTACAGAGCAACAGGTAGAGCTGGAAGAACAGCCGGTCCAGGAGGCAGAAGACTCCACACAAGCAGGACAGGAGGATCAACCCTCTGCTTATAGTGAGCCTGCCGCACCCCTAGTGAGACAAAGAGCCGGTAGACAGCTGCCCAGTTTACCCTTGACAGCTCCTACACCCTGTAGTTCAGGGCCAGACAGTCAGCTCCGTAGGTCCACTAGGGCCACTAGAGGCCAGTTACCCGCACGCTGGAGGATTTGAAGTGTATAAATTGTTTTATTTATGTTTATCTGTGTATTGTTGCTTGTGTATAATTTTGTGTTTCCAGTTATTTTTAGGAATCCTTGGTGGATTTACCGGGAATCCTTGTACATAGTTGGAGCGTAACCCAGGATGGACTAGAGACTGTTAAGGACTCGGGGTAGGACAGACCCCTACCTGGTTACGTCTCCCTGTTTTGGTGAAATGGACACCTTGCTTTCTTCAAAGACTACACCCGGTTACGGACATGCCGTGACCACCTTTATGTGTTTCTTCTTATTGTACTATTATTGTTGTTATATCTTGTTATGTTTTTTCTAAAATATGTTTAGTCCCGGAGTACTAAATTTCACTAGGGGGGAATGTGGCACCCCAGGGGTCTGGTTTTCCACAGTAATGTAATGTTATGTCTGAGAGCAGGTGGGAGGTCCTTTGGTCAGGGATCCTGTGCATGCCACACCTCCTGCCCAGTCTTGGGGGGGGAAGAACTTCCCCTATATAAACCCGGGGCTGAAGCAGGGTTAGCAGTCAAGGAGAGTAGAGACAAGAAACAGTCACAGGAAGAAACAGCAGAAGCTCAGTGGGAGCAATACTACTACAAGTCAGGGGCTGGCAGCTGCAGAGCTCGCCCTGACTGAGAAGCTTTCTTACCGGACCCGGCGTCCGAGGCTGTGGGGACTAACTCTTACCCAGCAGCAGAAGCCGACCGGCAGGGGATTTCAGGTCCTCAGGCCCAGAAACCCGAAGGCACGGTCACACGTGTGGGACCAGCACCGCCATCGTGGAGCGGAAGCCATTAGAAGGCCCCGAGTCACCGGCCATACGGGTGAGCACCACACGGTACACTCAGGGACGTGGGCTACTTATATCCGCTTCTAGCAAGGTATCCAGAAGAGTGCAGTCAGTTTGGGAGGCCTACAACTCCGCCTGGCCGGGGGAGATCCCATCTGCTCAAGGACTGACCAGGCCCCGTTCACTAGCAAGTACTCCGGGAGGGTCTATCGTTGTTACCAGTAAAGACCCTGAATTACACCGCACCGTCTCTGAGTGGTTCCTGCTACCCCCATCATCCATCTGCTGCCCTGAGGCCATACCCCTCCCGTTGGGGGTTATACCATCTACGCTGCACCATCCATCCACCGGCCTCAGCGGACTGTCCTGCAGCGGCAGCTCCATAGCTGCATTCAACGGGTGGCGTAGTCGTCCTACATCTACCGCCGATACATCGCCGCTCAGTTTGACTCCCTGGGCACGGACCGGGTCGCCGCCACGAGACTACAACCCTCAAGAGATCCGGCTCCGGGTAAGCTCCCGCGTGCGCAACGCAGCGCGACACAGGCCCAGGGGCGCGTCACATGTTCATTGGCTCTATAAAGAGCGCCAAACATGCAGGGCGGAGACCCGAGCTCCCGCCCGAGTAACCTGAAAATGCTCGGTGCTCGCTGAACATCCCGAGTAGTGAGATGCTCGGGCGAGTAACGAGCAGTGTCGAGCATGCTCGCTCAACACTAGTTATAATGCTTTAGTGCAGAATCAGGACATGAGAGGGAGGAGATTGGGGCCAATGGTGATTGCAATGTTTTCATAAATTTCTAGATGTTAATGGCATGTATATTTCTATAAGTGTAGAAAGTGGGGGTCTCTTGAGCAGGGTGACAGCTCTTGACAGAGAATGAAAGAAGGGTGTGGTCAGAGAGCGGAAGAGGAGAGCTAGTAAAGTCTTGTATTGAACATAGCCGGGCGTAGATCAGGTCAAGAGTATTTCCAACTTCATGTGTGGGAGAATTAGTAAGCCGTGAAAAGCCGAAGGAGGAAGTTAGCGATAAAAGATGAGCGGCAGATGGGGAGAGGGGATGGCCAATTGGGATGTTAAAGTCTCCCATGATGAGGGTAGGGATGTCACAGGATAGAAAGGTTGGAAACCAAATGGCAAAGTGATCCTAGAAACTGATGGGAGGGACCCAGAGGGCGATACACAACCGCCACTCGCAGGGAGAAGGGCCGGTAGAGTCTGACTGTGTGGGCCTCAAAAGAAGGGAAGATAAGTCAGGGTACTGGGGGGATAACCTGAAAAGTACATTTTGTTGAAAGGAGCAGACCAACACCTCCACCTGATTTGTTGTCAGGTCTCGAAGTATGAGAGAAGTGAAGGCCACCATTTGAGAGAGCAGCGGTGGCGGTGGTGTCCAACTGCTGGATCCATTTCAGTTAGAGCCAGAAGGTTAAGGGAATTTGAGAGGAAGAAGTCATGGATGTAGGAGAGTTTATTACGTGCTGTCCGCACATTCCAAAGGGCACAATTGAAAGAGACAGAAGGCATGCAGGGAATATTAATGAGATTAACAGGGTTTCTGAATGTAGCAGGGAAAGTGTTAGTGTTATTATTACAAGAAGGTCCTGGATTAGGAGAAATATCACCTGTGACTAAGAGAAGATAGAGAGAGTGAGCAGATGGTTGAGTGATTTGTGAGAGCGTTTCTTGTGTTGTATGGTGGGAATAAATGGGTCTGAGTGGTATAACATTGTGAATAGAGCATGAGAGCTGTACATAGTAAAAGAGAGGAGAGAGGGGTTAATATGGATGAAGTGTGCCAAGTTTGTGGGAGAACGGTGAATGTGGATGATTGTAGGAGCCAGAACATAGATGGCACAAATACAAATGGTGAACACTGCAAAACAGATGACCTGGAAGCAAGTTTGTTTAATTGTCTTGCATTTCTTACCTGTCTCCTGCCCTGTCCAATTGTCATGTTTAACTGTGCAGGGACTTTGAAAAATGAGGAGAGAAGTGACAGTCCTGAAGAGAGTGGAGAGACATGACGGCACTGAGGAGAGAAGTGACAGTCCTGAAGAGAGTGGAGAGAGATGAAAGCCTTGAAGAGAGGGAAGAGATGACAGACCTGGGAGGAGAGATGATAGTCCCGTGGAGAGAAGTGGCACTCCTATAGAGAGGGGGGAAGGATGACAGCCCTGAGGAGAGAAGTGACAGTCCTGAGGAGAGTGGACCCTAAAGTAATTATGTTCCCCTCTTGCTCCCATAAACTAATAATGCTTGTTCCTCAATCTGGCTCCCAAACAGTAATTAAGTAACCCAGCCTGGCCCCCCATGTCCCTTGTCCAGGCTGGCCCCCATGTGTCCATCCTGGCCCCCATGTTTCCAGTCTGGCACCCACATATAAACAAGCTTGCCCCATGTGTTCCAGCCTGCCCCTCCATATTTCCATCCTGGCCCCCATGTTTCCAGCCTGTCCCCCTATAGATCCATCCTGGCCCCTATGTGTCCAGCCTGCCCCCCAGTATATCCAGCCTGCCCTCCATGTATTCATCCTGGCCCACATGTATCCATCCTGACCCTCATGTATCCAGCCTGCACTCCCCCCATATATCCTTCCTGGCCCCATGTGTCCAGCCTACCCCTCCCCCCATATATATATCCTGGCTCCCATGTGTCCAGCCTGCCCCCCATATATCCATGCTGGCCCCCATGTGTCCAGCCTGCCTCCCACATATCCATCCTGCCCCCCTTGTGTCCAGCTTGCACCCACACCCATATATCCATGTGGACCCCCATGTGTCCAGCCTGCCCCCCCATATATCCACCCTGGCTCCCACGTGTCCATCCTAGCCCCCATGTGTTCAGCCTGACCCGCATGTATCCTGCCTGCCCCCCCCATATATCCAGACTGGCCCCCATGTATCCAGCCTGCCCCCCCATATATGCATCCCGGCCCCCACGTATCCAGCCTGCCTCCCCCATATATCCATCCTGCATCCCATATATTGATCTGGGCCCCCATGTGTCCAGCCTGCCCCCCCATATATCCATCCTTGCCCCCCATGTGTCCAGCCTGCTCTCCCATATATCAATCCTGGCCCCCATGTGTCCAGCCTGTCCTGCCATATATCCATCCTGGCCCCCATGTGTCCAGCCTGCCCCCATATATCCATGCCGGCCCCCCATATATCCATCCTGGCCCCCCATGTGGTAAGCCTGCTCCCCATATATCCATGCTGGCCCCCCATCTGTTCAGCCTGCCCCCCATCTATCCATGCTGGACCCATGTGTTCAACTTTCCCCCACATATATCCATGTTAGCCCTCCATGTGTCCAGCTTGCCCCCCATATATCCATCCTGGCCCCCATCTGTCCAGCCTACCATCCCCCTTATATCCATGCAAGTCCCCCATGTGTTCAGCCTGCCCCCCCCATACATCCATGCTAGCCCCCCATATATAAATGCTGGCCACCCATGTGTCCAACCTGCCCCCCATATATCCATGCTAGCCCTCCATGTGTCCAGCCTGCCCCCCATATATCCAGGCTGGCCCCATCTGTGTCCATCCTTCCCCCCATATATCCATGCTGGCCCACATGTGTCCAGCCTGCCCCACCATAAATCCATGCTGGCTCCCCATGTGTCCAGCCTGCTCCCCATATATCCATGCTCCCCATATATCCTGTATCCATGCTGGTCCCCCCATATATCCATGCTGGCCCCCATGTGTCCAGCCTGCTCCCCCCATATATTCATGCTGGTTCCCATATGTCCAGCTTGCCATCCCCCATATATGCATGCTGGCCCCCATCCCATTCTGCATACACACACAGAAAAAAAAAAAGATTTACCTTCCTGCGTTCCCTGTGCCGTGCGGTGTTCTCCTCTTCTTAGATCTGGTGTACTCTTCTTAAAATGGCCGCCGACCTAGCAGAGGCCGGCAGCTGACTTGAGTGCACGTCACAGCTGGCACAAGACAGTGACGTCATACACCGGCGGCATCAGCTTCAACAAGACATGCAACGTGGCGGTTCAGGTAATGAACGCTGCAAGTCCCTGCATATGCTCCATCTGCACTTTTAAAGGGTCCATGCCCTGAAACAACGCAGGCTTTTTTTTTTCAAATTCTTCTTCCCCCTCTCGTCTGTAGTAAAGGTGCACCGGGGATTTCCTCGATACCCCGTCAGGCCAGTCCGACCCTGTTAAGGACATACTGTGAGTTGTAGGGTTGCAGGTTCATATGATACTATTGTTTATGGGGCTGACTTGATATTCCAATTCATCGTTGTACTAATTTTCGTAGTTCTTGTATTCAAGTACTTCTGGTTCTGGTCATGTATTTATTTAGTTATGGTGGTTTGGTGACTTATTAATTTACTGATGGTGGTTCTGGTGACGTAGTCAAATACTGATAGTGGGTCTTTTGATGTATTCATGTACTGATGGTGAATCTAGTGATGCATTCATGTACTAATGGTAGTTCTGGTGAGATATTCACGTACTAATGGTGGTTCTGGTGATGTATTCATGTACTGATGATGGTGATTCTGATGACGTATTTATTGATGGATGATGTTTCTGGTGCCATATTCATGTACTATTGATAGCTGTGGAACTCGAATTATGCACTGATGATAATTTTGGCTTTGTATTCATGTACTGATGAGGGTTTTGTTGATGATTATATCACCAGAATAATCATCACTACAAGAATACAGCAGCTGAACAATCATCATTACATGAATATGTCATGAGAACCAGAATACATCACCAGAACCACCATCAGTTTTGTGGAAGCTGTATTTGTCGAATGATGGGCGCAAAATCATCAGAAGTATCCCTTTATATATAATGGAATCTGTTTATTTTTAATTAGGGTACCTGCCAAATGCTGGACACCTTAATTTAAACCAAAAGGCCCTGATTATAGTTACGCTTTATTAGTTTCCATTGCAATTCTTGGGTTCTACATTTAAAATATAGGACGCCAGTAGTGATGAGCGAGCACTAAAATGCTCGGGTGCTCGTTGTTCGAGGCGAGCAAATTGGAATGCTCGAGTGCTCAGATGTCATGGGAACAGCATGGGAAAGACCCCTGGAAGCATTTCTGACTCCAAGGTCACTGCTGCGAACAATGTTGTGAGAGGTATTACACCACTTTTACAGACTCACAATAAAACATGCAAAAACCAAACCAAAATGGATTTTCCTGGGAAATATATTAAGGAACATCCTTTCCAGGGTAATGACTTGTATATAAGGCAAAATAAATAACCAAAAACAAAAATGCTCCTCCACACCTTGGGCTATGTTCACACGTAGCGTTTTTGATGTGTTTTTGCACTTTTGCATTGCTTTCAACCAAGACAAATGCATTCACCGGTAAATGTCATTTTAACATTTTACTACCTTATCTGGCCATGTGTGTGTGACACATCATCAGACACATCCTGTTTCATTTATGATGGAGGGATTCTGAAAGTCACAAAGACTATTTTTATAGGGCCATCAGGCGGTCCTTACTATTCTTAAAGGGCCAGCAGTCGGCTATGCTTTGTTGTTCCCATTATTAACGAGTGGGTCTCCTATACTGTTATTGCGTATGCAGTGACTGCAACAGCTGCCAAAAATTTGTAAGAACTTCAATGCCCCTTGCAAGAGATGTAGAGGTTGGAGGGCCTCCTGCAAAAAATGTTCCCATTATTAGGAAGTGTGTCTCCCATACTGTTTGCCTATGCAGTGAAGCAGTTAAGCAACAGCTGCCAAAAATTTGGAGGAACTCCAATGCCCCTTGCAAGAGATGTAGAGGTTGGAGGGACTCCTGAAAAAAATGTTACCATTATTAGGAATTGTGTCTCCCATACTGTTTGCCTATGCAGTGAAGCAACGGCTCCCAAAAATTTGGAGGAACTTCAATGCCCCTTGCAAGAGACGTAGAGTTCGGAGGGCCTACTGAAAACAATGTTCCGTTTATTAGGAAGTGTGTCTCCCATACTGTTTGCCTATGCAGTGAAGCAACAGCTGCCAAAAATTTGTAGGAACTCCAATGCCCCTTGCAAGAGACATAGAGGTTGGAGGCCCTCTTGCAAAAAATGCTCCCATTATTAGGAAGTGTGTCTCCCATACTGTTTGCCTATGCAGTGAAGCAACGGCTGCCAAAAATTTGGAGGAACTCCAATGCACCTTGCAAGAGACGTTGAGGTCAGAGGGCCTCCTGCAAAAAATACTCCCATTATTAGGAAGTGTGTTTCCCATACTGTTTGCCTATGCAGTGAAGCAACGGCTGTCAAAAATTTGGACGAACTCCAATGCCCCTTGCAAGAGACGTACAGGTCGGAGAGCCTATTGAAAACAATGTTCCCATTATTAGGAAGTGTGTCTCCCATACTGTTTCCCTATGCAGTGAAGCAATGGCTGCCAAAAATTTGGAGGAACTCCAATGCCCCTTGCAAGAGACGTAGATATGTTGATATAGTACATATGGTGGTGATATGGTGGTGGAAGATGAGGATGCGGAGAAGGAGGAGGACAAGAGCAAATAGACAAAATCAGGAAGCGTATACCCATGTCTGGGTGTGAAGACAGAGGTGCATGAGAATAGAGTTAGACCTCCCAAAAAAAAAGACACTGAATTTGAGTTTATGTTACGCTGCTATCATTCGGTGGTGTTGAGAAGTCTGGCCCAATCCAGCCCTTGTTCATTCTTATAAGAGTCAGCATGTCAGCATTTTCAGTTGACAGGCCGATGCGCCTATTGGTTATAATTCCACCGGCAGCACTAAAAACCCGCTCTGACAAAACACTAGTGGCAGGGCAGGCCAGGACCTCCAAGGCATAGAGAGTCAATTCATGCCACTTGTCCAGCTTGGATACCCAATAATTATAAGGCACAGAGGAATCACGGAGGATGTTGGTACGGTCGGCAAGGTACTCCCTGAGCATCTTCCGCAACTTTTCCCTCCTTTAGAGAGTACCCTGCGCATCAGGGCTTGTGCGATTGGAGGGTCTGAGAAAACTGTCCCAGAACTTTGATACATATGTCTGACATCCATGTCCACTCCTGAGGTCTGACCTGAATACCGATTGCCTTGTTGATGCTGGTAGTCAACAACTGCCCTCTTCTGCTCACAAATCCTTCCCAACATCAGCAATGTAGACTTCCAATGCCCGGGGATATCGCAGATCAGTCGGTGAGCTGGAAGCTGCAAATGCTGCTGAAACACAGCAAGGGCGGCGGAAGCTGTAGCTGACTTTCTAAAATGGGCACACAGGCGGCGTACTTTGACAAGCAGATCCTACAGATCCGGGTAGGTTTTGAGAAACCGCTGGACCACGAGATTAAGCACATGGGCTAGGCATGGTACGTGTGTGAGCTCGCCTCGCCTCAGAGCCACCACCAGGTTCTGGCCATTGTCACAAAAGACCATGCTTGGCTGTAGGTTCAGCGGTGTCAGCCACAGATCTGCCTGCTGTTTCAGAGCTGTCCACAACTCTTCAGTGTTGTGCAGTTTGTCACCTAAGCATATTAGCTTTAGTACAGCCTGTTGCCACTTGGCCGAGGCAGTGCTGCAGTGATTCCAGCTTGCGACTGATGTGGTCATTTCGGAGATGGAGGCTGAAGAGGAGGAGGTGCAGGATCTGTAGAATGTGGGGGCAACCCTGATTTACCCAGGCCCCGCAATCCTCGGCGTCGGGAGGACGTGTTCCGTCCCAAGGTCCGACTGGGTCCCGGCTTCCACTATGTTAACCCAGTGTGCCGTCAGCCAGATGTACCGTCCCTGCCCACAAGCACTTGTCCACGTGTCAGTGGTTAGGTGGACTTTCCCTGTAACTGCGTTGTTGAGGGCATGTCTAATGTTGTGGGACACGTGCTCGTGTAATGTGGGGACAGCACACCGGAAGAAATAGTGGCGGCTGGGGAAAGAGTACCAAAGAACGGCCGCCGCCATCAGGTTGCGGAAAGCTTCCGTCTCCACGAGCCTAAAAGGCAACATTTCGAGCGCAAGCATTCACGAAATGTGTGAATTTAGTAGTGTGGCCTGTGGGGCGTTGGATGCATATTTGCACTTGTGTTCCAAGGACTGAGGTAGGGACAACTGAACGCTGCGCTGGGACAAGGACGTGGATGTGCTTGCTGATGGTGCTAGTTGAGAGTGTGCAACGACAGGTGCAGGGCTGGAGGCTTCTTGGCATGCACCATGGACAGGGAATTAGCGTGCACGCACAACAGCGAAACATGCAGTGGTGTCATCTGTAGACACTGTTGCTGGACCCTGGGTTTCGGCCCACTTAGTCGGATGCTTTGTTGCTATGTGCCTGATCATGCTGGTGGTGGTCAGGCTGCTAATTTTGCTACCCCTGCTGATGCTGGCCTGGCAGGTGGTGCAAATGGCCTTTTTGGGGTTATCTGTAGAGTCTTAAAAAAATAACCAGACTCGGGAAGACCTAACAGTTGTACTGGCAACTTCCGTCGTGTTGGCGTTACGAGGAACGCTTTCCCGCCTAGTGTCTGCGGCCATCGCGCTTCTTCTTCCTGCCTGTTGTGGTGCTAGTGTTGATCGAGCACTAAAATGCTCAGGTGCTCGAAGCTCGGGCCGAGCTCGCCGTGATACTCGGGTGCTCGACAAGTGCCCAAACGATAGTGACAGTGCTCAAATGACATGGGGACAGCATGGGGATCGCCCCAGGAAGCATTTCTGACGCCCAGGTCACTGCTGTCAACAACGTGGTCAGAGTTATTAAGCCACTTTTAAGGGCTCACAATAAAACGTTCAAAAAAGAAACTGAAACTGCTTACCTGTTAAATATGTTAAGGAAGTTCCTTTCCAGGGTAAAGACTTGTGTATAAGGTAAAATAAATAACCAAAAACAAAAATACTCCTCCACACCTTGGGCTATGTTCAAAAGTAGCATTTTTTATGCACTTTTGTATTGCTTTCAACCATGACAAATGCATTCACCGGGAAATGTCATTTTAACATTTTACAACCTTATCTGGCCATGTGCTGTGTGACATATGCATACAGTGCTGAAAAGACATGGGAACAGCATGGGGAAGACCCCTGGAAGCATCTCTGACACCCAGGTCACTGCCTAAAAGTGTGCCCATCAGAAGTCACCCTTGCCGCATCAGAAGATGCAGACTTGCAACTATCCCCGTGCAAGTTCTTGTCCCAGGGCAGTGTTCAATTGTACCTCCCCCATTCCTTGCAATGCAAGCGCAAATATGCAGCCAACCACCCACCCACCCACCCCCAGGCTGCAATACCATACTGCTTGCTTGCACTTGAAATTGGGCCTTTTAGGCATGTGGAGGCGGAATCTGGCCACCACGTCATGGCTGCGTTGGCGGCCTGGAATCCATACTCAGTCCCCAGCCGCCCGGCGGCCGGGTGTCCACACTTGGTCCCCAGCCGCCAGGGGCGGCTGGGTGTCCATACTCGGTCCCCAGCCGCCCCGCGGCCGTGTGTCCACACACGGTCTCCAGCCGCCTGGGGGCAGCCGGGTGTCCATAAACGGTCCCCAGCCGCCCCTATTTCTCCTGTCAACTTCCCCCCACACACTTTTCTTAGGACGGCCTGCTTTATGGCAGCGTGAGGAGCGTGATGATGATGATAGAAGTTAGCATCTGCTTTGTTTTCCTTTAATGCAAGCATAAGTGTGCAGCCTGCCACCCACCCACCCCCAGGCTGCAATGCCATACTGCTAGCTTGCACTTGAAATGGGGCCTTTTAGTTTGGAGGAGGCCGAAGCTGGCCACTACCTCATGGCTGCTTCGGCAGTGAGGTATCCATACTCAGTCCCCAGCCGCCCCTATTTGTCCCGGTGTGCCTTATACATAAGATTATGCGCGTATACCAAAACATTACCTGTGCCCTCCCCAGTGCATTTAGTGGGAAGGACAGCCTATTACGCTGTAGTGTGTGCATGCCAAACCCCTGTTCATGGTACATGCGAAGATGCCTCCCACCCTGCACCTGTCGTTGCAGATTTGCAACTATCCCCGTTCAAGTCCTTGTCCCAGGGCAGTGTTCAATTGTACCTCTCCCATTCCTTGGAATGAAAGCGCAAGTATGCAGCCTGCCACCCACCCACCCCCAGGCTGCAATACCATACTGCTTGCTTGCACTTGAAATTGGGCCTTTTAGGCATGTGGAGGCGGAATCTGGCCACCAAGTCATGGCTGCGTTGGCGGCCTGGAATCCATACTCAGTCCCCAACCGCCCACACTCGGTCCCCAGCCGCCAGCGAGTGGCCGGGTGTCCATACTCGGTCCCCAGGCGCCCCGCGGCCGGGTGTCCACACACGTTCCCAGCCGCCTGGGGGCAGCCGGGTGTCCATAAACGGTCCCCAGCCGCCCCTATTTCTCCTTGGAACATCCCCCCACACACTTTTCTTAGTCCGGCCTGCTTTAGGGCAGCATTGGACGAGCCCACCAGAGAACCAGACTCCTCCGGTGGGCCCTGGCTTCTCCATCAGGGGAGTTGAGAGTGCCAAGGTGAGGACCATGATGATGATGATACAAGTTAGCATCTGCTTTGTTTTCTTGGAATGCAAGCGTAAGTGTGCAGCCTGCCACCCACCCACCCCCAGGCTGCAATACCATACTGCTTGCTTGCTTGCATTTGAAATTGGGCCTTTTAGGCATGTGGAGGCGGAATCTGGCCACCACGTCATGGCTGTGTTGGCGGCCTGGAATCCATACTCAGTCCCCAGCAGCCCGGCGGCCGGGTGTCCACACTCGGTCCCCAGCCGCCCTGCGGCTGGGTGTCCACACACGATCCCCAGCCACCTGGGGGCAGCCGGGTGTCCAGAAACGGTCCCCAGCCGCCCCTATTTCTCCTTGGAACATCCCCCCACACACTTTTCTTAGTCCGGCCTGCTTTAGGGCAACATTGGACGAGCCCACCAGAGAACCAGACTCCTCCGGTGGGCCCTGGCTTCTCCATCAGGGGAGTTGAGAGTGCCAAGTTGAGGACCATGATGATGATGATACAAGTTAGCATCTGCTTTGTTTTCTTGGAATGCAAGCGCATGTATGTAGTAGCGACTAGGCCTGAGGTGGTCAGCGTTTTGGCTCATATCCTACCTCCTCTGAGGATTGATGGATGTTTTCCTGCTACTATTCCAGTTCTATGACTCCCGTTAAAACAAAGCTTCAGGTGATAAATGATGGATGAGGTGGTGGCAAAGGAGAAAGAGCAGAAGGAACAGGGGCCATTCACATCAATATCAGGCCAGTCAACCACACATGTCTTGTAGGATATGTTTCTGTAACAAAAGGAGCGGTTCGGCTACACAGATATAGGGCATACAGTGAGTGCAATGCCTACCAAAAATTTTGAGGCACTCCAATGCCCCTTGGAAGTGACATGGAGGTCAGAGGGCCTTAACTAAACCGTTTTTTCCATTTATAGCAACTGGGTCTCCTGTACACTGTTGGCCTAAGCAGTGAATGGAAGGCTTTCCAAAAATTATGAGGAACTGCAATGCCCCTTGAAACAGACGTGGATTACAGCATACTAAAAACCTTCTACCCATTATTGGTGAGTGGGTCTCCCTTAGTTTTCGCCTTTGCATTGCAAAGCAAAAGCTGACTAAAATTAGGAGGAAATGCAATGCCCATTGGAAGAGTCGTGGAGGTTTGAGGTAATTAAAAACAACATTTCACTGCCCCTTGGAAGAGCTGTGGAGTTCAGAGTGGCTTAAGAAGACGCTTTTAATGCCCCTTTGAAGAGACGTGGAGGTCCCAGTAGCTTAACAAGACGGTTTGAATGCCCCTTGGAAGAGACGTGGAGGTCACAGTAGCTTAACAAGATGGTTTTAATGCTCCTCGGAAAAGTGGTGGAGGTCGCAGTAGCTTAACAAGACGGTTTTAATGCCCCTCGGAAAAGACGTGGAGGTCCTAGTAGCTTAACAAGATGCTTTTAATGCCCCTTACAAGAGCCATACAGTACAGCATCTTAAAAATATTATTCCCATTATTGGGGAGTGGGTCTCCCATAGTATTTGCTTATGCCTTCCAAGCAAAAGCTACCAAAAATTAGGACGGAGGAACTTGCAATGCCCCTTACAAGAGCCATGCAGTACAGCATATTACAAACATTATTCCCATTATTGGGGAGTGGGTCTCCCATAGCATTTGCTTATGCCTTCCAAGCAAAAGCTGCCAAAAATTAGGACGGAGGAACTTGCAATGCCCCTTACAAGAGCCATGCAGTACAGCATATTACAAACATTATTCCCATTATTGGGGAGTGGGTCTCCCATAGTATTTGCTTATGCCTTCCAAGCAAAAGCTTCAAAACATTAGGAGGAAATGCAATTGACTCGCCCCCTGGGCGGCGTGGGGATACCCAGAGCCGGGCCTGTGTATGGCTGGGGGTTGTAGTCACCATGGCGATGACCCGGTCCGTGCCCAGGGTGGTCAAACCAGTGACAGTCTATTTGTGTGAGGTTGTTTGTAATGTTAATGTCCGACTACGCCACCTGTGGATTGCGGTTATGAGGAACCGCCGCTGCGAGTCAGACCGCTGAAGCTGATGGTGTGTGCAGCTAGATGATGTAACTCCCCACAGGAGAAGTATAGCTTCAGGGCAGCGCAAATGGATGATGGTGGTGCAGGAGTGTCCCAATGCAGTTAGTGCTGGCGCGGTAAGAAACACGGAGACACGGTGTTGCAGTCCCAGGGTCTTTACTCACAGTTGTTAATCCACGTTACTTCAGCTGATCATAACTTCCCACACCGCGCTGCGTTCACCAAGCGAGGGGCCCAGTCGACTCCCAGGTTGCGTTGGAGTACTTATCAGGACCCCTTTCGTGTGTCCTTTCTCTGGCCTTCTCGTGCCTCACACCTTACAACGCTTGTGTCCGGCTTCCTCGGGCCTTGGCGGGCGACGTGTGTTCCGTCCCCTGGGCCCTATGTGGCGGCCTTCCTAACATGGGATGTGAGTGGCCGATGGCACATGTATTGCCATAGCCTCCAGTGTCTAGCTGAGCGTGGTTTCTGCCTCCGCTAGTTAAGGGATCCGGTTCCCTATCTTGGCCTGACCCCCCTACCTCCTGGTAGCGGCGGGCGTACGGGTGGCCTTCTGCATGGCCCGTACCCCTGGGGTCCCTTCTGCGTTCCTGGGAGCCTTCCTGCTCCTTCTCCTCTCTTGCTTCTCCTTCTCCCAGGCTCAGGCCTCCTGGATATGCCTGCCTGTGGAGCAGAGCCCATACAGAGCCTCTGCTCCCTGTCTGCACCTCAGTCTGTCTGACTGGAACTGAACAAGCCCTGATCTAAGATGGTTACTCTCTTTTATACCTCTGACTATGTGCTCCCCTTAACTACGTTCTCCACCCACACCCACGACATGGTTCCCCCTAACTAGGTGTTTCCCCCCACTCCAGCCAGGGATCAAGGACAGTTGTGCTTCCTCACAGGAGCATTGTCGCCCTGTACCCCGGAAATGTGGTGTAGTGAATGCGGTGCTAGGGTCCTGAGCCATACTCCTTCCTTACCTGAGAGTGAGATACACACCTCTGGGTGAGATGCAATACCTCTGTGGCGACCGAACCCTCAGAGGCGCCACACAATGCCGGTTCGAAGACTCGTGGAGGTCCCAGTAGCTTAACAAGTGGTCAGAGTGGTATAACAAGACGGTTTTAATACCCCTTACAAGAGACGTGGAGGTCAGAGTGGTATAACAAGATGGTTTTAATGCCCCTCAGAAGAGACGTGGAGGTCAGAGTGGTATAACAAGACGGTTTTAATGCCCCTCAGAAGGGACATGGAGGTCAGAGTGGTATAACAAGACGCATTTAATGCCCCTCAGAAGAGACATGGAGGTCAGAGTGGTATAATAAGATGCTTTTAATGCCCCTTACCAGAGACGTGGAGGTCAGAGTGGTATAACAAGATGCTTTTAATGCCCATTACAAGATTCGTGGAGGTCAGAGTGGTATAACAAGACGGTTTTAATGCCCCTTACAAGAGACATGGATGTCAGAGTGGTATAACAAGACGGTTTTAATGCCCCTCAGAAGAGACGTGGAGGTCAGAGTGGTATAACAAGACGGTTTTAATGCCCCTTACAAGAGACGTGGATGTCAGAGTGGTATAACAAGACGGTTTTAATGCCCCTCAGAAGAGACGTGGAGGTCAGAGTGGTATAACAAGATGCTTTTAATGCCCCTTACAAGAGCCATACAGTACAGCATCTTAAAAATATTATTCCCATTATTGGGAAGTGCGTCTCCCACAGTCTTTGCTTATGCCTTCCAAGCAAAAGCTGACAAAAATAAGGACGGAGGAACTTTCAATAATGGCAACACGGACCACGGTCACCCTGGTGGTATAGTGGTGGTGGAGGTTGAGGATAAGGAGAAGAACATAAAACAGCCGAAATGAGGAAGCGTATACCCATGTGTGGGTGTGAAGCGGTGCATGTGAATACACCTCCCGAAATAACACAGTGGATTTGACTTTATGTTACTCTGCTGTCATTTGGTGGTGATGCGAAGTCTGGCCCAATCCAGCCCTTGTTCATTTTGATAAGGGTCAGCTTGTCAGCATTGTCAGTTGACAGGCGAGTGCGCTTATCAGTTATAATTCCCCCAGCGGCACTAAAATCACGCTCCGATAACACGCTAGAGGCAGGGCAGGCCAGGACCTCCAAGGCGTACAGAGCGAGTTCATTCCAAGTGTCCAGCTTGGATACCCAATAATTAAAAGGCACAGAGGAATCACGGAGGACGCTGGTACGGTCGGCAAGGTACTCCCTCACCATCTTTTGAAACTTTCCACTCATTGTGAGAGTACCCCGCGCCTCAGGGCCTGTAAGCTGGGCGGGTTTCAGAAAACTGTCCCAGAACGTTTACAGTGTTCCCCTGCCTCTGCTGGATTGGAGTTGCCTCTCTCTCGCTTGTACGCTTTGGTTGGTCAACGAACTGTGACCTCTGCTGCTAGCGTGTTCATATGGGAATTTTTTTTAACAGTTCTGTAGCAAGGGCCTTCTAGTACTGGCCCATTTTTGTAGACCTCTCCACCTCAGGAATAAGAGATTGAAAGTTCTCCTTGTAGCGGGAGTCTGCAAGTGTCACCAACCAGTAATGACTGTCACCCAACATTTTGACAACGCGAGGGTCACGGTTAAGGCAGCGTAACATAAAGTCAGCCATGCGTGACATACTGGTAACGGGCAAGATTTCCGTGTCCTCACCAAGATGACGACTGACCATGCTCTCCTCCTCCTCCTCCCCTGTGTCCTCAGGCTACCCACGCTGAACCGACGGTATGAAACTTGTACAGGTACTACCGTCTACAGCGCATAATACCAGCTCCTGTTCTTCCTCCTCCTCCTCTCCCTCATTGTCCCCCAATGCACGTTGGGATGAGATGAGGCTGGGCTGTGTGTAATCGCTCGCTATGGCTTCTTGATCCATCTCATCATACTCTGGCTGCAATACCTCCTCTTTAATTCTCTGCAGAGAGCGTTGCAAAAGACAGACAAGTGGGATGCTGACGCTAATGATGGCGTCATCGCCACTCACCATCTTGGTGGACTCCTCAAAGTTTGTCAGGATGGTACATATGTCAGACATCCAGGTCCACTCCTGAGGTCTTATTTGTGGAGTCTGACCTGAATATCGACGGCCTTGTTGCAGCTGGTACTCCACAACTTCTCTTTTCTGCTTACAAATCCTTTGCAACATGTGGAGGGTAGAGTTCCAACGTGTGGGGACATCACACACCAGTCGGTGTGACGGAAGCTGCAAACGCTGCTGCAACACAGCAAGGGCGGCGGAAGCTGTAGCCGACTTGCGAAAATGAACTTACAGGCGGCGTACTTTCACGAGCAGATCTGGCAACTCGGGGTACGATTTAAGAAACCGCTGAACCACGAGGTTAAGCACATGAGCGAGGCATGGTACGTGTGTGATCTCGCCTCACCTCAGAGCCGCCACCAGGTTACGGCCAATGTCACACACGACCATGCCTGGATGTAGGTTCAGCGGTCTCAGACACAGATCTGTCTGCTCTTTCACAGCTGTCCACAACTCACAAGCAGTGTGAGGTTTATCACCTAAGCTTATTAGTTTCAGCACAGCCTGTTGCCGCTTGGCGGAGGCAGTACTGCAGTGCTTCCAGCTTGTGACTGATATGGTGATATCTGAGATGGATGCTGAACATGAGGAGGAGGAGGAGGATGATGCGCAGGAGCTGTACACTGTGGAGGCAACTCTGACTGACATAGGGCCCGCAATCCTCAGTGTGGGGAGGATGTGTTCCGTCCCAAGGTTCGACTGGGTCCCGGCTTCCACTATGTTTACCCAGTGTGCCGTCAGGGAGATGTACCGTCCCTGGCCACAAGCACTTGTCCACGTGTCCGTTGTCAGGTGGACTCTACCAGTAACTGCGTTGCTGAGGGCACGGCAGATGTTTTGGGACACGTGCTTGTGTAGTGCGGGGATGGCACATCGGGCAAAATAGTGTCGGCTGGGGACGGAGTACCGAGGGACGGCCTCCGCCATAAGGTTGCGGAAGGATTCCGTCTCCACCAGCCTAAAAGGCAGCATTTCCAACGCAAGCAGTCATGAAATGTGCGAATTTAGGACTGTGGCCTGTGGGGCGTTAGCTGCGAATTTCCGCTTTCGTTGAAAGGTCTGGGATATGGACAATTGAACGCTGCGGTGGGACGTGGATGTGGACGTTGATGCTGTTTCTTGAGAAACTGCCATAACAAGTGAAGACTGAGAGGAGGGGGCATCTTTGCATGCAGTATGGACAGGGGATTGCCTTGCACACACAACAGGGGGTTCTCTTACACGCACAACAGCGGAAGAAGCAGTGGTGACACCCGCTGACACTGGTCGTGGACCCTGGGGTTCGCCCCACAAAGTCGGGTGCTTTGCTGCCATGTGCCTGATAATGCTGATGGTGGTCAGGCTGGTAGTTTTGTTGTCACCCCTGCTGATGCTGGCATGGCAGGTGGTACAAATGGCCTTTTTGGGGTTATCAGCAGAGTCTTTAAAAAAATTCCAGACTCTGGAAGACCTACCGGTTGTACTGGCAACGTCCCTCGTGTTGGTGTTACGGGGAACTGTTGCCCGCCTTCTGTGTGCGGCCACCACACTGCTTCTTCCTGCCTGTTGGGGTACTCTGCCTCCCTTACCCTGTGTGCTGCTGGCCTCACTCTGCATGTCCTCCTGCCATGTTGGGTCAGTTACTAGATCATCCACCACCTCCTCCTCTTCCACTTGCGCACCACGATGCTCCTCCTCACTTCCTGGCAATTGTGTCTCGTCATCGTCCACCTCTTGTGACAAATTGCCAGCGTCGACTTCCTGTGGCCGTGGCTGTTCAAATATTTGGGCATCGCTACATGGGATCTCCTCTTCCACCACTTCAAGCTGAGCAGGCGAGGGGCACAAATATGGAAATGGACCAGTGAACAGCTCTTCAGAGTGTCCAAGTGTGGGATCAGTTGCTGTCTGACGACACTCGGCATGGTGGGAGGAAGGAGCATCAGGGTGAGGAGGAGTATGCGGTCGAGACTCACGGCTACTAAGAGTTGACCGTGTGGAAGACAGACCGGAGGAGGTGGTGCCCAGGTAACTGGAAGTATTATCTGCTATCCAATTAATAACCTGTTCACACTGATCAGTTCGCAATACTGGTGTTGATCTGTGCTTCCCTAGTAATTCGGTCAAGAAGTGGGAGCGAGAAGATGTGGCTGTTGGTTGTGGCACATTTTCACCTTGGCCACGGCCCCGTCCTCTGCACGCACCATCACCAGAACGTCCAGTTCCACGTCCCTTGCCACGTGCCTTGCCCATTGTAAAGGAAGTAAAATAGCTTACACTCGCACTATCAATGGAAAAAGGGTAAGAATAAGGAGATTAGAACCGTGGAAGAGGAAAACCACAGTTCTATTTCTCTGGCCTACACCCGACTCTTTTAAACAATCAGAACAATCAGGGAGAAACTATTACTGTTTTTCCTTACGGAAAAAATACCAAAACCTGAATAATAGAGATTTTTTACCATGGAATGGCAAAACCACAGTTATTGTTTACTGGTGTATACCAGACTTTTTAAAATATATAGATTTGCGGCTGAACAGTGAGCGACACACTCAAACTGTTTTTTTTTTTAGATACCAAAGGCCCGAAACCGGATACTACAGAGATTTGACCCATAGAACTGCAAAACCACACTGGGATTTGTCAGGCGTACACCAGACTATTTTCAACAGATATATTTTTGTGTCTGAACAGTCAGGAGACACTACTGGTTTATTTTACTGCAAAAAATGCGAAAAGCAGGATAATAGAGATTTTTTACCGTGGAACAGCAAAATCACAGTTTTAATTTACTGGTGTATACCAGACTTTTTTTTAAAAAATATAGGTTTGCGGCTGAACAGTGAGCGACACACTCAAACCAAACTGGTTTTTTTTAGATACCAAAGGCCCGAAACTGGGTACTACAGAGATTTTACCTGTGGAACTGCAAAACCACACTTCTGTTTCTGTGGCCTATACCAGACTCTTTTCAACAGATATATTTGTGTCTGAAAAATCAGAGACAGACTTTTTTTTTTGGGGGGGGGGGGGGACACCAATAGGCTAATAAGACGGGTATTTGTACAGTGTGTAGGAGGAAAAAAAAAGAGGATTTAGATTAAAAAAGGGATTTTTACTGGCCCCTGAGACCTGCAGCTAAGTCTAGCAATTTCAGCAACAGGAGCACACAGGACTATAATGCAGCGTTTGCTGGTATAACCACTGCGTCTCCTATACAGCCTGCCAGCCTGCCTGATATCTGGGATGGATATTAGTCCTGAGAAGGACTGTTTGTTTGATCTGGCAGCCAGTCACTGTAATGCCCACAAATAACATGGCTGCGGCATTACAGTGACTGGCTGGCAATCCCTGCATGTTCATTGGCTCTGTAAAGAGCGCCAAATGTGCAGGGCGGAGACCCGAGCTCCCGCCCGAGTAACCCTGAAATGCTCGGTGCCCGCCGAACATTCCAAGTAGCGTGATGCTCGGGCGAGTACCGAGCAGTGTCGAGCATGCTCGCTCAACACTAGATTCTATGTCTGATGAAGAGACCTGGATAGGATTCTATGCCTGATGAAGAGGCCTGGATATGATTCTATGCCTGACGAAGAGACCTGGATAGGATTCTATGCCTGATGAAAAGGCCTGGATAGGATTCTATGCCTGATGAAAAGGCCTGCATAGGATTCTACGCCTGATGAAGAGGCCTGGATAGGATTCTATGCCTGATGAAGAGGCCTGGATAGGATTCTATGCCTGATGAAGAAGCCTGGATAGGATTCTGTGCCTGATGAAAAGACCTGCATAGGATTCTATGCCCGATGAAGAGGCCTGGATAGGATTCTATGCCTGATGAAAAGGCCTGCATAGGATTCTATGCCTGATGAAGAGACCTGGATATGATTCTATGCCTGATGAAGAGACCTGAATAGGATTCTATGCCTGATGAAGAGGCCTGGATAGGATTCTATGCCTGATGAAAAGACCTGGATAGGATTCTATGCCTGATGAACAGGCCTGGATAGGATTCTATGCCTGATGAACAGGTCTGGATAGGATTCTATGCCTGATGAAGAGGCCTGATAGGATTCTATGCCTGATGAAGAGGCCTGAATAGGATTCTATGCTTGGATAATTTCGAAAGGTTGAAATTTGTAACCATCTTTTCAGTTAGCCATTAAAAGGTATCTGTGGCGCCCCTGAGGGTTCAGTCACCACAGAGGTATTGCATCTCACCCAGAGGAGTGGTATCTCACTCTCAGGTAAGGAAGGAGTATGGCTCAGGACCCTGACACTACATCCACTACACTATATTTCCAGGGGACAGGGCGACAATGCTCCTGAGTGGAAGCACAACTCTCCCTGATCCCTGGCTGGAATGGGAGGAACCACCTAGAGAGGGGGAACCATGTAGTGGGTGTGGGAGGAGGAAGTAGTTAAGGGGAGCACATAGTGGTAGATATAAAATAGAGTAGCCATCTTAGACAGTGAGAGGAGTTCCAGTCAGTCAAGGCCCCGTCACACTTAGCGACGCTACAGCGATCCCGACAATGATACGACCTGTCAGGGATCGTTGCTGCGTCGCTATGTGGTCGCTGGTGAGCTGTCAAAGAGGCAGGCTCACCAGCGATCAGGGGAGCAGCGACATCGTGGAAAGAATCGTTCCACGATGTCCTGCTCCTGGTTAGCAGCCTGCTGAAGCAGGAGCAGGCTGGTAACCATGATAAACAGCGGGTTACTAGGGGCACACGCGCGCTTAGTAACCCGCTGTTTATCATGGTTACCACTCTGCTACGGCGAGCGGGAGGTTACCGCTCATCGTAGCAGGCTCGTAACCATGATAAACAGCGGGTTACTAGGGGCACACGCGCGCTTAGTAACCCGCTGTTTACCATGGTTACCACTCTGCTATGGTGAGTCTCCGCTCATCGTAGCAGGCTGGTAACCATGATAAACAGCGGATTACTAGGGACACACGCGCACTTAGTAAACCGCTGTTTACCATGGTTACCACTCTGCTACGATGAGAAGTAACCTCCCGCTCACTGTAGCAGAGTGGTAACGATGATAAACAGCGGGTTACTAAGTGCGCGTGTGCCCCTAGTACCCTAGTAACCCGCTGTTTATCATGGTTACCAGCCTGATCGCTGGTCCTGCTGGTCACACACAGTGATGTGTGCTAACCAGCGGGATTTCAACGATCAAAAAAAGGTCCAGACCTTTCCGACACGAGCAGCGATCTCCCAGCAGGGGCCTGGTCGCTGCTACGTGTCACACTTAACGAGATCGCTACTGAGGTCACTATTGCGTCACAAAACTTGTGACTCAGCAGCGATTTCGCTAGCGATCTCGCTATGTGAGACGGGGGCTTCAGACTGAGGTGCAGGCAGGGGGCAGAGGCTCTGAATGAGCTCTGCTCCACAGGCACGCCTAGTACAGAGGCCGGAGCCTGAAAGGAGAGAAGAGAGAAGAGGAGAGGGAGCAGAAAGGCTCCAGGACCGAGGAGAGAAGGGACCCCAGGGGTACGAGCCGTGCAGCAAGCCACCCGTATGCCCGCCGCTACTAGGAGGTAGGGGGGTCAGGCCAGAGAAGGGGAACCGGGTCCCCCAACCAGCAGAGACTACAGGGCTCAACTGGGAACCGGAGGCTGCAGCACTTCACGTACAGCAGACCGCCCACACCAGCCACCAGGAAGATAGCCACATAGAGCCAGGAGACGGAACACACGTCGCCCGCCAAGGCTCGAGGGTACCGGATAGAGGTGATACTAGGTGTGAGGTACAAGGAGAGAGGCCAGAGAGGACACACAGAAGGGGGTCCAGATAAGTACTCTGGAGCTACCTGGGAGTCGACTGAGCCCCTCACTCAGTAAACACAGGACGACGCTGGAAGTTATAAACCTGCAGTAATAACTTGGAGTGAAAGAACTGTGAGTAAAGACCCTGAGACTGCATTGCAAAGACTCCGCGTTGTCATTACTGATTCCCTGCACTATCACCACCATCATCCTTTCACGCTGCCCTGAAGCTACGCTCCTCCTGTGAGGAGTTACATCACCTTGCTGCACACACCACCAGCTTCAGCTGTCTGCTCCGCAGCGGCGGTTACCAATAACCGCATCCCACAGGTGGCGTAGTCGGACATTATATAATCTATACACATAGACTACCCTGGTTTGACCGCCCTGGGTCACGGACCGGGTCACTGCCACGGTGACTACAACTCCCAGCATCTACTGTCCCGGGTGCCCCACGGCCCAGGGGGCACGTCATATCAACCAAGGAGGACACTCAAATTTTAATCTTTCTCTTCGCATAGGTATAACGCCCGCTGCAGTGTCCGTCGGCTTTCACCAGCACTTAGTGCTCTGAACTCCCTTTTTTCATAACTTCTTCATTCAATATTCAATATGGGCGCATTATATCATTTTGCAACATTTATGTTTTTATTAAACACAGGTATCTGGGATGTATGATCACTTCCGTACCACCATATGGTTTCTGTCAATTTCTCTCATGGGTCTCCATGTTTTTGTCGCATTCCAATGTAATTCGTGTTCTATATTCATTAACTGGGCATGTCTCTCTAGACTGTCTCTCTAGACTGTCTCTCTAGTCTGTCTCTCTAGATTGTCTCTCTAGTCTGTCTCTCTAGATTGTCTCTCTAGTCTGTCTCTCTAGATTGTCTCTCTAGTCTGTCTCTCTAGTCTGTCTCTCTAGATTGTCTCTCTAGATTGTCTCTCTAGACTGTCTCTCATTTTTCCGTACTTGTCTTATTAATTAATGTAAATCTGATCTTTCATGAATGCGCACTCTCCCCACCACACACAGAGTTCGAATCTCTGCATTTTATTTAGTTTATTTTCATCACTTTCAATTCTGACATTTTTTTTTAAATTTAATATTATGTTACAACAATCGATACAAACGGTCCAGACAACATGTGTTACACCGTTATCATTTCTGAAATGTTTTTGTGGCGACGTGTGATTTGTAACCTCTGACCTCGGGTGAGATGTCACTCCATGCTCATATTATCTTCCTCACCCCTTTTTGTTACGCGCCTTTTTTCTATTTTTTTCCTAATGTTGTGTCTATTATCACCGGCTTCTGCTGATTGTATTTCTATCGTGGTCGTCCTGAAGAAGAAATTTATATACTTCGAAACGCGTTGACGAATAAACCACTTCTACTCGGATTGGCATCCTTATCCTCTCACACAACAGCGCAGAATTAACCCATTTGTTCCTCCATTATCTGGACTTTCATCTCTTCCTGGGTCTGCAGAAGCCTTCAGCATTGTCAGTGGTTGTGTGCACAGGACCAGGTGAGCACACTTGTGCAATTCTTTCACCATTGTTACCCAGATAAGACCCTATTTGCACTTTGTCTCCCTCCCGTCTTTCTCTCCTTCAGATGCTTTTCTACATATAGTGAAACTTTTTCAAATTTGTTCCTCTATATTTGCATTTTTGGACCTGGGCTCATTATGTCTGTATCATCTGTACAGGTATCCTCATTTCCTTCTCTGACTCGGATAACGAGAGGTTAATATTAATTGTAAGATACATGAATACTGCGGATATCTCCTCCCCTCCTGTCAGTCATGTAGGAGCCACCTCCCTCACCCCTGACAGGTATAACCGGCTCTAACCATTGTCCTGAGAGGGGGGCGGCTTCATAAATCACTACACTGGGATCTGTGTTCATATAGTAATGGGTGGGGGATAAGTGGTCCTCCCCAAGGATATATAAGCAAGTACCTGCACTTTTTAGGTTCAGTCTTCAGAGCTTGCACTCAAGATGAATCCAGAAGATGTGGTTGGTGGAATTGGAGCAGAAAAGCCGGCCGATGCAGAAGTACAAGATGTCTGTAAAAAGGTGAGGAACATCATGGCATATTATCAGCTTCTTCTAAATTTGGGGTAGAAGCTCCATAAAGGGAGACTGTCAGTAGGTTGGCTCCTGCACAACTTCTGACATCCCTGGATTGGAGACCTATAAAGGTTTCTATACTATTTTAGCAGCTGCATTAATGATGTTTTATTCTTGTGGTCTCCTCTCCCTAAAGTTCTCTCGGCTCCACATCTTCTCCCTCTTAAGTGACTCCTGTATCCGGCTCCGGGTCGGACCCTCCAGCCATCACTGAAGTTGAGATGGAGGATTGTGGAGCCGTTAATGCACCTCAGACTTAGGCCCCATTCACACGTCCGTGTTTCCGGCACATGTGGCGTCCGTCTTCATACGTACCGGAGACACTTACACGCGCACGGCCGTCAGCAGAGATGACAATACATGCATACATACATACATACATACATGTGCTGTCCGTGTGACACGTACTGGAATAAAATGCAGGATGGATATTACAGATTTAAGCTGCGTAAAGATAGAGATATGGGGTAGATAGATAGATATCCTTGAGATATATAATTAGTGTCTTGCATGTGGCATCTGTATTTTACTGTATATGTATTAAGCTAATAAATGAGAAACTATGTGGGGTCCCCCCTATTTTTGATAACCAGCCCAGGTAAAGCAGACAGCTGGGGGCTGATATTATCAGGCTGGGAAGGTCCCTGGTTATTGAGCCCTTCCCTGCCTAAAAATACCGGCCTGCAGCCGTCCAAGAATTGGTGCATGACATTAGATGTACCAATTCTGGAGTTTGTGGTTCACTCTTCCCAACTGCCCTGGTGCGGTGGCAAACGGGGTAATGGTAGTTGGGGTTGATGTCAGCTGTGACTATCCGACACCCCCATTACTAGTCCAGTAATACAAAAACACTCAAAAAAATACTTAATTTAAATAAACACTCCCAACCACTTTATTAAAAAAAAAAAGTTTTCACGCAGGTCCAACGTAGTGTACCGCATCTGACGTAGTCCAAGCCAATCCAGCGAGGTCTTCTGAATCCTCTGTGCAGACTATGGAGTCTTGTACTGATGCTCCACAGTCGTCACACTGTGCAGCAAAATTGCAATAATCAGAGAAGATTGTTATTGTGCAGGACCCTGGTGTGGACCCTGCAGAAAACAGAAACACAGTATTTTTGCACTGTGTGAACACGGCCTTACAGACACTGAAAAGTCAGATGTCATATAGTGAAGTTACATAATGATGAGAAAGTTCTGGCGGCTCTGACCATGAGTGAGGAACAAAAAATAATCCACAACTAGAGATGAGCCGGACGCACAGATGACGTCCCTCCAGCTCTGACTAATCTAAAGCCGCCGGGGACACCGGAAGGTGAGAGATTCACGGTCTCCCATCAAGCTGCCAGGTAGCACTGACCAGAGACCCGGGAATCCATCCGCTCATCTCTAGTCCCGCTGTCCCGCATTCCGCCAACAGTCTTTGGTTTCTCCACAATCAGATCATATTTGATTTGCAACTAATAAGTTTAGTGACAAATAAAGTGAATTGGAGCAAATCTACCGACTTGTAGATTTATCAGATCCGCTCCTGTCTACTATCAGACATCCGGCGACCTGTGAATAGTTCACACCAGTCCAGTCCGTGTGTCGGGCGTCGTTCACACTGCATGCACCGGATCCGTGTGTCGGGCGTCGTTCACACTGCATGCTCTGGATCCATGTGTCGGGCGTCGTTCACACTGCATGCACTGGATCCG
Organism: Phyllobates terribilis; assembly: GCF_046119375.1. Taxonomy (NCBI): domain Eukaryota; kingdom Metazoa; phylum Chordata; class Amphibia; order Anura; family Dendrobatidae; genus Phyllobates; species Phyllobates terribilis. The sequence goes on from NW_027362762.1 coordinate 968,819,782, forward strand.
TGTGTCGGGCGTCGTTCACACTGCATGCTCTGGATCCGTGTGTCGGGCGTCGTTCACACTGCATGTTCTGGATCCGTGTGTCGGGTGTCGTTCACACTGAATGCTCTGGATCTGTGTGTTGGGTGTCGTTCACACTGAATGCTCTGGATCCGTGCGTCGGGCGTCGTTCACATTGCATGTTCTGGATCCGTGTGTCGGGCGTCGTTCACACTGCATGTTCTGGATCCATGTGTCGGGCGTCGTTCACACTGCATGCTCTGGATCCGTGCGTCGGGCGTCGTTCACACTGTATGTTCTGGATCCGTGTGTTGGGCGTCGTTCACACTGCATGCTCTGGATCCGTGTGTCGGGCGTCGTTCACACTGCATGCTCTGGATCCATGTGTCGGGAGTCGTTCACACTGCATGCACTGGATCCGTGTGTCGGGCGTCGTTCACACTGCATGCACTGGATCCGTGTGTCGGGCGTCGTTCACACTGCATGCTCTGGATCCGTGTGTCGGGCGTCGTTCACACTGCATGCACTGGATCCGTGTGTCGGGCGTCGTTCACACTGCATGCACTGGATCCGTGTGTTGGGCGTCGTTCACACTGCATGCACTGGATCCGTGTGTCGGGCGTCGTTCACACTGCATGCTCTGGATCCGTGTGTCGGGCGTCGTTCACACTGCATGCACTGGATCCGTGTGTTGGGCGTCGTTCACACTGCATGCACTGGATCCGTGTGTCGGGCGTCGTTCACACTGCATGCTCTGGATCCGTGTGTCGGGCGTCGTTCACACTGCATGCACTGGATCCGTGTGTCGGGCGTCGTTCACACTGCATGCAACGGATCCGTGTGTCGGGCGTCGTTCACACTGCATGTTCTGGATCCGTGTGTCGGGTGTCGTTCACACTGCATGCACTGGATCTGTTTGTCAAGCGTCGTTCACACTGCATGCTCTGAATCCGTGTGTCGGGCGTCGTTCACACTGCATGCTCTGGATCCGTGTGTCGGGCGTCGTTCACACTGCATGCTCTGGATCCGTGTGTCGGGCGTCGTTCACACTGCATGCACTGGATCCGTGTGTCGGGCGTCGTTCACACTGCATGCACTGGATCCGTGTGTTGGGCGTCGTTCACACTGCATGCACTGGATCCGTGTGTCGGGCGTCGTTCACACTGCATGCTCTGGATCCGTGTGTCGGGCGTCGTTCACACTGCATGCACTGGATCCGTGTGTTGGGCGTCGTTCACACTGCATGCACTGGATCCGTGTGTCGGGCGTCGTTCACACTGCATGCTCTGGATCCGTGTGTCGGGCGTCGTTCACACTGCATGCACTGGATCCGTGTGTCGGGCGTCGTTCACACTGCATGCAACGGATCCGTGTGTCGGGCGTCGTTCACACTGCATGTTCTGGATCCGTGTGTCGGGTGTCGTTCACACTGCATGCACTGGATCTGTTTGTCAAGCGTCGTTCACACTGCATGCTCTGGATCCGTGTGTCGGGCGTCGTTCACACTGCATGCTCTGGATCTGTGTGTCGGGCGTCGTTCACACTGCATGCTCTGGATCCGTGTGTCGGGCGTCGTTCACACTGCATGCTCTGGATCCGTGTGTCGGGCATCGTTCACACTGCATGCTCTGGATCCGTGTGTCGGGCGTCGTTCACACTGCATGCACTGGATCCGTGTGTCGGGCGTCGTTCACACTGCATGCTCTGGATCCGTGTGTCGGGCGTCGTTCACACTGCATGCTCTGGATCCGTGTGTCGGGCGTCGTTCACACTGCATGCTCTGGATCCGTGTGTCGGGCGTCGTTCACACTGCATGTACTGGATCCGTGTGTCGGGCGTCGTTCACACTGCTGATGTGGTTACATAGACACTAACAAGAATTTCTGTTAATTTTCTTTCAGGTAAAACCTCAGTTTATAAAACAATCCGGGAAAAATGCCGACACGTTTCAACTTTTGTCTTATAAAACTCAAGTTGTGTCCGGAAAAAACTACTTTGTGAAAGTAAGTGACCTAAAAATCCGGGTCCTGGGGGCCACAACCAGAGAGTCCGCGTGATCCTGGGGGCCACAACCAGAGAGTCCGCGTGATCCTGGGGGGCCACAACCAGAGAGTCCGCGTGATCCTGGGGGGCCACAACCAGAGAGTCCGCGTGATCCTGGGGGGCCGGGGGGGGGGAATAAGTGTCCAGCAGAGGGCGCTGTGTGATAATAGAGAAATCTGGTAAATCAAAGATCAGATTAGATAATGTCTCAGCATTCAGACACATGGGGTCACATTGATCACATTATGGGATGTCAGGACAGACGTGGGGTCATACACTACTGATCACATTATGGGATGTCAGGATACATACAGACACGTGGGGTCATACACTGATCACATTATGGGATGTCAGGATACATAAAGACACGTGGGGTCACACTGATCACATTATGGGATGTCAGGATACATAAAGACACGTGGGGTCACACTCATCACATTATGGGATGTAAGGACACATACAGACACGTGGGGTCATACACTGATCACATTATGGGATGTCAGGATACATACAGACACGTTGGGTCATACACTGATCACATTATGGGATGTCAGGACACATACAGACACGTTGGGTCATACACTGATCACATTATGGGATGTCAGGATACATACAGACACGTGGGGTCACACTGATCACATTATGGGATGTCAGGATACATACAGACACATGGGGTCACACTGATCACATTATGGGATGTCAGGATACATACAGACACATGGGGTCACACTGATCACATTATGGGATGTCAGGATACATACAGACACGTGGGGTCACACTGATCATATTATGGGATGTCAGGATACATACAGACACGTGGGGTCACACTGATCACATTATGGGATGTCAGGACACATACAGACACGTTGGGTCATACACTGATCACATTATGGGATGTCAGGACTCATACAGACACCTGGGGTCACACTGATCACATTATGGGATGTCGGGATACATACAGACATGTGGGGTCACACTGATCACATTATGGGATGTCAGGACACAAAGACACGTGGGGTCATACACTGATCACATTATGGGATGTCAGGATACATACAGACACGTGGGGTCATCCTGATGACATTATGGGATGCCAGGATACATACAGACACGTGGGGTCACACTGATCACATTATGGGATGTCAGGATACATACAGACACGTGGGGTCACACTGATCACATTATGGGATGTCAGGATACATACAGACACGTGGGGTCACACTGATCACATTATGGGATGTCAGGATACATACAGACACGTGGGGTCACACTGATCACATTATGGGATGTCAGGATACATACAGACACGTGGGGTCACACTGATCACATTATGGGATGTCAGGACACATACAGACACGTGGGGTCACACTGATCACATTATGGGATGTCAGGACACACACAGACACGTGGGGTCACACTGATCACATTATGGGATGTCAGGACACATACAGACACGTGGGGTCACACTGATCACATTATGGGATGTCAGGATACATACAGACACGTGGGGTCACACTGATCACATTATGGGATGTCAGGATACATACAGACACGTGGGGTCACACTGATCACATTATGGGATGTCAGGACACATACAGACACGTGGGGTCACACTGATCATATTATGGGATGTCAGGATACATACAGACACGTGGGGTCACACTGATCACATTATGGGATGTCAGGATACATACAGACACGTGGGGTCACACTGATCACATTATGGGATGTCAGGATACATACAGACACGTGGGGTCACACTGATCACATTATGGGATGTCAGGCTACATACAGACACGTGGGGTCACACTGATCACATTATGGGATGTCAGGATACATACAGACACGTGGGGTCATACACTGATCACATTATGGGATGTCAGGACACATACAGACACGTGGGGTCACACTGATCACATTATGGGATGTCAGGACACATACAGACACGTGCGGTCACACTGATCACATTATGGGATGTCAGGACACATACAGACACGTGGGGTCACACTGATCACATTATGGGATGTCAGGACACATACAGACACGTGGGGTCACACTGATCACATTATGGGATGTCAGGACACATACAGACACGTGGGGTCATACACTGATCACATTATGGGATGTCAGGATACATACAGACACATAGGGTCATACACTGATCACATTATGGGATGTCAGGACACATACAGACACGTGGGGTCACACTGATCACATTATGGGATGTCAGGACACAAAGACACGTGGGGTCATACACTGATCACATTATGGGATGTCAGGATACATACAGACACGTGGGGTCATCCTGATGACATTATGGGATGCCAGGATACATACAGACACGTGGGGTCACACTGATCACATTATGGGATGTCAGGATACATACAGACACGTGGGGTCACACTGATCACATTATGGGATGTCAGGACACATACAGACACGTGGGGTCACACTGATCACATTATGGGATGTCAGGACACACACAGACACGTGGGGTCATACACTGATCACATTATGGGATGTCAGGACACATACAGACACGTGGGGTCATACACTGATCACATTATGGGATGTCAGGATACATACAGACACATAGGGTCATACACTGATCACATTATGGGATGTCAGGACACATACAGACACGTGGGGTCACACTGATCACATTATGGGATGTCAGGATACATACAGACACGTGGGGTCACACTGATCACATTATGGGATGTCAGGACACAAAGACACGTGGGGTCATACACTGATCACATTATGGGATGTCAGGATACATACAGACACGTGGGGTCATCCTGATGACATTATGGGATGCCAGGATACATACAGACACGTGGGGTCACACTGATCACATTATGGGATGTCAGGATACATACAGACACGTGGGGTCACACTGATCACATTATGGGATGTCAGGACACATACAGACACGTGGGGTCACACTGATCACATTATGGGATGTCAGGATACATACAGACACGTGGGGTCACACTGATCATATTATGGGATGTCAGGATACATACAGACACGTGGGGTCACACTGATCACATTATGGGATGTCAGGACACATACAGACACGTTGGGTCATACACTGATCACATTATGGGATGTCAGGACTCATACAGACACCTGGGGTCACACTGATCACATTATGGGATGTCGGGATACATACAGACATGTGGGGTCACACTGATCACATTATGGGATGTCAGGACACAAAGACACGTGGGGTCATACACTGATCACATTATGGGATGTCAGGATACATACAGACACGTGGGGTCATCCTGATGACATTATGGGATGCCAGGATACATACAGACACGTGGGGTCACACTGATCACATTATGGGATGTCAGGATACATACAGACACGTGGGGTCACACTGATCACATTATGGGATGTCAGGATACATACAGACACGTGGGGTCACACTGATCACATTATGGGATGTCAGGATACATACAGACACGTGGGGTCACACTGATCACATTATGGGATGTCAGGATACATACAGACACGTGGGGTCACACTGATCACATTATGGGATGTCAGGACACATACAGACACGTGGGGTCACACTGATCACATTATGGGATGTCAGGACACACACAGACACGTGGGGTCACACTGATCACATTATGGGATGTCAGGACACATACAGACACGTGGGGTCACACTGATCACATTATGGGATGTCAGGATACATACAGACACGTGGGGTCACACTGATCACATTATGGGATGTCAGGATACATACAGACACGTGGGGTCACACTGATCACATTATGGGATGTCAGGACACATACAGACACGTGGGGTCACACTGATCATATTATGGGATGTCAGGATACATACAGACACGTGGGGTCACACTGATCACATTATGGGATGTCAGGATACATACAGACACGTGGGGTCACACTGATCACATTATGGGATGTCAGGATACATACAGACACGTGGGGTCACACTGATCACATTATGGGATGTCAGGCTACATACAGACACGTGGGGTCACACTGATCACATTATGGGATGTCAGGATACATACAGACACGTGGGGTCATACACTGATCACATTATGGGATGTCAGGACACATACAGACACGTGGGGTCACACTGATCACATTATGGGATGTCAGGACACATACAGACACGTGCGGTCACACTGATCACATTATGGGATGTCAGGACACATACAGACACGTGGGGTCACACTGATCACATTATGGGATGTCAGGACACATACAGACACGTGGGGTCACACTGATCACATTATGGGATGTCAGGACACATACAGACACGTGGGGTCATACACTGATCACATTATGGGATGTCAGGATACATACAGACACATAGGGTCATACACTGATCACATTATGGGATGTCAGGACACATACAGACACGTGGGGTCACACTGATCACATTATGGGATGTCAGGACACAAAGACACGTGGGGTCATACACTGATCACATTATGGGATGTCAGGATACATACAGACACGTGGGGTCATCCTGATGACATTATGGGATGCCAGGATACATACAGACACGTGGGGTCACACTGATCACATTATGGGATGTCAGGATACATACAGACACGTGGGGTCACACTGATCACATTATGGGATGTCAGGACACATACAGACACGTGGGGTCACACTGATCACATTATGGGATGTCAGGACACACACAGACACGTGGGGTCATACACTGATCACATTATGGGATGTCAGGACACATACAGACACGTGGGGTCATACACTGATCACATTATGGGATGTCAGGATACATACAGACACATAGGGTCATACACTGATCACATTATGGGATGTCAGGACACATACAGACACGTGGGGTCACACTGATCACATTATGGGATGTCAGGATACATACAGACACGTGGGGTCACACTGATCACATTATGGGATGTCAGGACACAAAGACACGTGGGGTCATACACTGATCACATTATGGGATGTCAGGATACATACAGACACGTGGGGTCATCCTGATGACATTATGGGATGCCAGGATACATACAGACACGTGGGGTCACACTGATCACATTATGGGATGTCAGGATACATACAGACACGTGGGGTCACACTGATCACATTATGGGATGTCAGGACACATACAGACACGTGGGGTCACACTGATCACATTATGGGATGTCAGGATACATACAGACACGTGGGGTCACACTGATCATATTATGGGATGTCAGGATACATACAGACACGTGGGGTCACACTGATCACATTATGGGATGTCAGGACACATACAGACACGTGGGGTCACACTGATCATATTATGGGATGTCAGGATACATACAGACACGTGGGGTCACACTGATCACATTATGGGATGTCAGGATACATACAGACACGTGGGGTCACACTGATCACATTATGGGATGTCAGGATACATACAGACACGTGGGGTCACACTGATCACATTATGGGATGTCAGGCTACATACAGACACGTGGGGTCACACTGATCACATTATGGGATGTCAGGATACATACAGACACGTGGGGTCATACACTGATCACATTATGGGATGTCAGGACACATACAGACACGTGGGGTCACACTGATCACATTATGGGATGTCAGGACACATACAGACACGTGGGGTCACACTGATCACATTATGGGATGTCAGGACACATACAGACACGTGGGGTCACACTGATCACATTATGGGATGTCAGGACACATACAGACACGTGGGGTCACACTGATCACATTATGGGATGTCAGGACACATACAGACACGTGGGGTCACACTGATCACATTATGGGATGTCAGGACACATACAGACACGTGGGGTCACACTGATCACATTATGGGATGTCAGGATACATACAGACACGTGGGGTCACACTGATCACATTATGGGATGTCAGGATACATACAGACACGTGGGGTCACACTGATCACATTATGGGATGTCAGGACACATACAGACACGTGGGGTCATACACTGATCACATTATGGGATGTCAGGACACACACAGACACGTGGGGTCACACTGATCACATTATGGGATGTCAGGACACACACAGACACGTGGGGTCACACTGATCACATTATGGGATGTCAGGACACATACAGACACGTGGGGTCACACTGATCACATTATGGGATGTCAGGATACATACAGACACGTGGGGTCACACTGATCATATTATGGGATGTCAGGATACATACAGACACGTGGGGTCACACTGATCACATTATGGGATGTCAGGACACATACAGACACGTGGGGTCACACTGATCATATTATGGGATGTCAGGATACATACAGACACGTGGGGTCACACTGATCACATTATGGGATGTCAGGATACATACAGACACGTGGGGTCACACTGATCACATTATGGGATGTCAGGACACACACAGACACGTGGGGTCACACTGATCACATTATGGGATGTCAGGATACATACAGACACGTGGGGTCACACTGATCACATTATGGGATGTCAGGACACATACAGACACGTGGGGTCACACTGATCATATTATGGGATGTCAGGATACATACAGACACGTGGGGTCACACTGATCACATTATGGGATGTCAGGACACATACAGACACGTGGGGTCACACTGATCACATTATGGGATGTCAGGATACATACAGACACGTGGGGTCACACTGATCACATTATGGGATGTCAGGACACATACAGACACGTGGGGTCACACTGATCATATTATGGGATGTCAGGATACATACAGACACGTGGGGTCACACTGATCACATTATGGGATGTCAGGACACATACAGACACGTGGGGTCACACTGATCACATTATGGGATGTCAGGATACATACAGACACGTGGGGTCACACTGATCACATTATGGGATGTCAGGATACATACAGACACGTGGGGTCATACACTGATCACATTATGGGATGTCAGGATACATACAGACACGTGGGGTCATCCTGATGACATTATGGGATGTCAGGATACATACAGACACGTGGGGTCACACTGATCACATTATGGGATGTCAGGATACATACAGACACGTGGGGTCACACTGATCACATTATGGGATGTCAGGACACATACAGACACGTGGGGTCACACTGATCACATTATGGGATGTCAGGCTACATACAGACACGTGGGGTCACACTGATCACATTATGGGATGTCAGGACACATACAGACATGTGGGGTCACACTGATCACATTATGGGATGTCAGGATACATACAGACACGTGGGGTCACACTGATCACATTATGGGATGTCAGGATACATACAGACACGTGGGGTCACACTGATCACATTATGGGATGTCAGGACACATACAGACACTTGGGGTCACAATGATCACATTATGGGATGTCAGGATACATACAGACACGTGGGGTCACACTGATCACATTATGGAATGTCAGGATACATACAGACACGTGAGGTCACACTGATCACATTATGGAATGTCAGGATACATACAGACACGTGGGGTCACACTGATCACATTATGGGATGTCAGGACACATACAGACACGTGAGGTCATACACTGATCACATTATGGGATGTCAGGATACATATAGACACGTGGGATCACACTAATCATATTATGGGATGTCAGGACACATACAGACACGTGAGGTCACACACTGATCACATTATGGGATGTCAGGATACATACAGACACGTGGGGTCACACTGATCACATTATGGGATGTCAGGATACATACAGACACGTGGGGTCATACACTGATCACATTATGGGATGTCAGGATACACACAGACATGTGGGGTCACACTGATCACATTATGGGATGTCAGGATACATACAGACACGTGGGGTCACAGTGATCACATTATGGGATGTCAGGATACATACAGACACGTGGGGTCATACACTGATCACATTATGGGATGTCAGGATACACACAGACATGTGGGGTCACACTGATCACATTATGGGATGTCAGGACACATATAGACACGTGGGGTCGCAGTGATCACATTATGGGATGTCAGGATACATACAGACACGTGGGGTCATACACTGATCATATTATGGGATGTCAGGATACACACAGACATGTGTGGTCACACTGATCACATTATGGGATGTCAGGATACATACAGACACGTGTGGTCACACTGATCACATTATGGGATGTCAGGATACATACAGACACGTGGGGTCACACTGATCACATTATGGGATGTCAGGATACATACAGACACGTGGGTCATACACTAATGATCACATTATGGGATGTCAGGACACATACAGACACGTGGGGTCACATTGATCACATTATGGGATGTCAGGACACATACAGACACGTCGGGTCACACTGATCACATTATGGGATGTCAGGATACATACAGAAACGTGTGGTCACACTGATCACATTATGGGATGTCAGGATACATACAGACACGTGGGTCATACACTAATGATCACATTATGGGATGTCAGGACACATACAGACACGTCGGGTCACACTGATCACATTATGGGATGTCAGGACACATACAGACACGTGGGGTCGCACTGATCACATTATGGGATGTCAGGATACATACAGACACGTGGGGTCATACACTACTGATCACATTATGGGATGTCAGGATACATACAGACACGTGGGGTCATACACTACTGATCACATTATGGGATGTCAGGATACATACAGACACGAGGGGTCACACTGATCACATTATGGGATGTCAGGATACATACAGACACGTGGATTCATAGACTGATCACATTATGGGATGTCAGGATACATACAGAAACGTGGGGTCACACTGATCACATTATGGGATGTCAGGACACATACAGACACGTGGGGTCACACTGATCACATTATGGGATGTCAGGACACATACAGACACGTGGGGTCACACTGATCACATTATGGGATGTCAGGACACATACAGACACGTGGGGTCATACACTGATCACATTATGGGATGTCAGGATACATACAGACACGTGGGGTCACACTGATCACATTATGGGATGTCAGGATACATACAGACACGTGGGGTCATAGACTGATCACATTATGGGATGTCAGGATACATACAGACACGTGGGGTCACACTGATCACATTATGGGATGTCAGGACACATACAGACACGTGGGGTCACACTGATCACATTATGGGATGTCAGGACACATACAGACACGTGGGGTCACACTGATCACATTATGGGATGTCAGGATACATACAGACATGTGGGGTCACACTGATCACATTATGGGATGTCAGGACACATACAGACACGTGGGGTCACACTGATCACATTATGGGATGTCAGGATACATACAGAGACGTGGGGTCACACTGATCACATTATGGGATGTCAGGACACATACAGACACGTGGGATCACACTGATCACATTATGGGATGTCAGGATACATACAGACACGTGGGGTCATACACTGATCACATTATGGGATGTCAGGATACACACAGACATGTGGGGTCACACTGATCACATTATGGGATGTCAGGATACATACAGACACGTGGGGTCACACTGATCACATTATGGGATGTCAGGACACATACAGACATGTGTGGTCACACTGATCACATTATGGGATGTCAGGACACATACAGACACGTGGGGCCATACACTGATCACATTATGGGATGTCAGGACACATACAGACACGTGGGGTCACACTGATCACATTATGGGATGTCAGGATACATACAGACACGTGTGGTCACACTGATCACATTATGGGATGTCAGGATACATACAGACACGTGTGGTCACACTGATCACATTATGGGATGTCAGGATACACACAGACATGTGTGGTCACACTGATCACATTATGGGATGTCAGGATACATACAGACACGTGGGGTCACACTGATCACATTATGGGATGTCAGGATACATACAGACACGTGTGGTCACACTGATCACATTATGGGATGTCAGGATACATACAGACACGTGGGGTCACACTGATCACATTATGGGATGTCAGGATACATACAGACACGTGGGTCATACACTAATGATCACATTATGGGATGTCAGGATACATATAGACACGTGGGGTCACACTGATCACATTATGGGATGTCAGGACACATACAGACACGTGGGGTCATACACTGATCACATTATGGGATGTCAGGATACATACAGACACGTGGGGTCACACTGATCACATTATGGGATGTCAGGATACATACAGACACGTGGGGTCACACTGATCACATTATGGGATGTCAGGATACATACAGACAAGTGGGGTCACACACTGATCACATTATGGGATGTCAGGATACATACAGACACGTGGGATCATACACTGATCACATTATGGGATGTCAGGATACATACAGACACGTGGGGTCACACTGATCACATTATGGGATGTCAGGATACATACAGACACGTGGGGTCATAGACTGATCACATTATGGGATATCAGGATACATACAGACACGTGGGGTCACACTGATCACATTATGGGATGTCAGGACACATACAGACACGTGGGGTCACACTGATCACATTATGGGATGTCAGGACACATACAGACACGTGGGGTCACACTGATCACATTATGGGATGTCAGGACACATACAGACACGTGGGGTCACACTGATCACATTATGGGATGTCAGGACACATACAGACACGTGGGGTCACACTGATCACATTATGGGATGTCAGGACACATACAGACACGTGGGGTCACACTGATCACATTATGGGATGTCAGGATACATACAGACATGTGGGGTCACACTGATCACATTATGGGATGTCAGGACACATACAGACACGTGGGGTCACACTGATCACATTATGGGATGTTAGGATACATACAGAGACGTGGGGTCACACTGATCACATTATGGGATGTCAGGACACATACAGACACGTGGGATCACACTGATCACATTATGGGATGTCAGGACACATACAGACACGTGGGTCACACTGATCACATTATGGGATGTCAGGACACATACAGACACGTGGGGTCACACTGATCACATTATGGGATGTCAGGATACATACAGACATGTGGGGTCACACTGATCACATTATGGGATGTCAGGACACATACAGACACGTGGGGTCACACTGATCACATTATGGGATGTGAGGATACATACAGACACGTGGGGTCACACTGATCACATTATGGGATGTCAGGATACATACAGACACGTGGGGTCATACACTGATCACATTATGGGATGTCAGGATACATACAGACACGTGGGGTCATACACTGATCACATTATGGGATGTCAGGATACATATAGACACGTGGGGTCACACTGATCACATTATGGGATGTCAGGACACATACAGACATGTGGGGTCACACTGATCACATTATGGGATGTCAGGATACATACAGACACGTGGGGTCATACACTGATCACATTATGGGATGTGAGGATACATACAGACACGTGGGGTCACACTGATCACATTATGGGATGTCAGGATACATACAGACACGTGGGGTCACACTGATCATATTATGGGATGTCAGGATACATACAGACACGTGGGGTCACACTGATCACATTATGGGATGTCAGGATACATACAGACACGTGGGGTCAAACTGATCACATTATGGGATGTCAGGATACATACAGACACGTGAGGTCACACTGATCACATTATGGGATGTCAGGATACATACAGACACGTGGGGTCACACTGATCACATTATGGGATGTCAGGACACATACAGACACATGGGGTCACACTGATCACATTATGGGATGTCAGGATACATACAGACATGTGGGGTCACACTGATCACATTATGGGATGTCAGGATACATACAGACAAGTGGGGTCATACACTGATCACATTATGGGATGTCAGGATACATACAGACACGTGGGGTCATACTGATCACATTATGGGATGTCAGGATACATACAGACACGTGGGGTCATACACTGATCACATTATGGGATGTCAGGATACATACAGACAAGTGGGGTAACACTGATCACATTATGGGATGTCAGGATACATACAGACACGTGAGGTCACACTGATCACATTATGGGATGTCAGGATACATACAGACAAGTGGGGTAACACTGATCACATTATGGGATGTCAGGACACATACAGACACGTGGGGTAACACTGATCACATTATGGGATGTCAGGATACATACAGACACGTGGGGTCACACTGATGACATTATGGGATGTCAGGATACATACAGACACGTGGGGTCACACTGATCACATTATGGGATGTCAGGATACATACAGACACGTGGGGTCATACACTGATCACATTATGGGATGTCAGGATACATACAGACACGTGGGGTCACACTGATCACATTATGGGATGTCAGGACACATACAGACAAGTGGGGTAACACTGATCACATTATGGGATGTCAGGACACATACAGACAAGTGGGGTCATACACTGATCACATTATGGGATGTCAGGATACATACAGACACGTGGGGTCACACTGATCACATTATGAGATGTCAGGATACATATAGACACGTGGGATCACACTAATCATATTATGGGATGTCAGGATACATACAGACACGTGGGGTCATACACTGATCATATTATGGGATGTCAGGATACATACAGACACGTGTGGTCACACTGATCACATTATGGGATGTCAGGATACATACAGACACGTGTGGTCACACTGATCACATTATGGGATGTCAGGATACATACAGACACGTGGGTCATACACTAATGATCACATTATGGGATGTCAGGATACATATAGACACGTGGGGTCACACTGATCACATTATGGGATGTCAGGACACATACAGACACGTGGGGTCGCACTGATCACATTATGGGATGTCAGGACACATACAGACACGTGGGATCACACTGATCACATTATGGGATGTCAGGACACATACAGACACGTGGGGTCGCACTGATCACATTATGGGATGTCAGGATACATACAGACACGTGGGGTCATACACTGATCACATTATGGGATGTCAGGATACATACAGACACGTGGGGTCACACTGATCACATTATGGGATGTCAGGATACATACAGACACGTGGGGTCACACTGATCACATTATGGGATGTCAGGATACATACAGACACGTGGGGTCATACACTACTGATCACATTATGGGATGTCAGGACACATACAGACACGTGGGATCATACACTGATCACATTATGGGATGTCAGGATACATACAGACACGTGGGGTCACACTGATCACATTATGGGATGTCAGGATACATACAGACACGTGGGGTCACACTGATCACATTATGGGATGTCAGGACACATACAGACACGTGGGGTCACACTGATCACATTATGGGATATCAGGACACATACAGACACGTGGGGTCTCACTGATCACATTATGGGATGTCAGGACACATACAGACACGTGGGGTCACACTGATCACATTATGGGATGTCAGGATACATACAGACACGTGGGGTCATACACTGATCACATTATGGGATGTCAGGATACATACAGACATGTGGGGTCACACTGATCACATTATGGGATGTCAGGACACATACAGACACGTGGGGTCACACTGATCACATTATGGGATGTCAGGACACATACAGGCACGTGGGGTCACACTGATCACATTATGGGATGTCAGGACACATACAGACACGTGGGGTCACACTGATCACATTATGGGATGTCAGGATACATACAGACATGTGGGGTCACACTGATCACATTATGGGATGTCAGGACACATACAGACACGTGGGGTCACACTGATCACATTATGGGATGTCAGGATACAAACAGACACGTGGGGTCACACTGATCACATTATGGGATGTCAGGACACATACAGACACGTGGGGTCACACTGATCACATTATGGGATGTCAGGATACATACAGACATGTGGGGTCACACTGATCACATTATGGGATGTCAGGACACATACAGACACGTGGGGTCACACTGATCACATTATGGGATGTCAGGACACAAACAGACACGTGGGGTCAAACTGATCACATTATGGGATGTCAGGATACATACAGAGACGTGGGATCATACTGATCACATTATGGGATGTCAGGACACATACAGACACGTGGGATCACACTGATCACATTATGGGATGTCAGGACACATACAGACACGTGGGGTCACACTGATCACATTATGGGATGTCAGGATACATACAGACATGTGGGGTCACACTGATCACATTATGGGATGTCAGGACACATACAGACACGTGGGGTCACACTGATCACATTATGGGATGTGAGGATACATACAGACACGTGGGGTCACACTGATCACATTATGGGATGTCAGGATACATATAGACACGTGGGGTCACACTGATCACATTATGGGATGTCAGGACACATACAGACATGTGGGGTCACACTGATCACATTATGGGATGTCAGGATACATACAGACACGTGGGGTCATACACTGATCACATTATGGGATGTGAGGATACATACAGACACGTGGGGTCACACTGATCACATTATGGGATGTCAGGATACATATAGACACGTGGGGTCACACTGATCACATCATGGGATGTCAGGATACATACAGACACGTGGGGTCACACTGATCACATTATGGGATGTCAGGACACATACAGACATGTGGGGTCACACTGATCACATTATGGGATGTCAGGATACATATAGGCACGTGGGATCACACTGATCACATTATGGGATGTCAGGACACATACAGACGTGGGGTCACACTGATCACATTATGGGATGTCAGGATACATACAGACACGTGGGGTCATACACTGATCACATTATGGGATGTCAGGACACATACAGACACGTGGGGTCATAGACTGATCACATTATGGGATGTCAGGATACATACAGACACGTGGGGTCACACTGATCACATTATGGGATGTCAGGACACATACAGACACGTGGGGTCACACTGATCACATTATGGGATGTCAGGATACATACAGACACGTGGGGTCATACACTGATCACATTATGGGATGTCAGGATACATACAGACACGTGGGGTCACACTGATCACATTATGGGATGTCAGGACACATACAGACATTTGGGGTCACACTGATCACATTATGGGATGTCAGAATACATACAGACACGTGGGGTCACACTGATCACATTATGGGATGTCAGGATACATACAGACATGTGGGGTCATACACTGATCACATTATGGGATGTCAGGCTACATACAGACACGTGGGGTCATACACTGATCACATTATGGGATGTCAGGATACATACAGACACGTGGGGTCACACTGATCACATTATGGGATGTCAGGCTACATACAGACACGTGGGGTCATACACTGATCACATTATGGGATGTCAGGATACATACAGACACGTGGGGTCACACTGATCACATTATGGGATGTCAGGATACATACAGACACGTGAGGTCACACACTACTGATCACATTATGGGATGTCAGGATACATACAGACATGTGGGGTCACACTGATCACATGGGATGTCAGGATACATACAGACATGTGGGGTCACACTGATCACATTATGGGATGTCAGGACACATACAGACACGTGGGGTCATACACTGATCACATTATGGGATGTCAGGACACATACAGACATGTGGGGTCACACTGATCACATTATGGGATGTCAGGATACATACAGACATGTGGGGTCACACTGATCACATTATGGGATGTCAGGACACATACAGACACGTGGGGTCATACACTGATCACATTATGGGATGTCAGGACACATACAGACATGTGGGGTCACACTGATCACATTATGGGATGTCAGGATACATACAGACACGTGGGGTCATACACTGATCACATTATGGGATGTCAGGATACATACAGACACATGGGGTCACACTGATCACATTATGGGATGTCAGGACACATACAGACACGTTGGGTCACACTGATCACATTATGGGATGTCAGGATACATATAGACACGTGGGATCACACTGATCACATTATGGGATGTCAGGACACATACAGACATGTGGGGGTCACACTGATCACATTATGGGATGTCAGGATACATACAGACACGTGGGGTCATACACTGATCGCATTATGGGATGTCAGGATACATACAGACACGTGGGGTCACACTGATCACATTATGGGATGTCAGGACACATACAGACATGTGGGGCACACTGATCACATTATGGGATGTCAGAATACATACAGACACGTGGGGTCACACTGATCACATTATGGGATGTCAGGATACATACAGACATGTGGGGTCATACACTGATCACATTATGGGATGTCAGGCTACATACAGACACGTGGGGTCATACACTGATCACATTATGGGATGTCAGGATACATACAGACACGTGGGGTCATACACTGATCACATTATGGGATGTCAGGCTACATACAGACACGTGGGGTCATACACTGATCACATTATGGGATGTCAGGATGCATACAGACACGTGGGGTCACACTGATCACATTATGGGATGTCAGGATACATACAGACACGTGGGGTCACACTGATCACATTATTGGATGTCAGGACACATACAGACACGTGGGGTCACACTGATCACATTATGGGATGTCAGGATACATACAGACACGTGGGGTCACACTGATCACATTATGGGATGTCAGGATACATACAGACACGTGGGGTCACACTGATCACATTATGGGATGTCAGGATACATACAGACACGTGGGGTCACACACTGATCACATTATGGGATGTCAGGATACATACAGACACGTGGGGTCACACACTGATCACATTATGGGATGTCAGGATACATACAGACACGTGGGGTCACACTGATCACATTATGGGATGTCAGGATACATACAGACACGTGGGGTCACACTGATCACATTATGGGATGTCAGGATACATACAGACACGTGGGGTCACACTGATCACATTATGGGATGTCAGGATACATACAGACACGTGGGGTCACACTGATGACATTATGGGATGTCAGGATACATACAGACACGTGGGCTCATACACTGATCACATTATGGGATGTCAGGACACATACAGACACGTGGGGTCATACACTGATCACATTATGGGATGTCAGGATACATACAGACACGTCCGGTCATACACTGATCACATTATGGGATGTCAGGATACATACAGACACGTCGGGTCATACACTGATCACATTATGGGATGTCAGGATACATACAGACACGTGGGCTCATACACTGATCACATTATGGGATGTCAGGATACATACAGACACGTGGGGTCGCACTGATCACATTATGGGATGTCAGGACACATACAGACACGTGGGGTCACACTGATCACATTATGGGATGTCAGGACACATACAGACACGTGGGGTCACACTAATCACATTATGGGATGTCAGGATACATACAGACACGTGGAGTCACACTGATCACATTATGGGATGTCAAGACACATACAGACACGTGGGGTCACACTGATCACATTATGGGATGTCAGGATACATACAGACACGTGGGGTCACACACTGATCACATTATGGGATGTCAGGATACATACAGACACGTGGGATCATACACTGATCACATTATGGGATGTCAGGATACATACAGACACGTGGGGTCACACTGATCACATTATGGGATGTCAGGATACATATGTAGCACCCTGAGGATTCGGCTGCTACAGGGGTATTGCACCTCAACCCAGAGGTGTGATATTCCACTCCCGGGTAAGGATGGAGTGTGGAACTGAGCTCAGATAGCTGCATGCACTACACACATCCCATTTCCGGGGAACAGACCGATGGTACTCCCACTAGAGAAATGTGCAGGTACAACAGAGTCTGTTCCTGGCTGGAGTGGGAGGGGGGTGGAACATCCCAGTAGTGTAGGGGCAGATAGGGGGAGCAGCCTGGGTAAAGCTAGGAGCTCATTGGGTGCTGGTCACCTGAGCTCACACATAGAGGGAGTATATAAGGTGGGCACCATCTTAGATCAGGGTCAGTCTGTGAGACGTCAGTCAGTTGTCGGTCAGTCAGTCTGTCTGAGAGCCTGAGAAGCAGAGCAGAGGAGAAGGAAGAGAGACCCAGAGGCGCAGAGGGGACCCCAAGATCCCAAAATAAGGACAAAAGGGTGAAGGGTCGGCAAAAGGGTACCGGATCCCAAGCTGGCAGAGGCTACAGCACACCTTAGCCAGGAACCGGAGGTCGTGGGCAGGATCTGCCACGACCACCCACTAAATCCACCCGGAAGGCAGACCAAGAATAGGGTCAGGGAACCCAGAGACAAGGGTTTACCAACAGGAGGCCCGAGGGAGCCGGACTTAGGTGGATCCCTGGTGGGGAAGGCCGGAGAGGAGGACAAGTCAGAAAGGGAGCTCAGGACCACACTCCGGAGTTGCCTGGGAGTTGACCGAGTCCAGGACCTGGTGGACGCAGCACGGCTTGGGTGGTCACTGCTGTACACAGTGACCCGAGCAACACCAGTAAGTAAAACCCTGGAACTGCATTTTATGCCTCTGAGTCTCCTTGCTGCACCTTCACAACCACCATCCTCCACGGCTGACCCCCTGAGGCTATACCCCTCCCGTTGGGGGTTATACTACCTAAGCTGCACACACATCACCAGCCTCAGTGGACCCTGCTGCAGCGGCGGCCGTATTGACCGCAAATCAACGGGTGGCGTAGTCGACACAAAGAACTCTAATAACATCTGTAGGACTGCCACACACTGAGTTTGACACCCTGGGCACGGACCGGGTCACCGCCACTCGGAGACTACAACCCCCATCTGATCCGGCTCCGGGTATCCCCCAAACAACACTGGCCCAGGGGGCGCGTCAACTTTGGCGTAGTCGGCAGGATTACGTGCCCGCAACATCCGGGTACTGCGTGCCTGAAGAAAAGTTCACCGTTACCTCAAAAAGAAGTCTCCCGCCGGTTCCGGAGGGTCCCCGCCAACGGACCCCATCACAGGTCGTTTCCCGCCGGTTGTCCGCCATTTGCAGCTTTTTCCCGCCATCCATGGAGTTTCCCGCCACTGGGAGACGATTCCCGCCATTTCCGAAGATTTCCCGCCTTGGAAGAGCGGACGCCATTATGGGCGTGCCAGAGGGTGGCAAGAGGCCACCTCCCATCGTGGGCCAGGTCGAAGAATGGCGCCAAAAGCGGAAACCGCGCCCACCAACAGAGACTGTGATGCTGGAAGTGTCCATCAGCGTAAGAGAACTGCCCCTGGAACTGACAATCACAAAGTTGCCCCGGGACCACCCTAAATGTGGGCGGAGACAGAACAAGAGAGCAAAGATGGGTGTCGCCTGGAGCAGTCTGGAGAGAGCGCACCCGGAGACAAGACGTCTGGAAGAGAGTCCAGAGAGAGCCTACCCGGAGATGGAGGGAGAGTCAGGCAGCACCGACCCAGTGGTCAGGAGCCTGTTGCAGGTCGCCACTCCAGAAGGCCTGCTGGAGATCCTAGCACAGCTCCCCCGAGACCGGGAGTGTGCACAGACCGCGCTGGAGGGCCTCGCACGGAGGATGGCCCGGGTGCAGCGGGAGACGTTGGCGGAGTGGAGCCGAGAGATGGCCCAGCAGACCGGCACCCGTCAGCGGAGCACGCCACCCGAGACGAGGAGACAGACCGCCTCTGAGGATGGCGCAGGAGGAATGAAGGCAGGAGACGACGCCGAGAAGGGAGCTGAACGGACGGAGGCAGGTAAAGGGGACGTCTCTACCCCGAGCCGGGAAACCGCGTGCCTGCCCCAGCTCCCCGTCGCAGAGCCCGAAGTTCCCCCTGCCGTGCCCGTCGCTGCATCGTCACCGCCGCCGACTAGGCCTCAACCGGAAACCGCGGCCGCGACCCCTGTGACGTCACACGCCTCGACCTCGAGCGTGGCCAAGCCGGAAATACCATCAGCCTGGTCGCAAGGCCTAGTACCCCCGGGCGCCGCAATTTCAACAGCGCCCCCTACCTCCGCGGAGCCACCGGCCTGGTCGCAGGGCCGAATAACCCAGGGCGCCGCCGTTCTTACGGTGCCCTTTGCCTTTAAGGTGCCCCAGGCCTGGTCGCAAGGCCTGGTTAACCCGGGCGCCGCTACCATCAACGCGCCCTCAACATCTAGAGTGCCGCACCTGGGTGAAAATCTATTTGCCCAGCATACGTGCCCGGATGGGCAGCCCTTCATATGGCCCCAGGAGTACATTCAGCTGGAACTCCAGAGAGCAAGGCCCATGTGCGAGCCCCTGATTCCGGCTCCGAAGCCCGTAAAGAGGACCTCGCCCCCGCTGGATGAGGCACAGTTCGAGTGGGACCCCACTGGAGAAGACCTCATGGGGTTCACTCAGGAGACTCGGGCAGCCGCAGCGGAGCGTGCAGAGTGCTGCCGCCAGCAGCTCGAAGTCTTTGAGAGGGAGCGGAGAGAGAGGCGGGTCCGGGAACAGCAGATGCAGATAAGAAGCGCGGAGCAGAAGAGCCGGACCAGGAGGAAACCCCGTGCAGCTCATGGTCCCCGTGCCACCGGGACTGTGATAAAATTCAATATGCAGCACGGATGGGGCTTTATCAGAGACCATCAGACCCCCGGCGACGTCTTTGTAACTCGCAGAAACGTAGAAAGCCATCTGCCGGAGGGACACAGAGGTCGTGACCTGTATGTAGGGGACGAGGTCACCTTCACCCGGCACAAGTGTGCCAAAGGACCCTACGCCCTCCATGTGCATCGCCTGACTGAGGAGGAGCTGCGATGTGAGGAGGAGCAAGAGGACCCGGACGGGTCTGAAACTGAAACCAACCAACAAGAAAGAGCAGGAGGACGCCGTCGTTGAAGTACGGTAGAGAGAGACTGTACATAGTTGCCCGTCGGGGTACCAAGAACTGTTACTTATTTAAAATATGTTCCCCGTTGGGACAAAGTGTGAACTGTTAACCCGTGTGTCCCTATTCCCATTACCTGGCCGAGGACTGAGAGCGGCCATATCCCCTTTGTATATAGTTGCGCTTCCTAAAGCGCCCCCTACCGGTTTTATAGGGAACTGTTTTATTCCAAGAGAGACTGTCGCACTTTACCCGGTCACAAGTTGCACCGTGACCGGAGGAACCAGGAACAAGAATGTTTCTAATGAGGAGTTTTATATGAAAAGTTTATTGCTGATATATATATATGATGTTTTCTATGTTTATGTTTATGAAAAAAATTGTATGTTTTGGATGTTTATATTTTACAGCCCGAGGACGTGCTGTGATTTACCAGGGGGGAATGTAGCACCCTGAGGATTCGGCTGCTACAGGGGTATTGCACCTCAACCCAGAGGTGTGATATTCCACTCCCGGGTAAGGATGGAGTGTGGAACTGAGCTCAGTTAGCTGCATGCACTACACACATCCCATTTCCGGGGAACAGACCGATGGTACTCCCACTAGAGAAATGTGCAGGTACAACAGAGTCTGTTCCTGGCTGGAGTGGGAGGGGGGTGGAACATCCCAGTAGTGTAGGGGCAGATAGGGGGAGCAGCCTGGGTAAAGCTAGGAGCTCATTGGGTGCTGGTCACCTGAGCTCACACATAGAGGGAGTATATAAGGTGGGCACCATCTTAGATCAGGGTCAGTCTGTGAGACGTCAGTCAGTTGTCGGTCAGTCAGTCTGTCTGAGAGCCTGAGAAGCAGAGCAGAGGAGAAGGAAGAGAGACCCAGAGGCGCAGAGGGGACCCCAAGATCCCAAAATAAGGACAAAAGGGTGAAGGGTCGGCAAAAGGGTACCGGATCCCAAGCTGGCAGAGGCTACAGCACACCTTAGCCAGGAACCGGAGGTCGTGGGCAGGATCTGCCACGACCACCCACTAAATCCACCCGGAAGGCAGACCAAGAATAGGGTCAGGGAACCCAGAGACAAGGGTTTACCAACAGGAGGCCCGAGGGAGCCGGACTTAGGTGGATCCCTGGTGGGGAAGGCCGGAGAGGAGGACAAGTCAGAAAGGGAGCTCAGGACCACACTCCGGAGTTGCCTGGGAGTTGACCAAGTCCAGGACCTGGTGGACGCAGCACGGCTTGGGTGGTCACTGCTGTACACAGTGACCTGAGCAACACCAGTAAGTAAAACCCTGGAACTGCATTTTATGCCTCTGAGTCTCCTTGCTGCACCTTCACAACCACCATCCTCCACGGCTGACCCCCTGAGGCTATACCCCTCCCGTTGGGGGTTATACTACCTAAGCTGCACACACATCACCAGCCTCAGTGGACGCTGCTGCAGCGGCGGCCGTATTGACCGCAAATCAACGGGTGGCGTAGTCGACACAAAGAACTCTAATAACATCTGTAGGACTGCCACACACTGAGTTTGACACCCTGGGCACGGACCGGGTCACCGCCACTCGGAGACTACAACCCCCATCTGATCCGGCTCCGGGTATCCCCCAAACAACACTGGCCCAGGGGGCGCGTCACATACAGACACGTGGGGTCACACTGATCACATTATGGGATGTCAGGATACATACAGACACGTGGGGTCACACTGATGACATTATGGGATGTCAGGATACATACAGACACGTGGGGTCACACTGATCACATTATGGGATGTCAGGATACATACAGACACGTGGGGTCACACTGATCACATTATGGGATGTCAGGATAAATATAGACACGTGGGATCATACTGATCACATTATGGGATGTCAGGATACATACAGACACGTGGGGTCACACTGATCACATTATGGGATGTCAGGATACATACAGACACGTGGGGTCACACTGATCACATTATGGGATGTCAGGATACATACAGACACGTGGGGTCACACTGATCACATTATGGGATGTCAGGATTAGAGATGAGCGTTGTTCTACTCGAACTGTTCGCCAATCTCAAATTCGAGCTGTTTTGGGCGGTGTTCGAGCCGTTCGGCGAACACGAACAATTTGAGAAAAATTCGGCTGTTCGAGGTTATGTTCGATAACTGTTCGTGCACCAAAATCATAACTGGATTTTTTCTCAGTAATGATGAAAATTAATGTTAATCCGCAGTTTGAGTGCACAGCGGGGTGGGGGGAGGGGCAGGGGATGGATCTCTGCAGGAACAATGAAGATCTCCATTTTTTTTTCTCTTTCCCGCATTTGCAGTGGGGAGGTGCAATCTGTCAGCCTATCAGCAGCGCACACACGGAGCGAAGTGCTTTTTTTCACACAAGCAAGGGCATGTGTCATTGGCAGTGTATGTCACATGTCCTTGCCCTATAAGACCAAGCCATTTTCCCCGTCGCCACCATTTTCTCACTGCTGCAGCTGCGTGTTAGACGGCACCGCTGTTGCTGTGTGCGCTATACCTTGTTAATTTCAAGCCAATTTTCGCACAAATCTACAGATAGCTTGGAAGTAGGGAATAGTTGTGATTGCAGTCCTTTTAAGGACTAGGTTACAGCATTTCCTACGACTTTTATCAGGCAGGTCTGTGCTCTTAAATAGATAGATTGTGGGAGTAAAGACTAATTGTAATTGCAGTCCTTTTCAGGACTAGGTTACATCAGTTCCTATCAGTTTTTGCCAGGCAGGTCTGTGCCAGTGCTGTGCAAGTTTTTTTCACAGCATTTGGCTGAATCTAGCAAAGCTAATCCTTTTTGGCCTATTGCAGAGTGTGTTAGTCAGTGGAGTAGCCTATCTGTGTTGCAAGATATACCACCTGTGTATAGAATACCAATTTTTTTGCTGCACCTAGTGAAGTAAAATCTTTTGGGCATAGCATCATTCTATTAGTCCATCTATACTGACCTCCATCAGGTTGCAAATTGAATATATTTTTATCTGCATCTAGCTCTGAAAAAATATTGGGCTTCTAGCTGTGTGTGGGACTTGTTCTATTAATCCATCTATACAGACCTCCATCAGGTTGCAAATTGAATATAATTTTTTTCTGCATCTAGCCCAGCCAATAGTTTTGGCCTAATACCACAGTTTGGCCACTCAGCTCTGCTCGGTTCCCATCCATTGTTTTTTTGTGCAAACAACTCCAGAGTTGTGAATTAGTTAACCACCAAAATGAGTGGAAAAAGGCCTGCTGCTGGTGGAAAGGGGAATAGGCGTGTTGGGAAGGGGAAAAAAGGTTGTGTCCGTGGGGTAGGTGTTAAAGCAACAGTAACATCTGCAGAAGAAAGACCATCTTCCAGCCAAACTAAAATGTCTACTTCTTTTAGCGGACAATGTGATAAGATCCCTTTCTTACGGCCACGCCAATCGCTACAAATTCCAGATGAGGCACAAAAACAGCAGGTGCTTCAACGGATATCAAGTGCTCCTTTAAGTGGGCTCTCCTCCACATCAACTTCAACATCACAAATACTCCAGTCCTCAAAGGTGTCACCCAAATCGCACTTGCTTCCTCACAGCTCCCAAATCTCCAGCTGCCCGTCTGAGTATGAGGTAGAACAGATGGTTGAGTCTGCAGAGCTGTTTACTCATACTATAGCCTGAGAATCAGAGGTCGACTCCAGCGCTTCTGTGAATCCAGACGAGGAAATGATCTGCACTGATGCCCAGAATCTTTATGAGTCGGATCCAGGACCAGACGCAGAAGGTTCTGACCATAATGTAGACCCTCATTCCCAAACTGTAACTCCTGTTGGTGGAGACAATGAGGAAGACGATGATAAGACTCAAATACCTGATTGGAGCGACAACTTTAGTTTTTTGTCAGGGCAGGAACAGGTTGGCTCTGAGGACGACGGGTGTGATAACGCACAGGGTGATGATGATGAGGTTGGAGATCCCACTTACTGTCAACCCACAGTCAGCCAGTCGATGAGGTCAGCAGAGGAGGTGGAGGAAGATGCTAGTGACGACGAGGTCAGGTTGCGCCTTCCTGGACAGAGACGTAATACTGGAAGCACGTCAACAACTGCATCCTCAAACACAACTCTGCCTCTCACCACAAGTCGTGGTGGCTCTTCAGGTCGCATGGGTGCTAAGCCTTGCATAGCCTGGGCATTTTTTCAGATCGATAAAGATGACCCAACTCGTGTTATCTGTAACATTTGTCAGCAAAAGCTAAGTAGAGGCCCAAAAATACATAGTTTGAGTACTTCATGCATGAACCGGCACATGGACATGAAGCATAAGTTGCAGTGGGAAGCTCAGTGTGCTACAATGCGGCCTAGCCGGCCGGGCCAACCACCGTCTGCCATATCTTGTGCATCCGCGGCCTCTTCATCCTCTGTGACTGGGGGGACAGCAGTCACACCTGTTTTGGGGCGCAGACCTGCCACCTCTTTACCCGCAACAGCCAGCGTGATTAGCAGGTCATCATTTTCTTTGGAGGTGGTAACACCAGCTGGTGTTGAGCGCTGTCCGACATCGATAGCACCACCTTTGGATCAAGGCAACCTAACATGTCCGCCTGCATCTTCCTCACAGACCGGCAGTTTGCCGGGGACACCCTTATCAACCCCGTCTAAGCACAATAGCCAGCCCTCGGTCCCTCAGATGTGGACAAGTAAAAGACCATTTCCTCCTAGCCATGAGAAAGCTAAGAGGTTGAATTTCACCATCTGCAAGCTCTTGGCTACAGAAATGCTGCCTTTCCGCCTGGTGGACACAGAGGATTTTCGAGACCTTATGTCCGTCGCAGTGCCCCAGTACCAGATGCCCAGTCGGCACTACTTCTCAAAGAAAGGTGTGCCTGCGCTCCACCAGCATGTCGCACACAACATCACCGCTTCTTTGAGAAACTCTGTGTGTGACAGGGTGCATTTCACCACAGACACTTGGACGAGTAGGCATGGACAGGGGCGTTACATGTCGCTGACTGGGCACTGGGTAACTATGGTGACAGCAGGACAAGGGGCTGCTGTCCAAGTCTTGCCGTCCCCACGAGTTGTGCGTCAATCCTCTTTATGTCAAAGTTCCTCCACTGCTTCTGCCTCCTCAACCTCCTCTCGGTCTTCCACCTGCACCCAAAGCCTGTCTGGTCATGCCACAAGCTTTCTAACTGCGCAGAAGGGATGCTGCACACCTCCTTACTATGCTGGCAGTAGGGCTCAACGTCATCAGGCGGTTTTTACATTGAAATGTCTGGGAAATGTGAGTCACACAGCTGAGGAGTTGTGGTCAGCTCTGGAGAACCAATTTCATGAATGGTTGTCTCCACTGGACCTGAAACCAGGGAAGGCCGTGTGCGACAATGCTGCAAACCTGGGTGCGGCCCTTCGCCGGGGCAATGTCACACACGTGCCTTGTATGGCTCACGTGTTGAACCTGGTTGTCCAGCAATTTTTAGCCCACTATCCCAGACTAGATGGCCTTCTGCAGAGGGCACGGTCGCTGTGTGCTCACTTCCGCCGTTCGCATCCCGCAGCTCAGCGACTTACATCTCTACAGAAGTCGTTGGGCCTGCCACTTCACCGGCTAAAATGCGATGTGCCTACCAGGTGGAATTCAACTCTGCACATGTTGCAGCGACTGTGGCAGCACCGACAAGCCCTGGTGCAATACGTTCTGACGTATAGCCTGGGCCAACGAGATTCAGAGGTGGGGCAAATCACGCTGGAGGAGTGGTCTCAGATCAGGGACCTATGCACCCTTCTGCACAGTTTTGAAATGGCGACGAAGATGTTTAGTGCTAACGATGCCATTATCAGCATGACTATTCCGGTGATTTACATGCTGGAGCACATGTTAAACAGAATTCGGAGTCAGGTGGTGGCACAAGAGGAGGTGGAGGAAGTAGAGGAGGAGGAGTTGTATGCGGAAGGGCTAACATCTGCAAGGTCCAGACGGTCGGCAGCACCAAGGCGGCAGGCATGTGAGGGTGGGGGAGATGGTTTTACCAGGGCGCATGGTAGCAGCCAAACTAGTGAGGAAGGTGCAGGAGCCCAGGAAGAAGTGGAGGACGAACTGATGGAAGACTCATCAGATGAGGGAGACCTTGATCACATTTCTGTTGTGCGAGGTTGGGGGGAGAGGACAGAGGAAGGAAGCATGATTGTTACCTCGCCACCAACACAACAGGGACTTGGTGCTCCTGGATGCGCAACACACATGAGTGCCTTCTTGCTGCACTACCTGCAACATGACCCTCGAATTGTGAGAATTAGAAATAATCCTGACTACTGGGTTGCCACACTGTTAGATCCCCGGTACAAAAGTAAATTTGCAGAAATTATTCCTGCCATAGAAAGGGATGCACGCATGCAGGAGTATCAGCAGAGACTGTTGCAGAATCTTACATGTGCTTTTCCACAAAATACCAGTGGTGCACGTAGTGAATCTCACAGTTCCAACTTGCCAACCGTGGGACCGTCAAGTGTTCAGCACTCAAACCGTAACAGAACCACAGTATCTGCTGGTAACATCAATTTTGCGGAATCATTTCACCACTTTTTTAGTCCATCCTTTGCAAGGCCACAGGAGACAAGAAGTCTGACACATAGTCAACGCCTAGAGACGATGGTACAGGAGTATCTCCAAGTAAACATTGAAGCCACGACTGTGTCACTGGACCCTTGCTCTTTTTGGGCTTCCAATCTGGATAAATGGCCGGAGCTAGCCACTTACGCCTTGGAGATCTTGTCATGCCCCGCAGCCAGCGTTCTGTCTGAATGTGTGTTCAGCGCTGCTGGTGGTGTGCTGACAGATAAGCGCACACGGCTCTCCACTGATAATGTAGACAGACTCACGTTCATAAAGATGAACAAATCATGGATCCGAAACGACTTTTCTACCCCTGTGTCATCCTGGGGAGAGTAAAAGCTTGATGATTGGTTAAAATCACCCTACCAACCGTTTTAAGCTTTCAAATTACTAATCATGTTTATCTGTATCTTGGCTGGAAAATAATTTGGGCTTTGTAGCAGTGTGCAGCACTGATTCTATTAGGCCATCTATAATAAGCTCCACCAGATTTAAAATTACTAATCATGTTTATCTGTATCTTGACTGGAAAATAATTTGGGCTTTGTAGCAGTGTGCAGCACTGATCCTATTAGGCCATCTATACTAAAGCTTCACCAGATTTAAAATTAATAATAATTTTTAGCTGCATCTAGCCCGGAAAATAATTTTGGGGCTCCGAGATGCGCAAGACACATAAGTGCCTTCTTGCTGCACTACCTGCAGCATGACCCTCATATTGTCAGAATTCGAAGTAATCATGACTACTGGGTTGCCACACTCTTAGATCCCCCAAACTTTTCGATCAACCTTTTAATTTTAATAAAGACCAAAAAAATGGTCATATTTGAAATTATAAGCATTAGCAGGTTGTTAGAAACTGAAATCAAACAGTTTTCAACTCAAAACTTTATTCTAGGTGATGTTACATTTTCACATAGGACCCCTTGTTCGAAAGGAGCTTCTGAACTCTCTCGTCCATTGAATTTGTCAGATTTTGGATGGTTTCTGCTTCAATTGTTTTGCATGAGGACAGAATACTCTCCCAGAGCTGTTGCTTAGATGTGAACTGCCTCCCGCCATCATAGACACTCCTTTTAATGATGCTCCAAAGGTTCTGAATGGGGTACAGGTCAGGGGAGCATGGGGGTCACACCATAAGTTTGTCCCCTTTTATGCCCATATCAGCCAGAGATGCAGATGTTTTATGTGCAGCATGAGATGGTGCATTATCATGCAGAAAAATGATCTTGCTGTGAAATACACGGTTCTTCTTCTTGAACCATGACAGGAAGTGCTGTTTGAGAAAATCCACATACATTATGGAGTTCATCTTTAGCGCCTTCAGGGATCCTAAAGGGGCCGACAATCTCTCTCCCCATGATTCCAGCCCAAAACATTACTCCACCTCCTCCTTGTTGGCGCTGTAGCCGTGTTTGCGTGGGGTGTCCATCAACCAGCCATCCTCCACTCCATCCATCTGGACCATCGAGCGCTGCACGGCACTCATCCGTGAACAAAACAGTTTTGAAATCAGTCTTCATGTAATGTTTGGCCCACTGGAGCCGTTTCTGCTTGTGTGCAGTGGATAGAGGAGGTCGACAGGATGGCGTATGCACAGCTGCAAACCTCTGAAGGACCCTGCATCTTGTTGTTCGGGGGACGTTGGAGGCACAAGCAGCTTCAAAAACTTGTCTGCTGCTATGACAAGGCTTTTTTGCCGCTGCTCTTTCAACCTGACGTAATTGCCTGTAGGAAAGAGTCCTCAATTTGCCCTTATCAGCACGCACACGTGTGTACTGTGAATCAGCTACATACTTCTTGATTGCCAAGACACTTCATCCTGATCATCGCACAATGTTGATTGTAGTCATGCCTTGACCTAAACACTCCACAATTTGTTGCTTCTCAGCAGCCGACACATCCTTTTTCTTTCCCATTTTGGCAGAAAATGTAGGCTGCTTAATAATGTGAGACAACCTTCTTAAGTAGTCTTGCCTTTCATTGGACACACCTGCCAAACTAATTAGCACAGGTGTCTGCAATTGCTTACAGTGATATAAAGAGCCCTGACACACATCACCATCAATGAGTTTAACTGACAAACAAACAAATTCTTCCCTTATCACTCCTAAACACTTTTTGCATAATAATTTGGAACGCAGTGTACATGTGCTTTTCCACAAAACACCAGTGGTTCACGTAATGAATCTTACAGTTCTAACTTGCCAACCGTGGTCTGTATGGAGTTGTTCAATAAAGGGCCCAAAATTAAGATAACATAGATGGGAGAGGTCTCTATGAATAGGAATTCCTAAGTATTTGATACCCTGTGAGGGCCAGGCAAAGGGAAAGTTGGACTGGATGGAATCCTATATGGATTTGGGGAGGGAGACATCGAGGGCCTCAGACTTCGCTGCATTGATTTTAAAATTTGACCATGTAACAAAGTGATCTATTTCAGCCATAACAGCAGGGATGGATATATGTGATTGAGTGATATATACTAGGACATCATCAGCAAATAGAGAGCACTTGTACTCGGTGCCTCCCACCTCAATCCACCTAATATTGGGGTTATGGCGAATTGATGAGAGCAGGTGCTCCGTCACTAGGATGTATAAGAGAGGGGACAGAGGACATCCCTGCCTTGTCCCATTGGTGATTGTGAAAGGTGATGAAAATGTTCTGACGCACCCCCTGGGCCTTGGGACACCTGGAGCCGGACCCTTTTTGGTGGATGCTGGTGGTTGTAGTCTTCGTGGCGGCGACCCGGTTCCGTGGCTCAGGGTGGTCAAACCAGTGGCGGAACTATTTATGTGGTTTTGATGTTTAAATGTCTGACTACGCCACCCGTGGATTGCGGTCAGAGTGAACCGCCGCTACAGGGCAGACCGCTGAGGCTGGTGTTGTGGGTGCAGCAGAGCGTAGCATAACTCCCCACGGGAGGAGTATAGCCTCAGGGCAGTGTATGCGGAGGATGGGGGTGATGGTGCAGGGCAGCAGCAGTAACGACACGGAGTCAGTGATGCAGTTCAGGGCCTTTACTCACAGTTCTTATTATCCAGACCACGTCTGCAGGTAACGGCTGCCCACGTCGTACTGTGCTCACCAGGTGAGGGGCTCACACAACTCCCAGATAACTTTGGAGCGCTTCACAGGACCCCCTTTGTGTGTCCTTTGTCTGGCCTTTCTTACCAACCCTTCTGTCCGGCTGCCTCGGGCCTCCTCTTGGTAAACTTGGCGCCAGTTTCCCTGACCCTATGTGGTGCCTTCCTAGCGGGTGTAGCGAGGGGCTGCGCCACATAAAATGTCACAGCCTCCGGTTTCTAGCTGAGGGTCGTTTCCTGCCTCCACTAGTTCGGGGACCGGTCTCCCCCTTTGGCCTGACCCCTCCACGCAGGTGGATTCGGGCGTGCGGTGGCGACTCGCCCGTCCGCACCCCTGGGATCCCTTCATTCCTCGTTCCTGGAGCCTTCTCCGCTCCTCTTCCTTCCTTCTCCCTCTTGCAGGCCTGGGCCTCTGTTACTAGGCCCGCCTCCGGAGCAGAGCTCATGCAGAGCCCCTGCTCCCTGCCACTTCTGCTCAGACTTCTCTGCACTGAACTAAGATGGTGCCCACCTTTTATACTCCCTTCTCAATGCACCCAGGAACTGCTTCCTCCCTGCTCCTGCACTACAGGGTTCCCCTTCCTCAGTGTTCCCTCCCCCCACTCCAGCCAGGGACAGGGACTGTCGTGCCCATCTCAGAGGCATATTGGTCGCCCTGCCCCACGGCAATGTGGTGTAATGCATGCAGGTGTCGGGTCCTGATCCACACTCCATCCTTACCTGAGAGTGAGATATCACACCTCTGGGTGAGGTGCAATACGTCTGTAGCAACTGAGCCCTCAGGGTGCTACAGTTCCATTTATCTTCAGCCTAGGTGACGTATTGTGATACAGGGCCGTGATTTTGGCTATAAAAGGGTCCCCTAGACCCCTACCCCAAGCTTTTTAAGAGAATCATATATGGCGTGCCAGGAGACTCTATGGAATGCTTTCTCAGCATCCAACGAGAGTATCTAATTACAAATTTTTAACTGCATCTAGCCCAGGAAATACTTTGTGCCTAGTAGCAGTGTCTGCTAGTCAGCGGATTATCCCGGCTGTTAAGCAAGCTACACCACCTGTAGTTTAGACACTTAATTTTTTCAAAGGAAATGCTTCGGGACCACGGGATACTCAGTGAAGAGCATCAGGAGGCACCCCAAGGCATAGGGGCTGGGACTGGCAGTAGGATGCCTTGCGGTGGACAGCCGAGCTCGATCCTTATAAAAGCTTTTTAACTGCAGCAGCTTTAGTGGACGCTACTGGAGCTGGAATTACGCGGCTACTGGCATGAGACTTGCCCTCCGATAGATCCTTGTAAATGGATTTAAAGTGTATTCATTCAAATTAGAGAGACAATTCAAATTAAAAAGCTTAGAGCTGCCTCCACCACAGGGGGGCTCTCTCGACCCACCAGCGGACAGGCACCAGTATTGGGAGAGGGGGGCTGGCCGTCAGGGTTCACCGCGGCTCTGGCACAAACCCGGCGACGCAGAGGTGGCACGGGCAGGAGCGGACTGAACGTGTCGGCTTCTCACTTTTTGGATTTTAGAAGGGCATGACATGCCTATATCTGTGTCTCCCCCTCCTTTTACTCCTCCACCTCTTTTCTTTTCGCATGACTATATGTACTTGTCACTTTTCCATGTGTTAGTTGTGTCTTCTGAGCAGTTTGTCAGCTTTTGGACACCTTTGAAGGTGTTTTCTATGTGTTTCTATGTGTTTTTGTTTGCCTGCCATTGGTTTTAACGGTGTTCGAAGGTGTTCGACGAACCGAACCGAACTCGAACACTACGGGGATGGCTCAACACTAGTCAGGATACATACAAACACGTGGGGTCACACTGATCACATTATGGGATGTCAGGATACATACAAACACGTGGGGTCACACTGATCACATTATGGGATGTCAGGATACATACAAACACGTGGGGTCACACTGATCACATTATGGGATGTCAGGATACATACAGACACGTGGGGTCACACTGATCACATTATGGGATGTCAGGACACATACAGACACGTGGGGTCACACTGATCACATTATGGGATGTCAGGATACATACAGACACGTGGGGTCACACTGATCACATTATGGGATGTCAGGATACATACAGACACGTGGGGTCACACTGATCACATTATGGGATGTCAGGATACATACAGACACGTGGGGTCACACTGATCACATTATGGGATGTCAGGATACATACAGACACGTGGGGTCACACTGATCACATTATGGGATGTCAGGACACATACAGACACGTGGGGTCACACTGATCACATTATGGGATGTCAGGATACATACAGACACGTGGGGTCACACTGATCACATTATGGGATGTCAGGACACATACAGACACGTGGGGTCATACACTAATGATCACATTATGGGATGTCAGGATACATACAGACACGTGGGGTCATAGACTGATCACATTATGGGATGTCAGGATACATACAGACACGTGGGGTCACACTGATCACATTATGGGATGTCAGGACACATACAGACACGTGGGGTCACACTGATCACATTATGGGATGTCAGGATACATACAGACACGTGGGGTCACACTGATCACATTATGGGATGTCAGGATACATACAAACACGTGGGGTCACACTGATCACATTATGGGATGTCAGGACACATACAGACACGTGGGGTCACACTGATCACATTATGGGATGTCAGGATACATACAGACATGTGGGGTCACACTGATCACATTATGGGATGTCAGGATACATACAGACACATGGGGTCATAGACTGATCACATTATGGGATGTCAGGATACATACAGACACGTGAGGTCACACTGATCACATTATGGGATGTCAGGATACATACAGACACGTGGAGTCATAGACTGATCACATTATGGGATGTCAGGATACATACAGACACGTGGGGTCATAGACTGATCACATTATGGGATGTCAGGACACATACAGACACGTGGGGTCACACTGATCACATTATGGGATGTCAGGACACATACAGACACGTGGGGTCACACTGATCACATTATGGGATGTCAGGATACATACAGACACGTGAGGTCATACACTGATCACATTATGGGATGTCAGGATACATACAGACACGTGGGTCATACACTACTGATCACATTATGGGATGTCAGGATACATACAGACACGTGGAGTCATACACTGATCACATTATGGGATGTCAGGATACAAACAGACAGGTGGGGTCACACTGATCACATTATGGGATGTCAGGATACATACAGACACGTGGGGTCATACACTGATCACATTATGGGATGTCAGGATACATACAGACATGTGGGGTCACACTGATCACATTATGGGATGTCAGGATACATACAGACACGTGGGGTCACACTGATCACATTATGGGATGTCAGGACACATACAGACACGTGGGGTCACACTGATCACATTATGGGATGTCAGGATACATACAGACATGTGGGGTCACACTGATCACATTATGGGATGTCAGGATACATACAGACACGTGGGGTCACACTGATCACATTATGGGATGTCAGGACACATACAGACACGTGGGGTCACACTGATCACATTATGGGATGTCAGGATACATACAGACATGTGGGGTCACACTGATCACATTATGGGATGTCAGGATACATACAGACACGTGGGGTCACACTGATCACATTATGGGATGTCAGGATACATACAGACACGTGGGGTCACACTGATCACATTATGGGATGTCAGGATACATACAGACACGTGGGGTCACACACTGATCACATTATGGGATGTCAGGATACATACAGACACGTGGGGTCACACTGATCACATTATGGGATGTCAGGATACATATAGACACGTGGGGTCACACTGATCACATTATGGGATGTCAGGACACATACAGACACGTGGGGTCACACTGATCACATTATGGGATGTCAGGACACATACAGACACGTGGGGTCACACTGATCACATTATGGGATGTCAGGATACATACAGACACGTGGGGTCACACTGATCACATTATGGGATGTCAGGACACATACATACACGTGGGGTCACACTGATCACATTATGGGATGTCAGGATACATACAGACACGTGTGGTCACACTGATCACATTATGGGATGTCAGGACACATACAGACACGTGGGGTCACACTGATCACATTATGGGATGTCAGGACACATACAGACACGTGGGGTCACACTGATCACATTATGGGATGTCAGGATACATACAGACATGTGGAGTCATACACTACTGATCACATTATGGGATGTCAGGATACATACAGACACATGGGGTCATACACTGATCACATTATGGGATATCAGGATACATACAGACACGTGGGGTCATACACTGATCACATTATGGGATGTCAGGATACATACAGACACGTGGAGTCATACACTACTGATCACATTATGGGATGTCAGGATACATACAGACACGTGGGGTCATACACTACTGATCACATTATGGGATGTCAGGATACATACAGACACGTGGGTTCATACACTGATCACATTATGGGATGTCAGGAAACATACAGACAGGTGGGGTCACCCTGATCACATTATGGGATGTCAGGATACATACAGACATGTGGGGTCACACTGATCACATTATGGGATGTCAGGATACATACAGACACGTGGGGTCATACACTAATGACATTATGGGATGTCAGGATACATACAGACACGTGGGGTCATACACTGATCACATTATGGGATGTCAGGATACATATAGACACGTGGGATCATACTGATCACATTATGGGATGTCAGGATACATACAGACACGTGGGGTCACACTGATCACATTATGGGATGTCAGGATACATACAGACACGTGGGGTCACACTGATCACATTATGGGATGTCAGGACACATACATACACATGGGGTCACACTGATCACATTATGGGATGTCAGGATACATACAGACACGTGGGGTCACACTGATCACATTATGGGATGTCAGGATACATACAGACACGTGGGGTCACACTGATCACATTATGGGATGTCAGGATACATACAGACACGTGGGGTCACACTGATCACATTATGGGATGTCAGGACACATACAGACACGTGGGGTCACACTGATCACATTATGGGATGTCAGGACACATACAGACATGTGGGGTCATACACTGATCACATTATGGGATGTCAGGACACATACAGACACGTGGGGTCACACTGATCACATTATGGGATGTCAGGATACATACAGACACGTGGGTTCATACACTGATCACATTATGGGATGTCAGGATACATACAGACAGGTGGGGTCACCCTGATCACATTATGGGATGTCAGGATACATACAGACATGTGGAGTCATACACTACTGATCACATTATGGGATGTCAGGACACATACAGACACGTGGGGTCACACTGATCACATTATGGGATGTCAGGACACATACAGACACGTGGGGTCATACACTGATCACATTATGGGATATCAGGATACATACAGACACATGGGGTCATACACTGATCACATTATGGGATGTCAGGATACATACAGACACGTGGGGTCACACTGATCACATAATCGGATGTCAGGATACATACAGACACGTGGGGTCATACACTGATCACATTATGGGATGTCAGGATACATACAGACACGTGGGTTCATACACTGATCACATTATGGGATGTCAGGATACATACAGACAGGTGGGGTCACCCTGATCACATTATGGGATGTCAGGATACATACAGACACGTGGGGTCACACTGATCACATTATGGGATGTCAGGATACATACAGACATGTGAGGTCATACACTGATCACATTATGGGATGTCAGGATACATACAGACACGTGGGGTCACACTGATCACATTATGGGATGTCAGGATACATACAGACACGTGGGGTCACACTGATCACATTATGGGATGTCAGGATACATACAGACACGTGGGGTCATACACTGATCACATTATGGGATGTCAGGACACATACAGACACGTGAGGTCATACACTGATCACATTATGGGATGTCAGGATACATACAGATATGTGGGGTCAAACTGATCACATTATGGGATGTCAGGATACATACAGACACGTGGGGTCACACTGATCACATTATGGGATGTCAGGATACATACAGACACGTGGGGTCATACACTGATCACATTATGGGATGTCAGGACACATACAGACACGTGAGGTCATACACTGATCACATTATGGGATGTCAGGATACATACAGATATGTGGGGTCAAACTGATCACATTATGGGATGTCAGGATACATACAGACACGTGGGGTCACACTGATCACATTATGGGATGTCAGGATACATACAGACACGTGAGGTCATACACTGATCACATTATGGGATGTCAGGATACATACAGACACGTGGGGTCATACACTGATCACATTATGGGATGTCAGGATACATACAGATATGTGGGGTCAAACTGATCACATTATGGGATGTCAGGATACATACAGACACGTGGGGTCACACTGATCACATTATGGGATGTCAGGATACATACAGACACGTGGGGTCAAACTGATCACATTATGGGATGTCAGGATACATACAGACACGTGGGGTCACACTGATCACATTATGGGATGTCAGGATACATACAGACACGTGGGGTCACACTGATCACATTATGGGATGTCAGGATACATACAGACAGGTGGGGTCACACTGATCACATTATGGGATGTCAGGATACATACAGACACGTGGGGTCAAACTGATCACATTATGGGATGTCAGGATACATACAGACACGTGGGTTCACACTGATCACATTATGGGATGTCAGGATACATACAGACACGTGGGGTCACACTGATCACATTATGGGATGTCAGGATACATACAGACACGTGGGGTCATACACTGATCACATTATGGGATGTCAGGATACATACAGACACGTGGGGTCACACTGATCACATTATGGGATGTCAGGATACATACAGACACGTGGGGTCACACTGATCACATTATGGGATGTCAGGATACATACAGACACGTGGGGTCACACTGATCACATTATGGGATGTCAGGATACATACAGACAGGTGAGGTCACACTGATCACATTATGGGATGTCAGGATACATACAGACACGTGAGGTCAAACTGATCACATTATGGGATGTCAGGATACATACAGACACGTGGGGTCACACTGATCACATTATGGGATGTCACGATACATACAGACACGTGGGGTCATACACTGATCACATTATGGGATGTCAGGACACATACAGACACGTGAGGTCACACTGATCACATTATGGGATGTCAGGATACATACAGACACGTGGGGTCACACTGATCATATTATGGGATGTCAGGACACATACAGACACGTGGGGTCATACACTGATCACATTATGGGATGTCAGGATACATACAGACACGTGGGGTCATACACTGATCACATTATGGGATGTCAGGACACATACAGACACGTGGGTCATACACTGATCACATTATGGGATGTCAGGATACATACAGACACGTGGGGTCATACACTGATCACATTATGGGATGTCATGATACATACAGACACGTGGGGTCATACACTGGTCACATTATGGGATGTCAGGATACATACAGACACGTGGGGTCACACTGATCACATTATGGGATGTCAGGATACATACAGACACGTGGGGTCACACTGATCACATTATGGGATGTCAGGATACATACAGACACGTGGGGTCACACTGATCACATTATGGCATGTCAGGACACATACAGACACGTGGGGTCACACTGATCACATTATGGGATGTCAGGATACATACAGACACGTGGGGTCACACTGATCACATTATGGCATGTCAGGATACATACAGACACGTGGGGTCACACTGATCACATTATGGGATGTCAGGACACAAACAGACACGTGGGGTCATACACTACTGATCACATTATGGGATGTCAGGATACATACAGACACGTGGGGTCATACACTGATCACATTATGGGATGTCAGGATACATACAGACACGTGGGGTCATACACTGATCACATTATGGGATGTCAGGACACATACAGACACGTGGGGTCATACACTGATCACATTATGGGATGTCAGGATACATACAGACACGTGGGGTCATACACTGATCACATTATGGGATGTCAGGATACATACAGACACGTGGGGTCATACACTGATCACATTATGGGATGTCAGGACACATACAGACACGTGGGGTCACACTGATCACATTATGGGATGTCAGGATACATACAGACACGTGGGATCATACTGATCACATTATGGGATGTCAGGATACATACAGACACGTGGGGTCACACTGATCACATTATGGGATGTCAGGACACATACAGACACGTGGGGTCACACTGATCACATTATGGGATGTCAGGATACATACAGACACGTGGGGTCACACTGATCACATTATGGGATGTCAGGATACATACAGACACGTGGGGTCATACACTGATCACATTATGGGATGTCAGGACTCATACAGACACGTGGGGTCATAGACTGATCACATTATGGGATGTCAGGACACATACAGACACGTGGGGTCACACTGATCACATTATGGGATGTCAGGATACATACAGACACGTGGGGTCACACTGATCACATTATGGGATGTCAGGATACATACAGACACGTGGGGTCACACTGATCACATTATGGGATGTCAGGATACATACAGACACGTGGGGTCACACTGATCACATTATGGGATGTCAGGATACATACAGACACGTGGGGTCACACTGATCATATTATGGGATGTCAGGATACATACAGACACGTGGGGTCATACACTGATCACATTATGGGATGTCAGGACACATACAGACACGTGGGGTCACACTGATCACATTATGGGATGTCAGGACACATACAGACACGTGGGGTCATACACTGATCACATTATGGGATGTCAGGACACATACAGACACGTGGGGTCACACTGATCACATTATGGGATGTCAGGATACATACAGACACGTGGGGTCATACACTGATCACATTATGGGATGTCAGGATACATACAGACACGTGGGGTCACACTGATCACATTATGGGATGTCAGGATACATACAGACACGTGGGGTCACACTGATCACATTATGGGATGTCAGGATACATACAAACACGTGGGGTCACACTGATCACATTATGGGATGTCAGGATACATACAGACACGTGGGATCACACACTGATCACATTATGGGATGTCAGGATACATACCGACACGTGGGGTCATACACTGATCACATTATGGGATGTCAGGATACATACAGACACGTGGGGTCATACACTGATCACATTATGGGATGTCAGGATACATACAGACACGTGGGGTCATACACTACTGATCACATTATGGGATGTCAGGACACATACAGACACGTGGGGTCATACACTGATCACATTATGGGATGTCAGGACACATACAGACACGTGGGGTCATACACTGATCACATTATGGGATGTCAGGATACATACAGACACGTGGGGTCATACACTACTGATCATATTATGGGATGTCAGGATACATACAGACACGTGGGGTCACACTGATCTTATTATGGGATGTCAGGATACATACAGACACGTGGAGTCATAAACTACTGATCACATTATGGGATGTCAGGACACATACAGACACGTGGGGTCATACACTGATCACATTATGGGATGTCAGGATACATACAGACACGTGGGATCACACTGATGACATTATGGGATGTCAGGATACATACAGACACGTGGGGTCACACTGATCTTATTATGGGATGTCAGGATACATACAGACACGTGGAGTCATAAACTACTGATCACATTATGGGATGTCAGGACACATACAGACACGTGGGGTCATACACTGATCACATTATGGGATGTCAGGATACATACAGATATGTGGGGTCAAACTGATCACATTATGGGATGTCAGGATACATACAGACACGTGGGGTCACACTGATCACATTATGGGATGTCAGGATACATACAGACACGTGGGATCATACACTGATCACATTATGGGATGTCAGGATACATACAGACACGTGGGGTGATACACTGATCACATTATGGGATGTCAGGATACATACAGACACGTGGGGTCACACTGATCACATTATGGGATGTCAGGATACATACAGACACGTGGGGTCAAACTGATCACATTATGGGATGTCAGGATACATACAGACACGTGGGGTCACACTGATCACATTATGGGATGTCAGGATACATACAGACACGTGGGGTCACACTGATCACATTATGGGATGTCAGGATACATACCGACACGTGGGGTCACACTGATCACATTATGGGATGTCAGGATACATACAGACAGGTGGGGTCACACTGATCACATTATGGGATGTCAGGATACATACAGACATGTGGGGTCAAACTGATCACATTATGGGATGTCAGGATACATACAGACACGTGGGGTCACACTGATCACATTATGGGATGTCAGGATACATACAGACACGTGGGGTCACACTGATCACATTATGGGATGTCACGATACATACACACACGTGGGGTCATACACTGATCACATTATGGGATGTCAGGATACATACAGACACGTGGGGTCATACACTGATCACATTATGGGATGTCAGGATACATACAGACACGTGGGGTCACACTGATCACATTATGGGATGTCAGGATACATACAGACACGTGGGGTCATACACTGATCACATTATGGGATGTCAGGACACATACAGACACGTGGGTCATACACTGATCACATTATGGGATGTCATGATACATACAGACACGTGGGGTCATACACTGATCACATTATGGGATGTCAGGATACATACAGACACGTGGGGTCACACTGATCACATTATGGGATGTCAGGATACATACAGACACGTGGGGTCACACTGATCACATTATGGGATGTCAAGATACATACAGACACGTGGGGTCAAACTGATCACATTATGGGATGTCAGGATACATACAGACACGTGGGGTCACACTGATCACATTATGGGATGTCACGATACATACAGACACGTGGGGTCATACACTGATCACATTATGGGATGTCAGGATACATACAGACACGTGGGGTCATACACTGATCACATTATGGGATGTCAGGATACATACAGACACGTGGGGTCATAGACTGATCACATTATGGGATGTCAGGACACATACAGACACGTGAGGTCACACTGATCACATTATGGGATGTCAGGATACATACAGACACGTGGGGTCATACACTGATCACATTATGGGATGTCAGGATACATACAGACACGTGGGGTCACACTGATCACATTATGGGATGTCAGGACACATACAGACACGTGGGGTCATACACTGATCACATTATGGGATGTCAGGATACATACAGACACGTGGGGTCACACTGATCATATTATGGGATGTCAGGACACATACAGACACGTGGGGTCATACACTGATCACATTATGGGATGTCAGGATACATACAGACACGTGGGGTCATACACTGATCACATTATGGGATGTCAGGATACATACAGACACGTGGGGTCATAGACTGATCACATTATGGGATGTCAGGACACATACAGACACGTGAGGTCACACTGATCACATTATGGGATGTCAGGATACATACAGACACGTGGGGTCAAACTGATCACATTATGGGATGTCAGGATACATACAGACACGTGGGGTCACACTGATCACATTATGGGATGTCAGGATACATACAGACACGTGGGGTCACACTGATCACATTATGGGATGTCAGGATACATACAGACACGTGAGGTCACACTGATCACATTATGGGATGTCAGGATACATACAGACACGTGGGGTCACACTGATCACATTATGGGATGTCAGGATACATACAGACACGTGGGGTCACACTGATCACATTATGGGATGTCAGGATACATACAGACACGTGGGGTCACACTGATCACATTATGGGATGTCAGGACACATACAGACACGTGGGGTCATACACTGATCACATTATGGGATGTCAGGACACATACAGACACGTGGGTCATACACTGATCACATTATGGGATGTCAGGATACATACAGACACGTGGGGTCATACACTGATCACATTATGGGATGTCAGGAGACATACAGACACGTGGGTCATACACTGATCACATTATGGGATGTCATGATACATACAGACACGTGGGGTCATACACTGATCACATTATGGGATGTCAGGACACATACAGACACGTGGGGTCATATACTACTGATCACATTATGTGATGTCAGGATACATAC
Source organism: Phyllobates terribilis (assembly GCF_046119375.1). NCBI lineage: Eukaryota > Metazoa > Chordata > Amphibia > Anura > Dendrobatidae > Phyllobates > Phyllobates terribilis. The sequence continues at coordinate 968,864,723 of NW_027362762.1, forward strand.
AGACACATGGGGTCATACACTACTGATCACATTATGGGATGTCAGGATACATACAGACACATGGGGTCATACACTACTGATCACATTATGGGATGTCAGGATACATACAGACACGTGGGGTCACACTGATCATATTATGGGATGTCAGGATACATACAGACACGTGGGGTCACACTGATCACATTATGGGATGTCAGGATACATACAGACACATGGGGTCACACTGATCACATTATGGGATGTCGGGATACATACAGACACATGGGGTCACACTGATCACATTATGGGATGTCAGGATACATACAGACACGTGGGGTCACACTGATCACATTATGGGATGTCAGGATACATACAGACACGTGGGGTCACACTGATCATATTATGGGATGTCAGGATACATACAGACACATGGGGTCACACTGATCACATTATGGGATGTCAGGATACATACAGACACGTGGGGTCACACTGATCACATTATGGGATGTCAGGATACATACAGACACGTGGGGTCACACTGATCACATTATGGGATGTCAGGATACATACAGACACATGGGGTCACACTGATCACATTATGGGATGTCAGGATACATACAGACACGTGGGGTCACACTGATCACATTATGGGATGTCAGGATACATACAGACACGTGGGGTCACACTGATCACATTATGGGATGTCACGATACATACAGACACGTGGGGTCATACACTGATCACATTATGGGATGTCAGGATACATATAGACACGTGGGGTCACACTGATCACATTATGGGATGTCAGGATACATACAGACACGTGGGGTCACACTGATCACATTATGGGATGTCACGATACATACAGACACGTGGGGTCATACACTGATCACATTATGGGATGTCAGGATACATACAGACACATGGGGTCACACTGATCACATTATGGGATGTCAGGATACATACAGACACGTGGGGTCACACTGATCACATTATGGGATGTCAGGATACATACAGACACATGGGGTCACACTGATCACATTATGGGATGTCGGGATACATACAGACACGTGGGTTCATACACTGATCACATTATGGGATGTCAGGATACATACAGACACGTGGGGTCACACTGATCACATTATGGGATGTCAGGACACATACAGACACGTGGGGTCACACTGATCACATTATGGGATGTCAGGATACATACAGACAGGTGAGGTCACACTGATCACATTATGGGATGTCAGGATACATACAGACACGTGGGGTCAAACTGATCACATTATGGGATGTCAGGATACATACAGACACGTGGGGTCACACTGATCACATTATGGGATGTCACGATACATACAGACACGTGGGGTCATACACTGATCACATTATGGGATGTCAGGATACATACAGACACGTGGGGTCACACTGATCATATTATGGGATGTCAGGACACATACAGACACGTGGGGTCATACACTGATCACATTATGGGATGTCAGGATACTTACAGACACGTGGGGTCATACACTGATCACATTATGGGATGTCAGGATACATACAGACACGTGGGGTCATACACTGATCACATTATGGGATGTCAGGATACATACAGACACGTGGGGTCACACTGATCACATTATGGGATGTCAGGATACATACAGACACGTGGGGTCATACACTGATCACATTATGGGATGTCAGGACACATACAGACACGTGGGTCATACACTGATCACATTATGGGATGTCAGGATACATACAGACACGTGGGGTCATACACTGATCACATTATGGGATGTCAGGAGACATACAGACACGTGGGGTCATACACTGATCACATTATGGGATGTCATGATACATACAGACACGTGGGGTCATACACTGATCACATTATGGGATGTCAGGATACATACAGACACGTGGGGTCACACTGATCACATTATGGGATGTCAGGATACATACAGACACGTGGGGTCACACTGATCACATTATGGGATGTCAGGATACATACAGACACGTGGGGTCACACTGATCACATTATGGGATGTCAGGATACATACAGACATGTGGAGTCACACACTGATCACATTATGGGATGTCAGGATACATACAGACACGTGGGGTCACACTGATCACATTATGGGATGTCAGGATACTTACAGACACGTGGGGTCATACACTGATCACATTATGGGATGTCAGGATACATACAGACACATGGGGTCACACTGATGACATTATGGGATGTCAGGATACATACAGACACGTGGGGTCACACTGATCATATTATGGGATGTCAGGATACTTACAGACACGTGGGGTCATACACTGATCACATTATGGGATGTCAGGATACTTACAGACACGTGGGGTCATACACTGATCACATTATGGGATGTCAGGATACTTACAGACACGTGGGGTCATACACTGATCACATTATGGGATGTCAGGATACATACAGACACATGGGGTCACACTGATGACATTATGGGATGTCAGGATACATACAGACACGTGGGGTCACACTGATCACATTATGGGATGTCAGGATACATACAGACACGTGGGGTCACACTGATCATATTATGGGATGTCAGGATACATACAGACATGTGGAGTCACACACTGATCACATTATGGGATGTCAGGATACATACAGACATGTGGAGTCACACACTGATCACATTATGGGATGTCAGGATACATACAGACATGTGGAGTCACACACTGATCACATTATGGGATGTCAGGATACATACAGACACGTGGGGTCACACTGATCACATTATGGGATGTCAGGACACATACAGACACGTGGGGTCACACTGATCACATTATGGGATGTCAGGATACATACAGACACGTGGGGTCACACTGATCACATTATGGGATGTCAGGATACATACAGACATGTGGAGTCACACACTGATCACATTATGGGATGTCAGGATACATACAGACACGTGGGGTCATACACTGATCACATTATGGGATGTCAGGACACAAACAGACACGTGGGGTCACACTGATCACATTATGGGATGTCAGGACACATACAGACACATGGGGTCACACTGATCACATTATGGGATGTCAGGACACAAACAGACACGTGGGGTCATACACTACTGATCACATTATGGGATGTCAGGATACATACAGACACGTGGGGTCACACTGATCATATTATGGGATGTCAGGATACATACAGACACGTGGGGTCACACTGATCACATTATGGGATGTCAGGACACATACAGACACATGGGGTCACACTGATCACATTATGGGATGTCGGGATACATACAGACACGTGGGGTCACACTGATCACATTATGGGATGTCAGGACACATACAGACACGTGGGGTCACACTGATCACATTATGGGATGTCAGGATACATACAGACACGTGGGGTCACACTGATCACATTATGGGATGTCAGGACACATACAGACACGTGGGGTCATACACTGATCACATTATGGGATGTCAGGATACATACAGACACGTGGGGTCACACTGATCACATTATGGGATGTCAGGACACATACAGACACGTGGGGTCATACACTGATCACATTATGGGATGTCAGGATACATACAGACACGTGGGGTCACACTGATCATATTATGGGATGTCAGGACACATACAGACACGTGGGGTCATACACTGATCACATTATGGGATGTCAGGATACATACAGACACGTGGGGTCATACACTGATCACATTATGGGATGTCAGGACACATACAGACACGTGGGTCATACACTGATCACATTATGGGATGTCAGGAGACATACAGACACGTGGGTCATAGACTGATCACATTATGGGATGTCATGATACATACAGACACGTGGGGTCATACACTGATCACATTATGGGATGTCAGGACACAAACAGACACGTGGGGTCACACTGATCACATTATGGGATGTCAGGATACATACAGACACGTGGGGTCATACACTGATCACATTATGGGATGTCAGGACACAAACAGACACGTGGGGTCACACTGATCACATTATGGGATGTCAGGATACATACAGACACATGGGGTCATACACTACTGATCACATTATGGGATGTCAGGATACATACAGACACGTGGGGTCACACTGATCATATTATGGGATGTCAGGATACATACAGACACGTGGGGTCATACACTACTGATCACATTATGGGATGTCAGGATACATACAGACACGTGGGGTCACACTGATCATATTATGGGATGTCAGGATACATACAGACACGTGGGGTCACACTGATCACATTATGGGATGTCAGGATACATACAGACACATGGGGTCACACTGATCACATTATGGGATGTCGGGATACATACAGACACGTGGGTTCATACACTGATCACATTATGGGATGTCAGGATACATACAGACACGTGGGGTCACACTGATCACATTATGGGATGTCAGGATACATACAGACACGTGGGGTCACATTGATCACATTATGGGATGTCAGGACACATACAGACACGTGGGGTCACACTGATCACATTATGGGATGTCAGGATACATACAGACAGGTGAGGTCACACTGATCACATTATGGGATGTCAGGATACATACAGACACGTGGGGTCAAACTGATCACATTATGGGATGTCAGGATACATACAGACACGTGGGGTCACACTGATCACATTATGGGATGTCAGGACACAAACAGACACGTGGGGTCATACACTACTGATCACATTATGGGATGTCAGGATACATACAGACACGTGGGGTCACACTGATCATATTATGGGATGTCAGGATACATACAGACACGTGGGGTCACACTGATCACATTATGGGATGTCAGGACACATACAGACACATGGGGTCACACTGATCACATTATGGGATGTCGGGATACATACAGACACGTGGGGTCATACACTGATCACATTATGGGATGTCAGGATACATACAGACACGTGGGTCATACACTGATCACATTATGGGATGTCAGGACACATACAGACACGTGGGGTCACACTGATCACATTATGGGATGTCAGGACACATACAGACACGTGGGGTCATACACTGATCACATTATGGGATGTCAGGATACATACAGACACGTGGGGTCACACTGATCATATTATGGGATGTCAGGACACATACAGACACGTGGGGTCATACACTGATCACATTATGGGATGTCAGGATACATACAGACACGTGGGTCATACACTGATCACATTATGGGATGTCAGGATACATACAGACACGTGGGGTCATACACTGATCACATTATGGGATGTCAGGAGACATACAGACACGTGGGGTCACACTGATCACATTATGGGATGTCAGGATACATACAGACACGTGGGGTCATACACTGATCACATTATGGGATGTCAGGACACATACAGACACGTGGGGTCACACTGATCATATTATGGGATGTCAGGATACATACAGACACGTGGGGTCATACACTGATCACATTATGGGATGTCAGGATACATACAGACACGTGGGGTCACACTGATCATATTATGGGATGTCAGGACACATACAGACACGTGGGGTCATACACTGATCACATTATGGGATGTCAGGACACATACAGACACGTGGGTCATACACTGATCACATTATGGGATGTCAGGATACATACAGACACGTGGGGTCATACACTGATCACATTATGGGATGTCAGGAGACATACAGACACGTGGGGTCACACTGATCACATTATGGGATGTCAGGATACATACAGACACGTGGGGTCATACACTGATCACATTATGGGATGTCAGGACACATACAGACACGTGGGTCATAGACTGATCACATTATGGGATGTCATGATACATACAGACACGTGGGGTCATACACTGATCACATTATGGGATGTCAGGATACATACAGACACGTGGGGTCATACACTGATCACATTATGGGATGTCAGGACACAAACAGACACGTGGGGTCACACTGATCACATTATGGGATGTCAGGATACATACAGACACATGGGGTCATACACTACTGATCACATTATGGGATGTCAGGATACATACAGACACGTGGGGTCACACTGATCATATTATGGGATGTCAGGATACATACAGACATGTGGGGTCATACACTACTGATCACATTATGGGATGTCAGGATACATACAGACACGTGGGGTCACACTGATCATATTATGGGATGTCAGGATACATACAGACACGTGGGGTCACACTGATCACATTATGGGATGTCAGGATACATACAGACACATGGGGTCACACTGATCACATTATGGGATGTCGGGATACATACAGACACGTGGGGTCAAACTGATCACATTATGGGATGTCAGGATACATACAGACACGTGGGGTCACACTGATCACATTATGGGATGTCACGATACATACAGACACGTGGGGTCATACACTGATCACATTATGGGATGTCAGGATACATACAGACACGTGGGGTCATACACTGATCACATTATGGGATGTCAGGATACATACAGACACGTGGCGTCATAGACTGGTCACATTATGGTATGTCAGGATACATACAGACACGTGGGGTCACACTGATCATATTATGGGATGTCAGGATACATACAGACACGTGGGGTCACACTGATCACATTATGGGATGTCAGGATACATACAGAAACGTGGGGTCACACTGATCATATTATGGGATGTCAGGACACATACAGACACGTGGGGTCATACACTGATCACATTATGGGATGTCAGGATACATACAGACACGTGGGGTCATACACTGATCACATTATGGGATGTCAGGATACATACAGACACGTGGGGTCATACACTGATCACATTATGGGATGTCAGGATACATACAGACACGTGGGGTCACACTGATCACATTATGGGATGTCAGGATACATACAGACACGTGGGGTCATACACTGATCACATTATGGGATGTCAGGACACATACAGACACGTGGGTCATACACTGATCACATTATGGGATGTCAGGATACATACAGACACGTGGGGTCATACACTGATCACATTATGGGATGTCAGGACACAAACAGACATGTGGAGTCACACACTGATCACATTATGGGATGTCAGGATACATACAGACATGTGGAGTCACACACTGATCACATTATGGGATGTCAGGATACATACAGACACGTGGGGTCATACACTGATCACATTATGGGATGTCAGGATACATACAGACACGTGGGGTCATACACTGATCACATTATGGGATGTCAGGATACATACAGACACGTGGGGTCACACTGATCACATTATGGGATGTCAGGATACATACAGACACGTGGCGTCATAGACTGGTCACATTATGGTATGTCAGGATACATACAGACACGTGGGGTCACACTGATCATATTATGGGATGTCAGGATACATACAGACACGTGGGGTCACACTGATCACATTATGGGATGTCAGGATACATACAGAAACGTGGGGTCACACTGATCATATTATGGGATGTCAGGACACATACAGACACGTGGGGTCATACACTGATCACATTATGGGATGTCAGGATACATACAGACACGTGGGGTCATACACTGATCACATTATGGGATGTCAGGATACATACAGACACGTGGGGTCATACACTGATCACATTATGGGATGTCAGGATACATACAGACACGTGGGGTCATCCACTGATCACATTATGGGATGTCAGGATACATACAGACACGTGGGGTCATACACTGATCACATTATGGGATGTCAGGATACATACAGACACGTGGGGTCACACTGATCACATTATGGGATGTCAGGATACATACAGACACGTGGGGTCATACACTGATCACATTATGGGATGTCAGGACACAAACAGACACGTGGGGTCACACTGATCACATTATGGGATGTCAGGATACATACAGACACGTGGGGTCACACTGATCACATTATGGGATGTCAGGACACATACAGACACATGGGGTCACACTGATCACATTATGGGATGTCAGGACACAAACAGACACGTGGGGTCATACACTACTGATCACATTATGGGATGTCAGGATACATACAGACACGTGGGGTCACACTGATCATATTATGGGATGTCAGGATACATACAGACACGTGGGGTCACACTGATCACATTATGGGATGTCAGGACACATACAGACACATGGGGTCCCACTGATCACATTATGGGATGTCGGGATACATACAGACACGTGGGGTCATACACTGATCACATTATGGGATGTCAGGACACATACAGACACGTGGGGTCACACTGATCACATTATGGGATGTCAGGATACATACAGACACGTGGGGTCATACACTGATAACATTATGGGATGTCAGGACTCATACAGACACGTGGGGTCATAGACTGATCACATTATGGGATGTCAGGACACATACAGACACGTGGGGTCACACTGATCACATTATGGGATGTCAGGATACATACAGACATGTGGAGTCACACACTGATCACATTATGGGATGTCAGGATACATACAGACATGTGGAGTCACACACTGATCACATTATGGGATGTCAGGATACATACAGACACGTGGGGTCACACTGATCACATTATGGGATGTCAGGATACATACAGACATGTGGAGTCACACACTGATCACATTATGGGATGTCAGGATACATACAGACATGTGGAGTCACACACTGATCACATTATGGGATGTCAGGATACATACAGACACGTGGGGTCACACTGATCACATTATGGGATGTCAGGATACATACAGACATGTGGAGTCACACACTGATCACATTATGGGATGTCAGGATACATACAGACATGTGGAGTCACACTGATCACATTATGGGATGTCAGGATACATACAGACACGTGGGGTCATACACTGATCACATTATGGGATGTCAGGACACAAACAGACACGTGGGGTCACACTGATCACATTATGGGATGTCAGGATACATACAGACACGTGGGGTCACACTGATCACATTATGGGATGTCAGGACACATACAGACACATTGGGTCACACTGATCACATTATGGGATGTCAGGACACAAACAGACACGTGGGGTCATACACTACTGATCACATTATGGGATGTCAGGATACATACAGACACGTGGGGTCACACTGATCATATTATGGGATGTCAGGATACATACAGACACGTGGGGTCACACTGATCACATTATGGGATGTCAGGACACATACAGACACATGGGGTCACACTGATCACATTATGGGATGTCGGGATACATACAGACACGTGGGGTCATACACTGATCACATTATGGGATGTCAGGATACATACAGACATGTGGAGTCATACACTGATCACATTATGGGATGTCAGGATACATACAGACGTGGGGTCACACTGATCACATTATGGGATGTCAGGATACATACAGACACGTGGGGTCATACACTGATCACATTATGGGATGTCAGGACACAAACAGACACGTGGGGTCACACTGATCACATTATGGGATGTCAGGATACATACAGACACGTGGGGTCACACTGATCACATTATGGGATGTCAGGACACATACAGACACATGGGGTCACACTGATCACATTATGGGATGTCAGGACACAAACAGACACGTGGGGTCATACACTACTGATCACATTATGGGATGTCAGGATACATACAGACACGTGGGGTCACACTGATCATATTATGGGATGTCAGGATACATACAGACACGTGGGGTCACACTGATCACATTATGGGATGTCAGGACACATACAGACACATGGGGTCACACTGATCACATTATGGGATGTCGGGATACATACAGACACGTGGGGTCATACACTGATCACATTATGGGATGTCAGGACACATACAGACACGTGGGGTCACACTGATCACATTATGGGATGTCAGGATACATACAGACACGTGGGGTCATACACTGATAACATTATGGGATGTCAGGACTCATACAGACACGTGGGGTCATAGACTGATCACATTATGGGATGTCAGGACACATACAGACACGTGGGGTCACACTGATCACATTATGGGATGTCAGGATACATACAGACACGTGGGGTCACACTGATCACATTATGGGATGTCAGGATACATACAGACACGTGGGGTCACACTGATCACATTATGGGATGTCACGATACATACAGACACGTGGGGTCATACACTGATCACATTATGGGATGTCAGGATACATACAGACACATGGGGTCACACTGATCACATTATGGGATGTCAGGATACATACAGACACGTGGGGTCACACTGATCACATTATGGGATGTCAGGATACATACAGACACATGGGGTCACACTGATCACATTATGGGATGTCGGGATACATACAGACACGTGGGTTCATACACTGATCACATTATGGGATGTCAGGATACATACAGACACGTGGGGTCACACTGATCACATTATGGGATGTCAGGACACATACAGACACGTGGGGTCACACTGATCACATTATGGGATGTCAGGATACATACAGACAGGTGAGGTCACACTGATCACATTATGGGATGTCAGGATACATACAGACACGTGGGGTCAAACTGATCACATTATGGGATGTCAGGATACATACAGACACGTGGGGTCACACTGATCACATTATGGGATGTCACGATACATACAGACACGTGGGGTCATACACTGATCACATTATGGGATGTCAGGATACATACAGACACGTGGGGTCACACTGATCATATTATGGGATGTCAGGACACATACAGACACGTGGGGTCATACACTGATCACATTATGGGATGTCAGGATACTTACAGACACGTGGGGTCATACACTGATCACATTATGGGATGTCAGGATACATACAGACACGTGGGGTCATACACTGATCACATTATGGGATGTCAGGATACATACAGACACGTGGGGTCACACTGATCACATTATGGGATGTCAGGATACATACAGACACGTGGGGTCATACACTGATCACATTATGGGATGTCAGGACACATACAGACACGTGGGTCATACACTGATCACATTATGGGATGTCAGGATACATACAGACACGTGGGGTCATACACTGATCACATTATGGGATGTCAGGAGACATACAGACACGTGGGGTCATACACTGATCACATTATGGGATGTCATGATACATACAGACACGTGGGGTCATACACTGATCACATTATGGGATGTCAGGATACATACAGACACGTGGGGTCACACTGATCACATTATGGGATGTCAGGATACATACAGACACGTGGGGTCACACTGATCACATTATGGGATGTCAGGATACATACAGACACGTGGGGTCACACTGATCACATTATGGGATGTCAGGATACATACAGACATGTGGAGTCACACACTGATCACATTATGGGATGTCAGGATACATACAGACACGTGGGGTCACACTGATCACATTATGGGATGTCAGGATACTTACAGACACGTGGGGTCATACACTGATCACATTATGGGATGTCAGGATACATACAGACACATGGGGTCACACTGATGACATTATGGGATGTCAGGATACATACAGACACGTGGGGTCACACTGATCATATTATGGGATGTCAGGATACTTACAGACACGTGGGGTCATACACTGATCACATTATGGGATGTCAGGATACTTACAGACACGTGGGGTCATACACTGATCACATTATGGGATGTCAGGATACTTACAGACACGTGGGGTCATACACTGATCACATTATGGGATGTCAGGATACATACAGACACATGGGGTCACACTGATGACATTATGGGATGTCAGGATACATACAGACACGTGGGGTCACACTGATCACATTATGGGATGTCAGGATACATACAGACACGTGGGGTCACACTGATCATATTATGGGATGTCAGGATACATACAGACATGTGGAGTCACACACTGATCACATTATGGGATGTCAGGATACATACAGACATGTGGAGTCACACACTGATCACATTATGGGATGTCAGGATACATACAGACATGTGGAGTCACACACTGATCACATTATGGGATGTCAGGATACATACAGACACGTGGGGTCACACTGATCACATTATGGGATGTCAGGACACATACAGACACGTGGGGTCACACTGATCACATTATGGGATGTCAGGATACATACAGACACGTGGGGTCACACTGATCACATTATGGGATGTCAGGATACATACAGACATGTGGAGTCACACACTGATCACATTATGGGATGTCAGGATACATACAGACACGTGGGGTCATACACTGATCACATTATGGGATGTCAGGACACAAACAGACACGTGGGGTCACACTGATCACATTATGGGATGTCAGGACACATACAGACACATGGGGTCACACTGATCACATTATGGGATGTCAGGACACAAACAGACACGTGGGGTCATACACTACTGATCACATTATGGGATGTCAGGATACATACAGACACGTGGGGTCACACTGATCATATTATGGGATGTCAGGATACATACAGACACGTGGGGTCACACTGATCACATTATGGGATGTCAGGACACATACAGACACATGGGGTCACACTGATCACATTATGGGATGTCGGGATACATACAGACACGTGGGGTCACACTGATCACATTATGGGATGTCAGGACACATACAGACACGTGGGGTCACACTGATCACATTATGGGATGTCAGGATACATACAGACACGTGGGGTCACACTGATCACATTATGGGATGTCAGGACACATACAGACACGTGGGGTCATACACTGATCACATTATGGGATGTCAGGATACATACAGACACGTGGGGTCACACTGATCACATTATGGGATGTCAGGACACATACAGACACGTGGGGTCATACACTGATCACATTATGGGATGTCAGGATACATACAGACACGTGGGGTCACACTGATCATATTATGGGATGTCAGGACACATACAGACACGTGGGGTCATACACTGATCACATTATGGGATGTCAGGATACATACAGACACGTGGGGTCATACACTGATCACATTATGGGATGTCAGGACACATACAGACACGTGGGTCATACACTGATCACATTATGGGATGTCAGGAGACATACAGACACGTGGGTCATAGACTGATCACATTATGGGATGTCATGATACATACAGACACGTGGGGTCATACACTGATCACATTATGGGATGTCAGGACACAAACAGACACGTGGGGTCACACTGATCACATTATGGGATGTCAGGATACATACAGACACGTGGGGTCATACACTGATCACATTATGGGATGTCAGGACACAAACAGACACGTGGGGTCACACTGATCACATTATGGGATGTCAGGATACATACAGACACATGGGGTCATACACTACTGATCACATTATGGGATGTCAGGATACATACAGACACGTGGGGTCACACTGATCATATTATGGGATGTCAGGATACATACAGACACGTGGGGTCATACACTACTGATCACATTATGGGATGTCAGGATACATACAGACACGTGGGGTCACACTGATCATATTATGGGATGTCAGGATACATACAGACACGTGGGGTCACACTGATCACATTATGGGATGTCAGGATACATACAGACACATGGGGTCACACTGATCACATTATGGGATGTCGGGATACATACAGACACGTGGGTTCATACACTGATCACATTATGGGATGTCAGGATACATACAGACACGTGGGGTCACACTGATCACATTATGGGATGTCAGGATACATACAGACACGTGGGGTCACATTGATCACATTATGGGATGTCAGGACACATACAGACACGTGGGGTCACACTGATCACATTATGGGATGTCAGGATACATACAGACAGGTGAGGTCACACTGATCACATTATGGGATGTCAGGATACATACAGACACGTGGGGTCAAACTGATCACATTATGGGATGTCAGGATACATACAGACACGTGGGGTCACACTGATCACATTATGGGATGTCAGGACACAAACAGACACGTGGGGTCATACACTACTGATCACATTATGGGATGTCAGGATACATACAGACACGTGGGGTCACACTGATCATATTATGGGATGTCAGGATACATACAGACACGTGGGGTCACACTGATCACATTATGGGATGTCAGGACACATACAGACACATGGGGTCACACTGATCACATTATGGGATGTCGGGATACATACAGACACGTGGGGTCATACACTGATCACATTATGGGATGTCAGGATACATACAGACACGTGGGTCATACACTGATCACATTATGGGATGTCAGGACACATACAGACACGTGGGGTCACACTGATCACATTATGGGATGTCAGGACACATACAGACACGTGGGGTCATACACTGATCACATTATGGGATGTCAGGATACATACAGACACGTGGGGTCACACTGATCATATTATGGGATGTCAGGACACATACAGACACGTGGGGTCATACACTGATCACATTATGGGATGTCAGGATACATACAGACACGTGGGTCATACACTGATCACATTATGGGATGTCAGGATACATACAGACACGTGGGGTCATACACTGATCACATTATGGGATGTCAGGAGACATACAGACACGTGGGGTCACACTGATCACATTATGGGATGTCAGGATACATACAGACACGTGGGGTCATACACTGATCACATTATGGGATGTCAGGACACATACAGACACGTGGGGTCACACTGATCATATTATGGGATGTCAGGATACATACAGACACGTGGGGTCATACACTGATCACATTATGGGATGTCAGGATACATACAGACACGTGGGGTCACACTGATCATATTATGGGATGTCAGGACACATACAGACACGTGGGGTCATACACTGATCACATTATGGGATGTCAGGACACATACAGACACGTGGGTCATACACTGATCACATTATGGGATGTCAGGATACATACAGACACGTGGGGTCATACACTGATCACATTATGGGATGTCAGGAGACATACAGACACGTGGGGTCACACTGATCACATTATGGGATGTCAGGATACATACAGACACGTGGGGTCATACACTGATCACATTATGGGATGTCAGGACACATACAGACACGTGGGTCATAGACTGATCACATTATGGGATGTCATGATACATACAGACACGTGGGGTCATACACTGATCACATTATGGGATGTCAGGATACATACAGACACGTGGGGTCATACACTGATCACATTATGGGATGTCAGGACACAAACAGACACGTGGGGTCACACTGATCACATTATGGGATGTCAGGATACATACAGACACATGGGGTCATACACTACTGATCACATTATGGGATGTCAGGATACATACAGACACTTGGGGTCACACTGATCATATTATGGGATGTCAGGATACATACAGACATGTGGGGTCATACACTACTGATCACATTATGGGATGTCAGGATACATACAGACACGTGGGGTCACACTGATCATATTATGGGATGTCAGGATACATACAGACACGTGGGGTCACACTGATCACATTATGGGATGTCAGGATACATACAGACACATGGGGTCACACTGATCACATTATGGGATGTCGGGATACATACAGACACGTGGGGTCAAACTGATCACATTATGGGATGTCAGGATACATACAGACACGTGGGGTCACACTGATCACATTATGGGATGTCACGATACATACAGACACGTGGGGTCATACACTGATCACATTATGGGATGTCAGGATACATACAGACACGTGGGGTCATACACTGATCACATTATGGGATGTCAGGATACATACAGACACGTGGCGTCATAGACTGGTCACATTATGGTATGTCAGGATACATACAGACACGTGGGGTCACACTGATCATATTATGGGATGTCAGGATACATACAGACACGTGGGGTCACACTGATCACATTATGGGATGTCAGGATACATACAGAAACGTGGGGTCACACTGATCATATTATGGGATGTCAGGACACATACAGACACGTGGGGTCATACACTGATCACATTATGGGATGTCAGGATACATACAGACACGTGGGGTCATACACTGATCACATTATGGGATGTCAGGATACATACAGACACGTGGGGTCATACACTGATCACATTATGGGATGTCAGGATACATACAGACACGTGGGGTCACACTGATCACATTATGGGATGTCAGGATACATACAGACACGTGGGGTCATACACTGATCACATTATGGGATGTCAGGACACATACAGACACGTGGGTCATACACTGATCACATTATGGGATGTCAGGATACATACAGACACGTGGGGTCATACACTGATCACATTATGGGATGTCAGGACACAAACAGACATGTGGAGTCACACACTGATCACATTATGGGATGTCAGGATACATACAGACATGTGGAGTCACACACTGATCACATTATGGGATGTCAGGATACATACAGACACGTGGGGTCATACACTGATCACATTATGGGATGTCAGGATACATACAGACACGTGGGGTCATACACTGATCACATTATGGGATGTCAGGATACATACAGACACGTGGGGTCACACTGATCACATTATGGGATGTCAGGATACATACAGACACGTGGCGTCATAGACTGGTCACATTATGGTATGTCAGGATACATACAGACACGTGGGGTCACACTGATCATATTATGGGATGTCAGGATACATACAGACACGTGGGGTCACACTGATCACATTATGGGATGTCAGGATACATACAGAAACGTGGGGTCACACTGATCATATTATGGGATGTCAGGACACATACAGACACGTGGGGTCATACACTGATCACATTATGGGATGTCAGGATACATACAGACACGTGGGGTCATACACTGATCACATTATGGGATGTCAGGATACATACAGACACGTGGGGTCATACACTGATCACATTATGGGATGTCAGGATACATACAGACACGTGGGGTCATCCACTGATCACATTATGGGATGTCAGGATACATACAGACACGTGGGGTCATACACTGATCACATTATGGGATGTCAGGATACATACAGACACGTGGGGTCACACTGATCACATTATGGGATGTCAGGATACATACAGACACGTGGGGTCATACACTGATCACATTATGGGATGTCAGGACACAAACAGACACGTGGGGTCACACTGATCACATTATGGGATGTCAGGATACATACAGACACGTGGGGTCACACTGATCACATTATGGGATGTCAGGACACATACAGACACATGGGGTCACACTGATCACATTATGGGATGTCAGGACACAAACAGACACGTGGGGTCATACACTACTGATCACATTATGGGATGTCAGGATACATACAGACACGTGGGGTCACACTGATCATATTATGGGATGTCAGGATACATACAGACACGTGGGGTCACACTGATCACATTATGGGATGTCAGGACACATACAGACACATGGGGTCCCACTGATCACATTATGGGATGTCGGGATACATACAGACACGTGGGGTCATACACTGATCACATTATGGGATGTCAGGACACATACAGACACGTGGGGTCACACTGATCACATTATGGGATGTCAGGATACATACAGACACGTGGGGTCATACACTGATAACATTATGGGATGTCAGGACTCATACAGACACGTGGGGTCATAGACTGATCACATTATGGGATGTCAGGACACATACAGACACGTGGGGTCACACTGATCACATTATGGGATGTCAGGATACATACAGACATGTGGAGTCACACACTGATCACATTATGGGATGTCAGGATACATACAGACATGTGGAGTCACACACTGATCACATTATGGGATGTCAGGATACATACAGACACGTGGGGTCACACTGATCACATTATGGGATGTCAGGATACATACAGACATGTGGAGTCACACACTGATCACATTATGGGATGTCAGGATACATACAGACATGTGGAGTCACACACTGATCACATTATGGGATGTCAGGATACATACAGACACGTGGGGTCACACTGATCACATTATGGGATGTCAGGATACATACAGACATGTGGAGTCACACACTGATCACATTATGGGATGTCAGGATACATACAGACATGTGGAGTCACACTGATCACATTATGGGATGTCAGGATACATACAGACACGTGGGGTCATACACTGATCACATTATGGGATGTCAGGACACAAACAGACACGTGGGGTCACACTGATCACATTATGGGATGTCAGGATACATACAGACACGTGGGGTCACACTGATCACATTATGGGATGTCAGGACACATACAGACACATTGGGTCACACTGATCACATTATGGGATGTCAGGACACAAACAGACACGTGGGGTCATACACTACTGATCACATTATGGGATGTCAGGATACATACAGACACGTGGGGTCACACTGATCATATTATGGGATGTCAGGATACATACAGACACGTGGGGTCACACTGATCACATTATGGGATGTCAGGACACATACAGACACATGGGGTCACACTGATCACATTATGGGATGTCGGGATACATACAGACACGTGGGGTCATACACTGATCACATTATGGGATGTCAGGATACATACAGACATGTGGAGTCATACACTGATCACATTATGGGATGTCAGGATACATACAGACGTGGGGTCACACTGATCACATTATGGGATGTCAGGATACATACAGACACGTGGGGTCATACACTGATCACATTATGGGATGTCAGGACACAAACAGACACGTGGGGTCACACTGATCACATTATGGGATGTCAGGATACATACAGACACGTGGGGTCACACTGATCACATTATGGGATGTCAGGACACATACAGACACATGGGGTCACACTGATCACATTATGGGATGTCAGGACACAAACAGACACGTGGGGTCATACACTACTGATCACATTATGGGATGTCAGGATACATACAGACACGTGGGGTCACACTGATCATATTATGGGATGTCAGGATACATACAGACACGTGGGGTCACACTGATCACATTATGGGATGTCAGGACACATACAGACACATGGGGTCACACTGATCACATTATGGGATGTCGGGATACATACAGACACGTGGGGTCATACACTGATCACATTATGGGATGTCAGGACACATACAGACACGTGGGGTCACACTGATCACATTATGGGATGTCAGGATACATACAGACACGTGGGGTCATACACTGATAACATTATGGGATGTCAGGACTCATACAGACACGTGGGGTCATAGACTGATCACATTATGGGATGTCAGGACACATACAGACACGTGGGGTCACACTGATCACATTATGGGATGTCAGGATACATACAGACACGTGGGGTCACACTGATCACATTATGGGATGTCAGGATACATACAGACACGTGGGGTCATACACTGATCACATTATGGGATGTCAGGACTCATACAGACACGTGGGGTCATAGACTGATCACATTATGGGATGTCAGGACACATACAGACACGTGGGGTCACACTGATTACATTATGGGATGTCAGGATACATACAGACACGTGGGGTCACACTGATCACATTATGGGATGTCAGGATACTTACAGACACGTGGGGTCACACTGATCACATTATGGGATGTCAGGATACATACAGACACGTGGGGTCACACTGATCACATTATGGGATGTCAGGATACATACAGACACGTGGGGTCATACACTGATCACATTATGGGATGTCAGGATACATACAGACACGTGGGGTCACACTGATCACATTATGGGATGTCAGGATACTTACAGACACGTTGGGTCACACTGATCACATTATGGGATGTCAGGATACATACAGACACGTGGGGTCACACTGATCACATTATGGGATGTCAGGATACATACAGACACGTGGGGTCATACACTGATCACATTATGGGATGTCAGGATACATACAGACACGTGGGGTCACACTGATCACATTATGGGATGTCAGGATACATACAGACACGTGGGGTCACACTGATCATATTATGGGATGTCAGGATACATACAGACACGTGGGGTCATACACTGATCACATTATGGGATGTCAGGACACACACAGACACGTGGGGTCACACAGATCAGTTTATGGGATGTCAGGATACATACAGACACGTGGGGTCACACTGATCACATTATGGGATGTCAGGATACATACAGACACATGGGGTCACACTGATCACATTATGGGATGTCATGATACATACAGACATGTGGGGTCATAAACTGATCACATTATGGGATGTCAGGATACATACAGACACGTGGGGTCACACTGATCACATTATGGGATGTCAGGATACATACAGACACGTGGGGTCACACTGATCACATTATGGGATGTCAGGATACATACAGACACGTGGGGTCACACTGATCACATTATGGGATGTCAGGACACATACAGACACATGGGGTCACACTGATCACATTATGGGATGTCAGGATACATACAGACACGTGGGGTCACACTGATCACATTATGGGATGTCAGGACACATACAGACACATGGGGTCACACTGATCACATTATGGGATGTCAGGACACAAACAGACACGTGGGGTCATATACTACTGATCACATTATGGGATGTCAGGATACATACAGACACGTGGGGTCACACTGATCACATTATGGGATGTCAGGATACATACAGACACGTGGGGTCACACTGATCACATTATGGGATGTCAGGATACATACAGACACGTGGGGTCACACTGATCATATTATGGGATGTCAGGATACATACAGACACGTGGGGTCACACTGATCACATTATGGGATGTCAGGACACATACAGACACATGGGGTCACACTGATCACATTATGGGATGTCGGGATACATACAGACACGTGGGGTCATACACTGATCACATTATGGGATGTCAGGACTCATACAGACACGTGGGGTCATACACTGATCACATTATGGGATGTCAGGACACACACAGACACGTGGGGTCACACAGATCAGTTTATGGGATGTCAGGATACATACAGACATGTGGGGTCACACTGATCACATTATGCGATGTCAGGACACATACAGACACGTGGGGTCACACTGATCACATTATGGGATGTCAGGATACATACCGACACGTGGGGTCACACTGATCACATTATGGGATGTCAGGATACATACAGACACGTGGGGTCACACTGATCACATTATGGGATGTCAGGATACATACCGACACGTGGGGTCACACTGATCACATTATGGGATGTCAGGATACATACAGACACGTGGGGTCACACTGATCACATTATGGGATGTCAGGACACATACAGACACGTGGGGTCACACTGATCACATTATGGGATGTCAGGACACATACAGACACGTGGGGTCATACACTGATCACATGATCGGATGTCAGGATACATACAGACACGTGGGGTCATACACTGATCACATTATGGGATGTCAGGATACATACAGACACGTGGGGTCACACTGATCACATTATGGGATGTCAGGATACATACAGACACGTGGGGTCACACTGATCATATTATGGGATGTCAGGATACATACAGACACGTGGGGTCACACTGATCACATTATGGGATGTCAGGATACATACAGACACGTGGGGTCACACTGATCACATTATGGGATGTCAGGATACATACAGACACGTGGGTCATACACTGATCACATTATGGGATGTCATGATACATACAGACACGTGGGGTCATACACTGATCACATTATGGGATGTCATGATACATACAGACACGTGGGGTCATACACTGATCACATTATGGGATGTCAGGATACATACAGACACGTGGTGTCACACTGATCACATTATGGGATGTCAGGATACATACAGACACGTGGGGTCACACTGATCACATTATGGGATGTCAGGATACATACAGACACGTGGGGTCACACTGATCACATTATGGGATGTCAGGACACATACAGACACATGGGGTCACACTGATCACATTATGGGATGTCAGGACACAAACAGACACGTGGGGTCATATACTACTGATCACATTATGGGATGTCAGGATACATACAGACACGTGGGGTCACACTGATCATATTATGGGATGTCAGGATACATACAGACACGTGGGGTCACACTGATCACATTATGGGATGTCAGGACACATACAGACACATGGGGTCACACTGATCACATTATGGGATGTCGGGATACATACAGACACGTGGGGTCATACACTGATCACATTATGGGATGTCAGGACTCATACAGACACGTGGGGTCATAGACTGATCACATTATGGGATGTCAGGACACATACAGACACGTGGGGTCACACTGATCACATTATGGGATGTCAGGATACATACAGACACGTGGGGTCACACTGATCACATTATGGGATGTCAGGATACATACAGACACGTGGGGTCATACACTGATCACATTATGGGATGTCAGGACTCATACAGACACGTGGGGTCACACTGATCACATTATGGGATGTCAGGATACATACAGACACGTGGGGTCACACTGATCACATTATGGGATGTCAGGATACATACAGACACGTGGGGTCACACTGATCACATTATGGGATGTCAGGATACTTACAGACACGTGGGGTCACACTGATCACATTATGGGATGTCAGGATACATACAGACACGTGGGGTCACACTGATCACATTATGGGATGTCAGGATACATACAGACACGTGGGGTCATACACTGATCACATTATGGGATGTCAGGATATATACAGACACGTGGGGTCACACTGATCACATTATGGGATGTCAGGATACATACAGACACGTGGGGTCACACTGATCATATTATGGGATGTCAGGATACATACAGACACGTGGGGTCATACACTGATCACATTATGGGATGTCATGACACACACAGACACGTGGGGTCACACAGATCAGATTATGGGATGTCAGGATACATACAGACACGTGGGGTCACACTGATCACATTATGGGATGTCAGGATACATACCGACACGTGGGGTCACACTGATCACATTATGGGATGTCAGGATACATACAGACACGTGGGGTCACACTGATCACATTATGGGATGTCAGGATACATACCGACACGTGGGGTCACACTGATCACATTATGGGATGTCAGGATACATACAGACACGTGGGGTCACACTGATCACATTATGGGATGTCAGGACACATACAGACACGTGGGGTCACACTGATCACATTATGGGATGTCAGGATACATACAGACACGTGGGGTCATACACTGATCACATTATGGGATGTCAGGATACATACAGACACGTGGGGTCACACTGATCACATTATGGGATGTCAGGATACATACAGACACGTGGGGTCACACTGATCACATTATGGGATGTCAGGATACATACAAACACGTGGGGTCATACACTGATCACATTATGGGATGTCAGGATACGTACAGACACGTGGGATCACACACTGATCACATTATGGGATGTCAGGTTACATACCGACACGTGAGGTCACACTGATCACATTATGGGATGTCAGGATACATACAGACACGTGGGTCACACTGATCACATTATGGGATGTCAGGATACATACAGACACGTGGGGTCATACACTGATCACATTATGGGATGTCAGGATACATACAGACACGTCGGGTCACACTGATCACATTATGGGATGTCAGGATACATACAGACACGTGGGGTCATACACTGATCACATTATGGGATGTCAGGATACATACAGACACGTGGGGTCATACACTACTGATCACATTATGGGATGTCAGGACACATACAGACACGTGGGTGATACACTAATGATCACATTATGGGATGTCAGGACACATACAGACACGTGGGGTCATACACTGATCATATTATGGGATGTCAGGATACATACAGACATGTGGGGTCATACACTACTGATCACATTATGGGATGTCAGGACACATACAGACACGTGGGGTCATACACTGATCACATTATGGGATGTCAGGACACATACAGACACGTGGGGTCATACACTGATCACATTATGGGATGTCAGGATACATACAGACACGTGGGGTCATACCCTACTGATCATATTATGGGATGTCAGGATACATACAGACACGTGGGATCACACTGATGACATTATGGGATGTCAGGATACATACAGACACGTGGGGTCACACTGATCTTATTATGGGATGTCAGGACACATACAGACACGTGGAGTCATACACTACTGATCACATTATGGGATGTCAGGACACATACAGACACGTGGGGTCACACTGATCACATTATGGGATGTCAGGATACATACAGACACGTGGGGTCATACACTACTGATCACATTATGGGATGTCAGGATACATACAGACACGTGGGGTCATACACTGATCACATTATGGGATGTCAGGATACATACAGATATGTGGGGTCAAACTGATCACATTATGGGATGTCAGGATACATACAGACACGTGGGGTCACACTGATCACATTATGGGATGTCAGGATACATACAGACACGTGGGATCATACACTGATCACATTATGGGATGTCAGGATACATACAGACACGTGGGGTCAAACTGATCACATTATGGGATGTCAGGATACATACAGACACGTGGGGTCACACTGATCACATTATGGGATGTCAGGATACATACAGACACGTGGGGTCACACTGATCACATTATGGGATGTCAGGATACATACAGACAGGTGGGGTCACACTGATCACAATATGGGATGTCAGGATACATACAGACACGTGGGGTCAAACTGATCACATTATGGGATGTCAGGATACATACAGACACGTGGGGTCACAATGATCACATTATGGGATGTCACGATACATACAGACACGTGGGGTCATACACTGATCACATTATGGGATGTCAGGATACATACAGACACGTGGGGTCATACATTGATCACATTATGGGATGTCAGGATACATACAGACACGTGGGGTCATAGACTGATCACATTATGGGATGTCAGGACACATACAGACACGTGAGGTCACACTGATCACATTATGGGATGTCAGGATACATACACGTGGGGTCACACTGATCATATTATGGGATGTCAGGACACATACAGACACGTGGGGTCATACACTGATCACATTATGGGATGTCAGGATACATACAGACACGTGGGTCATACACTGATCACATTATGGGATGTCATGATACATACAGACACGTGGGGTCACACTGATCACATTATGGGATGTCAGGATACATACAGACACGTGGGGTCATACACTGATCACATTATGGGATGTCAGGATACATACAGACACGTGGGGTCATACCCTACTGATCATATTATGGGATGTCAGGATACATACAGACACGTGGGATCACACTGATGACATTATGGGATGTCAGGATACATACAGACACGTGGGGTCACACTGATCTTATTATGGGATGTCAGGACACATACAGACACGTGGAGTCATACACTACTGATCACATTATGGGATGTCAGGACACATACAGACACGTGGGGTCACACTGATCACATTATGGGATGTCAGGATACATACAGACACGTGGGGTCATACACTACTGATCACATTATGGGATGTCAGGATACATACAGACACGTGGGGTCATACACTGATCACATTATGGGATGTCAGGATACATACAGATATGTGGGGTCAAACTGATCACATTATGGGATGTCAGGATACATACAGACACGTGGGGTCACACTGATCACATTATGGGATGTCAGGATACATACAGACACGTGGGATCATACACTGATCACATTATGGGATGTCAGGATACATACAGACACGTGGGGTCAAACTGATCACATTATGGGATGTCAGGATACATACAGACACGTGGGGTCACACTGATCACATTATGGGATGTCAGGATACATACAGACACGTGGGGTCACACTGATCACATTATGGGATGTCAGGATACATACAGACAGGTGGGGTCACACTGATCACAATATGGGATGTCAGGATACATACAGACACGTGGGGTCAAACTGATCACATTATGGGATGTCAGGATACATACAGACACGTGGGGTCACAATGATCACATTATGGGATGTCACGATACATACAGACACGTGGGGTCATACACTGATCACATTATGGGATGTCAGGATACATACAGACACGTGGGGTCATACATTGATCACATTATGGGATGTCAGGATACATACAGACACGTGGGGTCATAGACTGATCACATTATGGGATGTCAGGACACATACAGACACGTGAGGTCACACTGATCACATTATGGGATGTCAGGATACATACACGTGGGGTCACACTGATCATATTATGGGATGTCAGGACACATACAGACACGTGGGGTCATACACTGATCACATTATGGGATGTCAGGATACATACAGACACGTGGGTCATACACTGATCACATTATGGGATGTCATGATACATACAGACACGTGGGG
Organism: Phyllobates terribilis; assembly: GCF_046119375.1. Taxonomy (NCBI): domain Eukaryota; kingdom Metazoa; phylum Chordata; class Amphibia; order Anura; family Dendrobatidae; genus Phyllobates; species Phyllobates terribilis. The sequence goes on from NW_027362762.1 coordinate 968,891,231, forward strand.
TCACACTGATCACATTATGGGATGTCAGGATACATACAGACACGTGGGGTCACACTGATCACATTATGGGATGTCAGGATACATACAGACACGTGGGGTCATACACTGATCACATTATGGGATGTCAGGACACATACAGACACGTGGGTCATACACTGATCACATTATGGGATGTCATGATACATACAGACACGTGGGGTCATACACTGATCACATTATGGGATGTCAGGATACATACAGACACGTGGGGTCACACTGATCACATTATGGGATGTCAGGATACATACAGACACGTGGGGTCACACTGATCACATTATGGGATGTCAGGATACATACAGACACGTGGGGTCATACACTGATCACATTATGGGATGTCAGGACACATACAGACAAGTGGGTCATACACTGATCACATTATGGGATGTCAGGATACATACAGACACGTGGGGTCATACACTGATCACATTATGGGATGTCAGGAGACATACAGACACGTGGGTCATACACTGATCACATTATGGGATGTCATGATACATACAGACACGTGGGGTCATACACTGATCACATTATGGGATGTCAGGATACATACAGACACGTGGGGTCACACTGATCACATTATGGGATGTCAGGATACATACAGACACGTGGGGTCACACTGATCACATTATGGGATGTCAGGATACATACAGACATGTGGAGTCACACACTGATCACATTATGGGATGTCAGGATACATACAGACACGTGGGGTCACACTGATCACATTATGGGATGTCAGGATACATACAGACATGTGGAGTCACACACTGATCACATTATGGGATGTCAGGATACATACAGACATGTGGAGTCACACACTGATCACATTATGGGATGTCAGGATACATACAGACACGTGGGGTCACACTGATCACATTATGGGATGTCAGGATACATACAGACGTGGGGTCACACTGATCACATTATGGGATGTCAGGATACATACAGACATGTGGAGTCACACACTGATCACATTATGGGATGTCAGGATACATACAGACACGTGGGGTCATACACTGATCACATTATGGGATGTCAGGACACAAACAGACACGTGGGGTCACACTGATCACATTATGGGATGTCAGGATACATACAGACACGTGGGGTCACATTGATCACATTATGGGATGTCAGGACACATACAGACACATGGGGTCACACTGATCACATTATGGGATGTCAGGACACAAACAGACACGTGGGGTCATACACTACTGATCACATTATGGGATGTCAGGATACATACAGACACGTGGGGTCACACTGATCATATTATGGGATGTCAGGATACATACAGACACGTGGGGTCACACTGATCACATTATGGGATGTCAGGACACATACAGACACATGGGGTCACATTGATCACATTATGGGATGTCGGGATACATACAGACACGTGGGGTCATACACTGATCACATTATGGGATGTCAGGACACATACAGACACGTGGGGTCACACTGATCACATTATGGGATGTCAGGATACATACAGACACGTGGGGTCATACACTGATAACATTATGGGATGTCAGGACTCATACAGACACGTGGGGTCATAGACTGATCACATTATGGGATGTCAGGACACATACAGACACGTGGGGTCACACTGATCACATTATGGGATGTCAGGATACATACAGACACGTGGGGTCACACTGATCACATTATGGGATGTCAGGATACATACAGACACGTGGGGTCATACACTGATCACATTATGGGATGTCAGGACTCATACAGACACGTGGGGTCATAGACTGATCACATTATGGAATGTCAGGACACATACAGACACGTGGGGTCACACTGATCACATTATGGGATGTCAGGATACTTACAGACACGTGGGGTCACACTGATCACATTATGGGATGTCAGGATACATACAGACACGTGGGGTCACACTGATCACATTATGGGATGTCAGGATACATACAGACACGTGGGGTCATACACTGATCACATTATGGGATGTCAGGATACATACAGACACGTGGGGTCACACTGATCACATTATGGGATGTCAGGATACATACAGACACGTGGGGTCACACTGATCACATTATGGGATGTCAGGATACATACAGACACGTGGGGTCATACACTGATCACATTATGGGATGTCAGGATACATACAGACACGTGGGGTCACACTGATCACATTATGGGATGTCAGGATACATACAGACACGTGGGGTCACACTGATCATATTATGGGATGTCAGGATACATACAGACACGTGGGGTCATACACTGATCACATTATGGGATGTCAGGACACACACAGACACGTGGGGTCACACAGATCAGTTTATGGGATGTCAGGATACATACAGACACGTGGGGTCACACTGATCACATTATGCGATGTCAGGATACATACCGACACGTGGGGTCACACTGATCACATTATGGGATGTCAGGATACATACAGACACGTGGGGTCACACTGATCACATTATGGGATGTCAGGACACATACAGACACGTGGGGTCACACTGATCACATTATGGGATGTCAGGACACATACAGACACGTGGGGTCATACACTGATCACATGATCGGATGTCAGGATACATACAGACACGTGGGGTCACACTGATCACATTATGGGATGTCAGGATACATACAGACACGTGTGGTCACACTGATCACATTATGGGATGTCAGGATACATACAGACACGTGTGGTCACACTGATCACATTATGGGATGTCAGGATACATACAGACACGTGTGGTCACACTGATCACATTATGGGATGTCAGGATACATACAGACACGTGGGGTCATACACTGATCACATGATCGGATGTCAGGATACATACAGACACGTGTGGTCACACTGATCACATTATGGGATGTCAGGATACATACAGACACGTGTGGTCACACTGATCACATTATGGGATGTCAGGATACATACAGACACGTGGGGTCATACACTGATCACATTATGGGATGTCAGGATACATACAGACACGTGGGGTCACACTGATCACATTATGGGATGTCAGGATACATACAGACACGTGGGGTCACACTGATCACATTATGGGATGTCAGGATACATACAGACACGTGGGGTCACACTGATCACATTATGGGATGTCAGGATACATACAAACACGTGGGGTCATACACTGATCACATTATGGGATGTCAGGATACATACAGACACGTGGGGTCATACACTGATCACATTATGGGATGTCAGGATACATAGAGACACGTGGGATCACACACTGATCACATTATGGGATGTCAGGATACATACCGACACGTGGGGTCACACTGATCACATTATGGGATGTCAGGATACATACCGACACGTGGGGTCATACACTGATCACATTATGGGATGTCAGGATACATACAGACACGTGGGTCATACACTGATCACATTATGGGATGTCAGGATACATACAGACACGTGTGGTCATACACTACTGATCACATTATGGGATATCAGGATACATACAGACACGTGGGGTCATACACTACTGATCACATTATGGGATATCAGGATACATACAGACACGTCGGGTCACACTGATCACATTATGGGATGTCAGGATACATACAGACACGTGGGGTCATACACTGATCACATTATGGGATGTCAGGATACATACAGACACGTGGGGTCATACACTACTGATCACATTATGGGATGTCAGGATACATACAGACACGTGGGGTCATACACTACTGATCACATTATGGGATGTCAGGACACATACAGACACGTGGGGTCACACTGATCATATTATGGGATGTCAGGACACATACAGACACGTGGGGTCATACACTGATCACATTATGGGATGTCAGGATACATACAGACACGTGGGGTCATACACTGATCACATTATGGGATGTCAGGATACATACAGACACGTGGGGTCACACTGATCACATTATGGGATGTCAGGATACATACAGACACGTGGGGTCATACACTGATCACATTATGGGATATCAGGACACATACAGACACGTGGGTCATACACTGATCACATTATGGGATGTCATGATACATACAGACACGTGGGGTCATACACTGATCACATTATGGGATGTCAGGATACATACAGACACGTGGGGTCACACTGATCACATTATGGGATGTCAGGATACATACAGACACGTGGGGTCACACTGATCACATTATGGGATGTCAGGATACATACAGACAGGTGAGGTCACACTGATCACATTATGGGATGTCAGGATACATACAGACACGTGGGGTCACACTGATCACATTATGGGATGTCACGATACATACAGACACGTGGGGTCACACTGATCACATTATGGGATGTCAGGATACATACAGACAGGTGAGGTCACACTGATCACATTATGGGATGTCAGGATACATACAGACACGTGGGGTCACACTGATCACATTATGGGATGTCAGGATACATACAGACACGTGGGGTCATACACTGATCACATTATGGGATGTCAGGATACATACAGACACGTGGGGTCATAGACTGATCACATTATGGGATGTCAGGATACATACAGACAGGTGAGGTCACACTGATCACATTATGGGATGTCAGGATACATACAGACACGTGGGGTCACACTGATCACATTATGGGATGTCAGGATACATACAGACACGTGGGGTCATAAACTGATCACATTATGGGATGTCAGGATACATACAGACACGTGGGGTCATAGACTGATCACATTATGGGATGTCAGGACACATACACACACGTGAGGTCACACTGATCACATTATGGGATGTCAGGATACATACAGACACGTGGGGTCATACACTGATCACATTATGGGATGTCAGGATACATACAGACACGTGGGGTCATACACTGATCACATTATGGGATGTCAGGATACATACAGACACGTGGGGTCATACACTGATCACATTATGGGATGTCAGGATACATACAGACACGTGGGGTCACACTGATCACATTATGGGATGTCAGGATACATACAGACACGTGGGGTCATACACTGATCACATTATGGGATGTCAGGACACATACAGACACGTGGGTCATACACTGATCACATTATGGGATGTCAGGATACATACAGACACGTGGGGTCATACACTGATCACATTATGGGATGTCAGGAGACATACAGACACGTGGGTCATACACTGATCACATTATGGGATGTCATGATACATACAGACACGTGGGGTCATACACTGATCACATTATGGGATGTCAGGATACATACAGACACGTGGGGTCACACTGATCACATTATGGGATGTCAGGATACATACAGACACGTGGGGTCACACTGATCACATTATGGGATGTCAGGATACATACAGACACGTGGGGTCACACTGATGACATTATGGGATGTCAGGATACACACAGACACGTGGGGTCACACTGATCACATTATGGGATGTCAGGATACATACAGACATGTGGAGTCACACACTGATCACATTATGGGATGTCAGGATACATACAGACAGGTGGGGTCACCCTGATCACATTATGGGATGTCAGGATACATACAGACATGTGGAGTCACACACTGATCACATTATGGGATGTCAGGATACATACAGACACGGGTCACACTGATCACATTATGGGATGTCAGGATACATACAGACATGTGGAGTCACACACTGATCACATTATGGGATGTCAGGATACATACAGACACGGGTCACACTGATCACATTATGGGATGTCAGGATACATACAGACACGTGTGGTCACACTGATCACATTATGGGATGTCAGGATACATACAGACATGTGGGGTCACACTGATCACATTATGGGATGTCAGGATACATACAGACATGTGGAGTCACACACTGATCACATTATGGGATGTCAGGATACATACAGACACGTGGGGTCATACACTGATCACATTATGGGATGTCAGGACACAAACAGACACGTGGGGTCACACTGATCACATTATGGGATGTCAGGATACATACAGACATGTGGAGTCACACACTGATCACATTATGGGATGTCAGGATACATACAGACACGTGGGGTCATACACTGATCACATTATGGGATGTCAGGATACATACAGACACGTGGGGTCACACTGATCACATTATGGGATGTCAGGATACATACAGACACGTGGGGTCACACTGATCATATTATGGGATGTCAGGATACATACAGACACGTGGGGTCATACACTACTGATCACATTATGGGATGTCAGGATACATACAGACACGTGGGGTCACACTGATCATATTATGGGATGTCAGGATACATACAGACACGTGGGGTCACACTGATCACATTATGGGATGTCAGGATACATACAGACACATGGGGTCACACTGATCACATTATGGGATGTCGGGATACATACAGACACGTGGGTTCATACACTGATCACATTATGGGATGTCAGGATACATACAGACACGTGGGGTCACACTGATCACATTATGGGATGTCAGGACACATACAGACACGTGGGGTCACACTGATCACATTATGGGATGTCAGGATACATACAGACAGGTGAGGTCACACTGATCACATTATGGGATGTCAGGATACATACAGACACGTGGGGTCACACTGATCACATTATGGGATGTCAGGACACATACAGACACGTGGGTGATACACTAATGATCACATTATGGGATGTCAGGACACATACAGACACGTGGGTCATACACTGATCATATTATGGGATGTCAGGATACATACAGACATGTGGGGTCATACACTACTGATCACATTATGGGATGTCAGGACACATACAGACACGTGGGGTCATACACTGATCACATTATGGGATGTCAGGACACATACAGACACGTGGGGTCATACACTGATCACATTATGGGATGTCAGGACACATACAGACACGTGGGGTCATACACTGATCACATTATGGGATGTCAGGATACATACAGACACGTGGGGTCATACACTACTGATCATATTATGGGATGTCAGGATACATACAGACACGTGGGATCACACTGATGACATTATGGGATGTCAGGATACATACAGACACGTGGGGTCACACTGATCTTATTATGGGATGTCAGGACACATACAGACACGTGGAGTCATACACTACTGATCACATTATGGGATGTCAGGACACATACAGACACGTGGGGTCACACTGATCACATTATGGGATGTCAGGATACATACAGACACGTGGGGTCATACACTACTGATCACATTATGGGATGTCAGGATACATACAGACAGGTGGGGTCACACTGATCACATTATGGGATGTCAGGATACATACAGACACGTGGGATCATACACTGATCACATTATGGGATGTCAGGATACATACAGACACGTGGGGTCAAACTGATCACATTATGGGATGTCAGGATACATACAGACACGTGGGGTCACACTGATCACATTATGGGATGTCAGGATACATACAGACACGTGGGATCATACACTGATCACATTATGGGATGTCAGGATACATACAGACACGTGGGGTCAAACTGATCACATTATGGGATGTCAGGATACATACAGACACGTGGGGTCACACTGATCACATTATGGGATGTCAGGATACATACAGACACGTGGGGTCACACTGATCACATTATGGGATGTCAGGATACATACAGACAGGTGGGGTCACACTGATCACATTATGGGATGTCAGGATACATACAGACACGTGGGGTCAAACTGATCACATTATGGGATGTCAGGATACATACAGACACGTGGGGTCAAACTGATCACATTATGGGATGTCAGGATACATACAGACACGTGGGGTCACACTGATCACATTATGGGATGTCACGATACATACAGACACGTGGGGTCATACACTGATCACATTATGGGATGTCAGGATACATACAGACACGTGGGGTCATACACTGATCACATTATGGGATGTCAGGATACATACAGACACGTGGGGTCATAGACTGATCACATTATGGGATGTCAGGACACATACAGACACGTGAGGTCACACTGATCACATTATGGGATGTCAGGATACATACACGTGGGGTCACACTGATCATATTATGGGATGTCAGGACACATACAGACACGTGGGGTCATACACTGATCACATTATGGGATGTCAGGATACATACAGACACGTGGGGTCATACACTGATCACATTATGGGATGTCAGGATACATACAGACACGTGGGGTCACACTGATCACATTATGGGATGTCAGGATACATACAGACACGTGGGGTCATACACTAATCACATTATGGGATGTCAGGACACATACAGACACGTGGGTCATACACTGATCACATTATGGGATGTCATGATACATACAGACATGTGGGGTCATACACTGATCACATTATGGGATGTCAGGATACATACAGACACGTGGGGTCACACTGATCACATTATGGGATGTCAGGATACATACAGACACGTGGGGTCACACTGATCACATTATGGGATGTCAGGATACATACAGACAGGTGAGGTCACACTGATCACATTATGGGATGTCAGGATACATACAGACACGTGGGGTCAAACTGATCACATTATGGGATGTCAGGATACATACAGACACGTGGGGTCACACTGATCACATTATGGGATGTCACGATACATACAGACACGTGGGGTCATACACTGATCACATTATGGGATGTCAGGATACATACAGACACGTGGGGTCATACACTGATCACATTATGGGATGTCAGGATACATACAGACACGTGGGGTCATAGACTGATCACATTATGGGATGTCAGGACACATACAGACACGTGAGGTCACACTGATCACATTATGGGATGTCAGGATACATACAGACACGTGGGGTCATACACTGATCACATTATGGGATGTCAGGATACATACAGACACGTGGTGTCACACTGATCATATTATGGGATGTCAGGACACATACAGACACGTGGGGTCATACACTGATCACATTATGGGATGTCAGGATACATACAGACACGTGGGGTCATACACTGATCACATTATGGGATGTCAGGATACATACAGACACGTGGGGTCATACACTGATCACATTATGGGATGTCAGGATACATACAGACACGTGGGGTCACACTGATCACATTATGGGATGTCAGGATACATACAGACACGTGGGGTCATACACTGATCACATTATGGGATGTCAGGAGACATACAGACACGTGGGTCATACACTGATCACATTATGGGATGTCATGATACATACAGACACGTGGGGTCATACACTGATCACATTATGGGATGTCAGGATACATACAGACACGTGGGGTCACACTGATCACATTATGGGATGTCAGGATACATACAGACACGTGGGGTCACACTGATCACATTATGGGATGTCAGGATACATACAGACACGTGGGGTCACACTGATGACATTATGGGATGTCAGGATACACACAGACACGTGGGGTCACACTGATCACATTATGGGATGTCAGGATACATACAGACATGTGGAGTCACACACTGATCACATTATGGGATGTCAGGATACATACAGACAGGTGGGGTCACCCTGATCACATTATGGGATGTCAGGATACATACAGACATGTGGAGTCACACACTGATCACATTATGGGATGTCAGGATACATACAGACACGTGTCACACTGATCACATTATGGGATGTCAGGATACATACAGACATGTGGAGTCACACACTGATCACATTATGGGATGTCAGGATACATACAGACATGTGGAGTCACACACTGATCACATTATGGGATGTCAGGATACATACAGACACGTGTGGTCACACTGATCACATTATGGGATGTCAGGATACATACAGACATGTGGGGTCACACTGATCACATTATGGGATGTCAGGATACATACAGACATGTGGAGTCACACACTGATCACATTATGGGATGTCAGGATACATACAGACACGTGGGGTCATACACTGATCACATTATGGGATGTCAGGACACAAACAGACACGTGGGGTCACACTGATCACATTATGGGATGTCAGGATACATACAGACACGTGGGGTCACACTGATCATATTATGGGATGTCAGGATACATACAGACACGTGGGGTCATACACTACTGATCACATTATGGGATGTCAGGATACATACAGACACGTGGGGTCACACTGATCATATTATGGGATGTCAGGATACATACAGACACGTGGGGTCACACTGATCACATTATGGGATGTCAGGATACATACAGACACATGGGGTCACACTGATCACATTATGGGATGTCGGGATACATACAGACACGTGGGTTCATACACTGATCACATTATGGGATGTCAGGATACATACAGACACGTGGGGTCACACTGATCACATTATGGGATGTCAGGACACATACAGACACATGGGGTCACACTGATCACATTATGGGATGTCAGGATACATACAGACAGGTGAGGTCACACTGATCACATTATGGGATGTCAGGATACATACAGACACGTGGGGTCAAACTGATCACATTATGGGATGTCAGGATACATACAGACACGTGGGGTCACACTGATCACATTATGGGATGTCACGATACATACAGACACGTGGGGTCATACACTGATCACATTATGGGATGTCAGGATACATACAGACACGTGGGGTCATACACTGATCACATTATGGGATGTCAGGATACATACAGACACGTGGGGTCATAGACTGGTCACATTATGGTATGTCAGGACACATACAGACACGTGAGGTCACACTGATCACATTATGGGATGTCAGGATACATACAGACACGTGGGGTCACACTGATCACATTATGGGATGTCAGGATACATACAGACACGTGGGGTCACACTGATCATATTATGGGATGTCAGGACACATACAGACACGTGGGGTCATACACTGATCACATTATGGGATGTCAGGATACATACAGACACGTGGGGTCACACTGATCATATTATGGGATGTCAGGACACATACAGACACGTGGGGTCATACACTGATCACATTATGGGATGTCAGGATACATACAGACACGTGGGGTCATACACTGATCACATTATGGGATGTCAGGATACATACAGACACGTGGGGTCATACACTGATCACATTATGGGATGTCAGGATACATACAGACACGTGGGGTCACACTGATCACATTATGGGATGTCAGGATACATACAGACACGTGGGGTCATACACTGATCACATTATGGGATGTCAGGACACATACAGACACGTGGGTCATACACTGATCACATTATGGGATGTCAGGATACATACAGACACGTGGGGTCATACACTGATCACATTATGGGATGTCAGGAGACATACAGACACGTGGGTCATACACTGATCACATTATGGGATGTCATGATACATACAGACACGAGGGGTCATACACTGATCACATTATGGGATGTCAGGATACATACAGACACGTGGGGTCACACTGATCACATTATGGGATGTCAGGATACATACAGACACGTGGGGTCACACTGATCACATTATGGGATGTCAGGATACATACAGACACGTGGGGTCACACTGATCACATTATGGGATGTCAGGATACATACAGACATGTGGAGTCACACACTGATCACATTATGGGATGTCAGGATACATACAGACACGTGGGGTCACACTGATCACATTATGGGATGTCAGGATACATACAGACATGTGGAGTCACACACTGATCACATTATGGGATGTCAGGATACATACAGACATGTGGAGTCACACACTGATCACATTATGGGATGTCAGGATACATACAGACACGTGGGGTCACACTGATCACATTATGGGATGTCAGGATACATACAGACATGTGGAGTCACACACTGATCACATTATGGGATGTCAGGATACATACAGACATGTGGAGTCACACACTGATCATATTATGGGATGTCAGGATACATACAGACACGTGGGGTCACACTGATCACATTATGGGATGTCAGGATACATACAGACATGTGGAGTCACACACTGATCACATTATGGGATGTCAGGATACATACAGACACGTGGGGTCATACACTGATCACATTATGGGATGTCAGGACACAAACAGACACGTGGGGTCACACTGATCACATTATGGGATGTCAGGATACATACAGACACGTGGGGTCACACTGATCACATTATGGGATGTCAGGACACATACAGACACATGGGGTCACACTGATCACATTATGGGATGTCAGGACACAAACAGACACGTGGGGTCATACACTACTGATCACATTATGGGATGTCAGGATACATACAGACACGTGGGGTCACACTGATCATATTATGGGATGTCAGGATACATACAGACACGTGGGGTCACACTGATCACATTATGGGATGTCAGGACACATACAGACACATGGGGTCACACTGATCACATTATGGGATGTCGGGATACATACAGACACGTGGGGTCATACACTGATCACATTATGGGATGTCAGGACACATACAGACACGTGGGGTCACACTGATCACATTATGGGATGTCAGGATACATACAGACACGTGGGGTCATACACTGATAACATTATGGGATGTCAGGACTCATACAGACACGTGGGGTCATAGACTGATCACATTATGGGATGTCAGGACACATACAGACACGTGGGGTCACACTGATCACATTATGGGATGTCAGGATACATACAGACACGTGGGGTCACACTGATCACATTATGGGATGTCAGGATTCATACAGACACGTGGGGTCATACACTGATCACATTATGGGATGTCAGGACTCATACAGACACGTGGGGTCATAGACTGATCACATTATGGGATGTCAGGACACATACAGACACGTGGGGTCACACTGATCACATTATGGGATGTCAGGATACATACAGACACGTGGGGTCACACTGATCACATTATGGGATGTCAGGATACTTACAGACACGTGGGGTCACACTGATCACATTATGGGATGTCAGGATACATACAGACACGTGGGGTCACACTGATCACATTATGGGATGTCAGGATACATACAGACACGTGGGGTCATACACTAATCACATTATGGGATGTCAGGATACATACAGACACGTGGGGTCACACTGATCACATTATGGGATGTCAGGATACATACAGACACGTGGGGTCACACTGATCATATTATGGGATGTCAGGATACATACAGACACGTGGGGTCATACACTGATCACATTATGGGATGTCAGGACACACACAGACACGTGGGGTCACACAGATCAGATTATGGGATGTCAGGATACATACAGACATGTGGGGTCACACTGATCACATTATGGGATGTCAGGATACATACAGACACGTGTGGTCACACTGATCACATTATGCGATGTCAGGATACATACCGACACGTGGGGTCACACTGATCACATTATGGGATGTCAGGATACATACAGACACGTGGGGTCACACTGATCACATTATGGGATGTCAGGACACATACAGACACGTGGGGTCACACTGATCACATTATGGGATGTCAGGACACATACAGACACGTGGGGTCATACACTGATCACATGATCGGATGTCAGGATACATACAGACACGTGGGGTCATACACTGATCACATTATGGGATGTCAGGATACATACAGACACGTGGGGTCACACTGATCACATTATGGGATGTCAGGATACATACAGACACGTGGGGTCACACTGATCACATTATGGGATGTCAGGATACATACAAACACGTGGGGTCATACACTGATCACATTATGGGATGTCAGGATACATAGAGACACGTGGGATCACACACTGATCACATTATGGGATGTCAGGATACATACCGACACGTGGGGTCACACTGATCACATTATGGGATGTCAGGATACATACCGACACGTGGGGTCATACACTGATCACATTATGGGATGTCAGGATACATACAGACACGTGGGTCATACACTGATCACATTATGGGATGTCAGGATACATACAGACACGTGTGGTCATACACTACTGATCACATTATGGGATATCAGGATACATACAGACACGTCGGGTCACACTGATCACATTATGGGATGTCAGGATACATACAGACACGTGGGGTCATACACTGATCACATTATGGGATGTCAGGATACATACAGACACGTGGGGTCATACACTACTGATCACATTATGGGATGTCAGGATACATACAGACACGTGGGGTCATACACTACTGATCACATTATGGGATGTCAGGACACATACAGACACGTGGGTGATACACTAATGATCACATTATGGGATGTCAGGACACATACTGACACGTGGGTCATACACTGATCATATTATGGGATGTCAGGATACATACAGACATGTGGGGTCATACACTACTGATCACATTATGGGATGTCAGGACACATACAGACACGTGGGGTCATACACTGATCACATTATGGGATGTCAGGACACATACAGACACGTGGGGTCATACACTGATCACATTATGGGATGTCAGGACACATACAGACACGTGGGGTCATACACTGATCACATTATGGGATGTCAGGATACATACAGACACGTGGGGTCATACACAACTGATCACATTATGGGATGTCAGGATACATACAGACACGTGGGGTCACACTGATCACATTATGGGATGTCACGATACATACAGACACGTGGGGTCATACACTGATCACATTATGGGATGTCAGGATACATACAGACACGTGGGGTCATACACTGATCACATTATGGGATGTCAGGATACATACAGACACGTGGGGTCACACTGATCACATTATGGGATGTCAGGATACATACAGACACGTGGGGTCATACACTGATCACATTATGGGATGTCAGGACACATACAGACACGTGGGTCATATGACGCGCCCCCTGGGACATATTCCTTTTTGAGGGGAATACCCGGCACCGGATCAGATGGGGGGGTTGTAGTCTCCGAGCGGCTGTGACCCGGTCCCGTGCCCAGGGCGTCAAGCTCAGTGTTATGTGGCAGCTTTACAGATGTTACTAAAGTTCTTTTGTGTCGACTACGCCACCCGTTGTAATGCGGTCACTGTGGCCGCCGCTGCAGCAGGGTCCGCTGAGGCTGATGGTGGATGCGCAGCTTGGTGGGATAACCCCCAACGGGAGGGGTATAGCCTCAGAGGGGACAGGCGCAGAGGATGGGGGTTGTGGTGGTGCGGTGCAGCCGGCAATGAAGACAGACTCGGGTTGTGCAGTTAAGGGAGTTTACTTACTGCTGATGTTGTACTGGTCACTCCAGCTGCTAGTGACCACCCGAGCCGTGCTGCGTCCACCAGGTCCTGGATCCAGCCAACCCCCAAACAAGTCCGGAGCGTGGCCCTGAGCTCTCCCTCTGTCCTTTCTTCAGCCGTCCCCACCAGTGATTCACCTAGGTCCAGCTCCCTCGGGCCTTCTTTTGGGACACCCTTGGCCCTGGGTTCCCTGACCCTTCATGTGGTGTGCCTTCGGGGTGAATGTGGTGGGTGACCGTGACAGACACTGCCCACGGTCTCCGGTCTCTGGCTGGGGAATGTCTTTGCCCCCACCAGCTTGGGTTCCGGTACCCTCTTGCTGAC
Organism: Phyllobates terribilis; assembly: GCF_046119375.1. NCBI lineage: Eukaryota > Metazoa > Chordata > Amphibia > Anura > Dendrobatidae > Phyllobates > Phyllobates terribilis. The sequence goes on from NW_027362762.1 coordinate 968,906,871, forward strand.
TCCTCACCCGGTGCTCTAATTTGGGTTCTTGGGCCCCTTCAGTCTTCCCCCTCTGGGTCTTTCTCTGCTCCACTCTCTCTCTCTCCAGGGCTGCTGTTTCCTCCTCTCTCCTCTCCAACTGACTTGTTCTCAGCGTCTGACCCTGATCTAAGTTGGTGCCCTCCTTATATATCCCTCTATGTGTGAGCTCAGGTGACCAGCACCCAATGAGCTCCTATCACTACCCAGACTGCTCCCCCTATCTGCCCCTACACTACATGGGATGTACCACCCCCCTCCCACTCCAGCCAGGAACAGGCTCGGTTGTACCTGCACATTTCTAAGTGGGAGTACCGTCGGCCTGCTCCTCTGGAATGGGATGTATGTAGTGCATGCAGTCTATCTGAGCTCAGTTCCACACTCCTTCCTTACCCGGGAGTGGAATATCACACCTCTGGGTTGAGGTGCAATACCCCTGTAGCAGCCGAATCCTCAGGGTGCTACATTCCCCCCTGGTAAATCACAGCACGTCCTCGGGCTGTAAAGACAAAAACACCAAAACATACAAAATTTTTCATATAAACATAATAAAACATATAAAACATTATATATATAAAACTTTTCATGTAAACATTCTCGTCGTCTCTTGTTTCAGGTTCCTCCTCCGGCCACTGTGCAACGTGTGTCCGGGAAAAAGTGCGACAGTCTCTTAGAAAAACTGGTTTTCTATAAAACCGGTAGGGGGCGCTTTAGGACGCGCAACTATATACAGGGGAAGTTGGCCGCTCTCAGTCCTCGGCCAGGTAGAGGGAAGGGAATGGCTGCTCACAGTCCTCAGCCTGTAGGATTAAGGGGTAACGGGTAAACAGTTCACTGGTCCCAACGGGGACTATTTTAGCAGCAACGGTTCACTGTGCCCCGACGGGCAACTATATACAGTCTCTATTCCCGTCCTCAACGACGGCTCCCTCCTGCTTTTTCTTGATATGGTGTTGCTTCAGACCCGTCCGGCCATGTGAGCTGGCTGAACAAGTCCTCCCCCAGGTGTGGCACCCTTGGTTTTACGGGCGCGGGCGCGGTGGTGGTGGCGCCCGGGTTGCCCAGGCCTTGCGGCCAGGCCTGGGGCACCTGGAAGGTGAAGGGCACCGTTAGGACGGCGGCGCCCTGGGCTACCTGGCCTTGCGGCCAGGCCGGAGGCTCCGCGGAGGTAGGGGGCGCTGTTGGTGATGCGGCGCCCGGGGGTACTAGGCCTTGCGACCAGGCTGGTGGTGTTTCCTGCTTTGTCACGCTCCGGGTCGAGGCGCGTGACGTCACAGGGGTCGCTGCGGCGGCTTCCGGTCGGGGCCTAGTCCATGGCGGTGACATGGCGGCTACGGGCACAGCAGGGGGACTTTCGGGCTCTGCGACGGGGAGCTGGGGCAGGTAAGCGGTGTCACGGCTTGGGGTATAGGCGTCCCCTTTACCTGCCTCCATGCGTTCGGCTCCCTTCTCGGCGCCGTCTCCGGCCTTGGGTCCTCCCGCGCCATCCTCAGAGGCGGTCTGCTTCCTCTTCCAGGGTAGCGTGCTCCGTTGACTGGTCTCTGCTTGCTGGGTCATCTCCCGGCTCCACTCCGCCAGTATCTCACGCTGTACCCGGGCCATCCTCCGTGCGAGGCCCTCCAGGGCAGTCTGTGCACACTCCCGGTCTCGGGGGAGCTGCGCTAAGATCTCCGCTAGACCTAGCGGGGTTGTGGACTCTAGCAGGCTCCTGACCATCGGGTCGGTGCTGCTCTGCTCTTCTTCCGGCAGGCTCCTGGCCAGCGGGCCGGTGCTGCTCTGCCCTCCTTCCTCGGTCTCTAGCAGACTCCTGGCCAGCGGGCCGGTGCTGTTCTGCTTTCTCTCCATCTCCGGGTGAGTTCCTCCGCTACTCCTCATTAGACCTCTTGTCTCCGGGTGCGCTCGCTCTAGACTGCTCCAAGCGACACCCATCTTTTCTCTTCTCTTTCGTCTCCTCCCACCTCGAGGGCGGTCCCGGGGCAACTCGGTGACTGTCAGCTCCAGGGGGAGTTCTTTCACGCTGACAGACACCTCCAGCATCACAGTCTCTGTTGGTGGGGGCGGTTTCCACTTTTGGCGCCATTTTCTGTCCTGGCCCACGATGGGAGGTGGCCTCTTGCCCTCCTTTGGCACGCCCATAATGGCGTCCGCTGCTCTTCCAAGGCGGGAAATCTGCGGTTTTGGCGGGAAGCGTCGCCCAGTGGCGGGAAACTCTGCAGATGGCGGGAACAAGTTGGAAATGGCGGACAATCGGCGGGAAACGACTGGTGATGGAGTCCGATGGCGTGGACCCTCCGGAACCGGCGGGAGACTTCTTTCTGAGGTAAACTTGCACTTTTCTTCAGGCACGCAGTACCCGGGTGTTGCGGGCACGTAATCCTGCCGACTACGCCAAAGTTGACGCGCCCCCTGGGACATATTCCTTTTTGAGGGGAATACCCGGCACCGGATCAGATGGGGGGGTTGTAGTCTCCGAGCGGCTGTGACCCGGTCCCGTGCCCAGGGCGTCAAGCTCAGTGTTATGTGGCAGCTTTACAGATGTTACTAAAGTTCTTTTGTGTCGACTACGCCACCCGTTGTAATGCGGTCACTGTGGCCGCCGCTGCAGCAGGGTCCGCTGAGGCTGATGGTGGATGCGCAGCTTGGTGGGATAACCCCCAACGGGAGGGGTATAGCCTCAGAGGGGACAGGCGCAGAGGATGGGGGTTGTGGTGGTGCGGTGCAGCCGGCAATGAAGACAGACTCGGGTTGTGCAGTTAAGGGAGTTTACTTACTGCTGATGTTGTACTGGTCACTCCAGCTGCTAGTGACCACCCGAGCCGTGCTGCGTCCACCAGGTCCTGGATCCAGCCAACCCCCAAACAAGTCCGGAGCGTGGCCCTGAGCTCTCCCTCTGTCCTTTCTTCAGCCGTCCCCACCAGTGATTCACCTAGGTCCAGCTCCCTCGGGCCTTCTTTTGGGACACCCTTGGCCCTGGGTTCCCTGACCCTTCATGTGGTGTGCCTTCGGGGTGAATGTGGTGGGTGACCGTGACAGACACTGCCCACGGTCTCCGGTCTCTGGCTGGGGAATGTCTTTGCCCCCACCAGCTTGGGTTCCGGTACCCTCTTGCTGACTCCTCACCCGGTGCTCTAATTTGGGTTCTTGGGCCCCTTCAGTCTTCCCCCTCTGGGTCTTTCTCTGCTCCACTCTCTCTCTCTCCAGGGCTGCTGTTTCCTCCTCTCTCCTCTCCAACTGACTTGTTCTCAGCGTCTGACCCTGATCTAAGTTGGTGCCCTCCTTATATATCCCTCTATGTGTGAGCTCAGGTGACCAGCACCCAATGAGCTCCTATCACTACCCAGACTGCTCCCCCTATCTGCCCCTACACTACATGGGATGTACCACCCCCCTCCCACTCCAGCCAGGAACAGGCTCGGTTGTACCTGCACATTTCTAAGTGGGAGTACCGTCGGCCTGCTCCTCTGGAATGGGATGTATGTAGTGCATGCAGTCTATCTGAGCTCAGTTCCACACTCCTTCCTTACCCGGGAGTGGAATATCACACCTCTGGGTTGAGGTGCAATACCCCTGTAGCAGCCGAATCCTCAGGGTGCTACACATACACTGATCACATTATGGGATGTCGGGATACATACAGACACGTGGGGTCATACACTGATCACATTATGGGATGTCAGGAGACATACAGACACGTGGGTCATACACTGATCACATTATGGGATGTCATGATACATACAGACACGTGGGGTCATACACTGATCACATTATGGGATGTCAGGATACATACAGACACGTGGGGTCACACTGATGACATTATGGGATGTCAGGATACACACAGACACGTGGGGTCACACTGATCACATTATGGGATGTCAGGATACATACAGACACGTGGGGTCATACACTGATCACATTATGGGATGTCAGGATACATATAGACACGTGGGGTCACACTGATCACATTATGGGATGTCAGGATACATACAGACACGTGGGGTCACACTGATCACATTATGGGATGTCAGGATACATACAGACACGTGGGGTCATACACTGATCACATTATGGGATGTCAGTACACAAACAGACACGTGGGGTCATACACTACTGATCACATTATGGGATGTCAGGATACATACAGACACGTGGGGTCATACACTGATCACATTATGGGATGTCAGGACACAAACAGACACGTGGGGTCACACTGATCACATTATGGGATGTCAGGATACATACAGACACGTGGGGTCATACACTACTGATCACATTATGGGATGTCAGGATACATACAGACACGTGGGGTCACACTGATCATATTATGGGATGTCAGGATACATACAGACACGTGGGGTCATACACTACTGATCACATTATGGGATGTCAGGATACATACAGACACGTGGGGTCACACTGATCATATTATGGGATGTCAGGATACATACAGACACGTGGGGTCACACTGATCACATTATGGGATGTCAGGATACATACAGACACATGGGGTCACACTGATCACATTATGGGATGTCGGGATACATACAGACACGTGGGGTCACACTGATCACATTATGGGATGTCAGGACACATACAGACACGTGGGGTCACACTGATCACATTATGGGATGTCAGGATACATACAGACACGTGGGGTCACACACTGATCACATTATGGGATGTCAGGATACATACAGACACGTGGGGTCACACTGATCACATTATGGGATGTCAGCACACATACAGACACGTGGGGTCACACTGATCACATTATGGGATGTCAGCACACATACAGACACGTGGGGTCACACTGATCACATTATGGGATGTCAGGATACATACAGACACGTGGGGTCACACTGATCACATTATGGGATGTCAGGATACATACAGACACGTGGGGTCATACACTGATCACATTATGGGATGTCAGGATACATACAGACACGTGGGGTCATACACTGATCACATTATGGGATGTCAGGATACATATAGACACGTGGGGTCACACTGATCACATTATGGGATGTCAGGATACATACAGACACGTGGGGTCACACTGATCACATTATGGGATGTCAGGATACATACAGACACGTGGGGTCATACACTGATCACATTATGGGATGTCAGTACACAAACAGACACGTGGGGTCATACACTACTGATCACATTATGGGATGTCAGGATACATACAGACACGTGGGGTCATACACTGATCACATTATGGGATGTCAGGACTCATACAGACACGTGGGGTTATAGACTGATCACATTATGGGATGTCAGGACACATACAGACACGTGGGGTCACACTGATCACATTATGGGATGTCAGGATACATACAGACACGTGGGGTCACACTGATCACATTATGGGATGTCAGGATACATACAGACACGTGGGGTCACACTGATCACATTATGGGATGTCAGGATACATACAGACACGTGGGGTCATACACTACTGATCACATTATGGGATGTCAGGATACATACAGACACGTGGGGTCACACTGATCACATTATGGGATGTCAGGATACATACAGACACGTGGGGTCACACTGATCAGATTATGGGATGTCAGGATACATACAGACACGTGGGGTCATACACTGATCACATTATGGGATGTCAGGACACATACAGACACGTGGGGTCATACACTGATCACATTATGGGATGTCAGGATACATACAGACACGTGGGGTCACACTGATCAGATTATGGGATGTCAGGATACATACAGACACGTGGGGTCATACAGTGATCACATTATGGGATGTCAGAATACATACAGACACGTGGGGTCACACTGATCACATTATGGGATGTCAGGATACATACAGACATGTGGGGTCACACTGATCACATTATGGGATGTCAGGATACATACAGACATGTGGGGTCACACTGATCACATTATGGGATGTCAGGATACATACCGACACGTGGGGTCATACACTGATCACATTATGGGATGTCAGGATACATACAGACACGTGGGGTCACATTGATCACATTATGGGATGTCAGGATACATACAGACACGTGGGGTCATACACTACTGATCACATTATGGGATGTCAGGATACATACAGACACGTGGGGTCACACACTGATCACATTATGGGATGTCAGGATACATACAGACACGTGGGGTCATACACTGATCAGATTATGGGATGTCAGGATACATACAGAGACGTGGGGTCACACTGATCACATTATGGGATGTCAGGATACTTACAGACACGTGGGGTCACACTGATCACATTATGGGATGTCAGGATACATACAGACACGTGGGGTCACACTGATCACATTATGGGATGTCAGGATACATACAGACACGTGGGGTCACACTGATCATATTATGGGATGTCAGGATACATACAGACACGTGGGGTCATACACTGATCACATTATGGGATGTCAGGACACACACAGACACGTGGGGTCACACAGATCAGATTATGGGATGTCAGGATACATACAGACATGTGGGGTCACACTGATCACATTATGGGATGTCAGGATACATACCGACACGTGGTGTCACACTGATCACATTATGGGATGTCAGGATACATACAGACACGTGGGGTCACACTGATCACATTATGGGATGTCAGGACACATACAGACACGTGGGGTCACACTGATCACATTATGGGATGTCAGGACACATACAGACACGTGGGGTCATACACTGATCACATGATCGGATGTCAGGATACATACAGACACGTGGGGTCACACTGATCACATTATGGGATGTCAGGACACATACAGACACGTGGGGTCATACACTGATCACATGATCGGATGTCAGGATACATACAGACACGTGGGGTCACACTGATCATATTATGGGATGTCAGGATACATACAGACACGTGGGGTCACACTGATCACATTATGGGATGTCAGGATACATACAGACACGTGAGGTCATACACTGATCACATTATGGGATGTCAGGATACATACAGACACGTGGGGTCACACTGATCATATTATGGGATGTCAGGATACATACAGACACGTGGGGTCACACTGATCACATTATGGGATGTCAGGATACATACAGACACGTGGGGTCATACACTGATCACATTATGGGATGTCAGGATACATACAGACACGTGGGGTAATACACTGATCACATTATGGGATGTCAGGATACATAGAGACACGTGGGATCACACACTGATCACATTATGGGATGTCAGGATACATACCGACACGTGGGGTCACACTGATCACATTATGGGATGTCAGGAAACATACAGACACGTGGGGTCATACACTGATCACATTATGGGATGTCAGGATACATACAGACACGTGGGGTCATACACTGATCACATTATGGGATGTCAGGATACATACAGACACGTGTGGTCATACACTACTGATCACATTATGGGATGTCAGGATACATACAGACACGTCGGGTCACACTGATCACATTATGGGATGTCAGGATACATACAGACACGTGGGGTCATACACTGATCATATTATGGGATGTCAGGATACATACAGACACGTGGGGTCATACACTACTGATCACATTATGGGATGTCAGGACACATACAGACACGTGGGTCATACACTGATCATATTATGGGATGTCAGGATACATACAGACATGTGGGGTCATACACTACTGATCACATTATGGGATGTCAGGATACATACAGACATGTGGGGTCATACACTACTGATCACATTATGGGATGTCAGGACACATACAGACACGTGGGGTCATACACTGATCACATTATGGGATGTCAGGACACATACAGACACGTGGGGTCATACACTGATCACATTATGGGATGTCAGGACACATACAGACACGTGGGGTCATACACTGATCACATTATGGGATGTCAGGATACATACAGACACATAGGGTCATACACTGATCACATTATGGGATGTCAGGATACATACAGACATGTGGGGTCATACACTACTGATCACATTAATGGATGTCAGGACACATACAGACACGTGGGGTCATACACTGATCACATTATGGGATGTCAGGATACATACAGACACGTGGGGTCATACACTGATCACATTATGGGATGTCAGGATACATACAGACACGTGGGGGCATACACTACTGATCACATTATGGGATGTCAGGATACATACAGACACGTGGGGTCACACTGATCACATTATGGGATGTCAGGATACATACAGACACGTGGGGTCACACTGATCACATTATGGGATGTCAGGATACATACAGACACGTGGGGTCACACTGATCACATTATGGGATGTCAGGATACATACAGACACGTGTGGTCACACTGATCACATTATGGGATGCCAGGACACATACAGACACGTGGGGTCATACATTGATCACATTATGGGATGTCAGGATACATACAGACACGTGGGGTCACACTGATCACATTATGGGATGTCAGGATACATACAGACACGTGGGGTCACACTGATCACATTATGGGATGTCAGGATACATACAGACACGTGGGGTCACACTGATCACATTATGGGATGTCAGGATACATACAGACACGTGGGGTCACACTGATCACATTATGGGATGTCAGGATACATACAGACACGTGGGGTCACACTGATCACATTATGGGATGTCAGGATACATACAGACACGTGGGGTCACACTGATCACATTATGGGATGTCAGGATACATACAGACACGTGGGGTCACACTGATCACATTATGGGATGTCAGGACACATACAGACACGTGGGGTCACACTGATCACATTATGGGATGTCAGGATACATACAGACACGTGGGATCACACTGATCATATTATGGGATGTCAGGATACATACAGACACGTGGGGTCATACATTGATCACATTATGGGATGTTAGGATACATACAGACACGTGGGGTCACACTGATCACATTATGGGATGTCAGGACACATACAGACACGTGGGGTCACACTGATCACATTATGGGATGTCAGGATACATACAGACACGTGGGGTCACACTGATCACATTATGGGATGTCAGGATACATACAGACACGTGTGGTCACACTGATCATATTATGGGATGTCAGGATACATACAGACACGTGGGGTCACACTGATCACATTATGGGATGTCAGGATAGATACAGACACGTGGGGTCACACTGATCACATTATGGGATGTCAGGATACATACAGACACGTGGGGTCACACTGATCACATTATGGGATGTCAGGATACATACAGACACTTGGGGTCACACTGATCACATTATGGGATGTCAGGATACATACAGACACGTGGGTCATACACTAATGATCACATTATGGGATGTCAGGATACATACAGACACGTGGGGTCACACTGATCACATTATGGGATGTCAGGACACATACAGACACGTGGGGTCACACTGATCACATTATGGGATGTCAGGACACATACAGACACGTGGGGTCACACTGATCACATTATGGGATGTCAGGATACATACAGACACGTGGGGTCATACACTGATCACATTCTGGGATGTCAGGATACATACAGACACGTGGGGTCACACTGATCACATTATGGGATGTCAGGATACATACAGACACGTGGGGTCACACTGATCACATTATGGGATGTCAGGATACATACAGACATGTGGGGTCACACTGATCACATTATGGGATGTCAGGATACATACAGACACGTGGGGTCACATTGATCACATTATGGGATGTCAGGATACATACAGACACTTGGGGTCACACACTGATCAGATTATGGGATGTCAGGATACATACAGAGACGTGGGGTCACACTGATCACATTATGGGATGTCAGGATACTTACAGACACGTGGGGTCACACTGATCACATTATGGGATGTCAGGATACATACAGACACGTGGGGTCACACTGATCATATTATGGGATGTCAGGATACATACAGACACGTGGGGTCATACACTGATCACATTATGGGATGTCAGGACACACACAGTCACGTGGGGTCACACAGATCAAATTATGTGATGTCAGGATACATACAGACATGTGGGGTCACACTGATCACATTATGGGATGTCAGGATACATACCGACACGTGGGGTCACACTGATCACATTATGGGATGTCAGGATACATACAGACACGTGGGGTCACACTGATCACATTATGGGATGTCAGGACACATACAGACACGTGGGGTCACACTGATCACATTATGGGATGTCAGGACACATACAGACACGTGGGGTCATACACTGATCACATAATCGGATGTCAGGATACATACAGACACGTGGGGTCACACTGATCACATTATGGGATGTCAGGACACATACAGACACGTGGGGTCACACTGATCACATTATGGGATGTCAGGACACATACAGATACGTGGGGTCATACACTGATCACATGATCGGATGTCAGGATACATACAGACACGTGGGGTCACACTGATCATATTATGGGATGTCAGGATACATACAGACACGTGGGGTCACACTGATCACATTATGGGATGTCAGGATACATACAGACACGTGGGGTCATACACTGATCACATTATGGGATGTCAGGATACATACAGACACGTGGGGTCATACACTGATCACATTATGGGATGTCAGGATACATAGAGACACGTGGGATCACACACTGATCACATTATGGGATGTCAGGATACATACCGACACGTGGGGTCACACTGATCACATTATGGGATGTCAGGAAACATACAGACACGTGGGGTCATACACTGATCACATTATGGGATGTCAGGATACATACAGACACGTGTGGTCATACACTACTGATCACATTATGGGATGTCAGGATACATACAGACACGTCGGGTCACACTGATCACATTATGGGATGTCAGGATACATACAGACACGTGGGGTCATACACTACTGATCACATTATGGGATGTCAGGATACATACAGACATGTGGGTCATACACTAATGATCACATTATGGGATGTCAGGATACATACAGACACGTGGGGTCACACTGATCACATTATGGGATGTCAGGACACATACAGACACGTGGGGTCACACTGATCACATTATGGGATGTCAGGACACATACAGACACGTGGGGTCACACTGATCACATTATGGGATGTCAGGATACATACAGACACGTGGGGTCATACACTGATCACATTATGGGATGTCAGGATATATACCGACACGTGGGGTCACACTGATCACATTATGGGATGTCAGGATACATACAGACACGTGGGGTCATACACTGATCACATTATGGGATGTCAGGATACATGCAGACACGTGGAGTCATACACTACTGATCACATTATGGGATGTCAGGATAGTTTATATAAAAGTCAGTATACTGAGTGGAGATCCCCCTGTGTAACGTGTCCGTCTGTCTTTCCGCAGGTCGATATTGGAGATGATTTCTGTCATTTGAAAATATCTGCGCCTCATAGTGGAAAAGATCCAGAGCTACTGGGCTGGCAATGCGGGAAAACTAAGAACGACGCCATCACTTCTTTTTAGAAGCTGTGTGTGATGCTGAATATATGTGGAGATCGGCCATAGATCCTGCTCCGATGTGCAGAATAATAAATAAATCTTCTCCTTTCTCGGCTGAGTCTGTGATTAGTGAACTAATGATAAAGATGGAAGCAGCCTGGAAATAAGGCTGCATTAACCCCTTCCTACCACAGACTATTTTGATGTTAATGACGGAGCCCTAATTTTCTAATCTGACGCGTCGCTTCATGTCACGGGTGAGGAATCTTTTTCCACTAAGGGCCATATGGATTTTTATACCATCATTCGGGGGCCGTACAAAACTCTCGACTTAAAAATGAGAAGGAATGTCCATAAGGACTGGGCTCCAGCATTACTGAGAAGAGGATAAAACGTATCTTTTACTCTTTAATTAAAAACATGTTTAGAGAAAAAAAGCAAAAAGATAACAAATTTTAATGATTCATAACTCTGAAATGCTGCGACGTATCTCAGTGGTTCTGAGACTGATTTTAGTGACACATTGCACTTTATGAAAGCAAGAAATTTAGGTCGATGTGATTTGCATTTAAATTTTCAAAATATCTGAAAGTTGCTGAAAAATTAAGAAATTCAACTTTGAATTTTTATGACCTTAAAACATAGTCATAGTCATAGTCATCATAGTCATAGCCATAGCCATAGTCATAGCCATAGCCATAGCCATAGCCATAGCCATAGTCATAGCCATAGCCATAGTCATAGCCATAGCCATAGCCATAGTCATAGCCATAGTCATAGTCATAGCCATAGCCATAGCCATAGCCATACCCATGGCCATACTCATAGCCATACTCATAGCCATAGCCATAGCCATAGCCATAGTCATAGTCATAGCCATAGCCATAGCCATAGCCATAGCCATAGTCATAGTCATAGTCATAGTCATAGTCATAGCCATAGCCATAGTCATAGCCATAGTCATAGTCATAGCCATAGTCATAGTCATACCTCACAAAATAATGAAATCATATTTACCAAATCTCTGCTTTACATCAGGATCATTTTAAAAATGTTTTTCCTTTTCTCATCCTAATGTCACTACACTCTCAAGATTGCTGCTTCCAATAGGTGGCGCTATAGAGTTCAAGTCCTTTTTTTCTCAATTTGCATACACTCGAAGATTAATTCTTTGAAGGATTTAGTTTTCAAAATGGGGTCACTTGTGGGGGGAGGTTCTGTTGTTTCGGTGCTTTATTTATATATATATATATATGTGTGTGTGTATGTATATATATATATATATATATATATATATATCCATCTGAACTAACAGTCCTTCTGAGGACTAATCCGGCTATATATTCAGTGAAAGTGGCGTACCGCCAATGGCGGCAGGCCACGCGACTGCTATGGGGCCCGTGAGCTGGGGGGACCCCATAGCAGTCACTCCCCTCCTGCACTCCCCGCTCAGCTGCTTGATTGCCGCTGCCACCCACCGGCACTGTCTTCAGGCATGGCCGCGTGCAGTGCGCTGTGCGGCTGTGTATTGTAGTAATGACACGGCAGGGACGACACTGCGCCTTTAATTGTGCTTGTGTCGCCCCTGCCGTCATTACTAGCAGACACAGCCACACAGCACACTGCGCGCGGCCATGCCTGAAAACAGTGTCGGGGGGCAGCGGCGGCAATCAAGCAGCGGAGGAGGGCCCCGATGAAGAAGGGGTCCTGATGAAGGGAGGCCCCGAGGGGGGCACTGATGAAGTGCAGTCAATTAAGCAGCGCCGGTGGAGCAGGAGGGGGGCCCTGATGAAGTGCCGGCAATCAAACACCGCCGGAGGTCCTCCCTGCGGAGATGCTGGGGAAGCGGTGTGGGCCCCACTAGCGAGTGGGCGCCTCTGATGGTCCAGGGCCTGAGATGGCCATCAGACAAGCCGGCGGCCCTGCACAGCTGGACCGGACACAGGCCAAGGGGCAGGTGAGTGAGGCTTGTCGCCCAATTCCCCAATATATTTCTAATGTGTCTTGTGTGTATGTCAGTGTGCATGACTGTGTATATATATATATTTATGTCTATTTTATGTGTTTTTAAGAATGTTTTCAAATATGTACGTATGTCTGCATGTGTACTTATCTGTGTATCTGTTTGTGTATGTGCATATCTGCTTACCATGTGCGTGCATGTCAGCTTACCGTGTGCGTGCATGTCAGCTTACCATGTGCGTGCATGTCTGCTTACCATGTGCGTGCATGTCAGCTTACCGTGTGCGTGCATGTCAGCTTACCATGTGCGTGCATGTCTGCTTACCATGTGCGTGCATGTCAGCTTACCGTGTGCGTGCATGTCAGCTTACCATGTGCGTGCATGTCAGCTTACCATGTGCGTGCATGTCAGCTTACCATGTGCGTGCATGTCAGCTTACCGTGTGCGTGCATGTCAGCTTACCGTGTGCGTGCATGTCAGCTTACAGTGTGCGTGTGTAGCACCCTGAGGATTCGGCTGCTACAGGGGTATTGCACCTCAACCCAGAGGTGTGATATTCCACTCCCGGGTAAGGATGGAGTGTGGAACTGAGCTCGGTAGGCTGCATACACTACACACATCCCATTTCCGAGGGGCAGGCCGACGGTACTCCCACTTAGAAATGTGCAGGTACGACCGAGTCTGTTCCTGGCTGGAGTGGGAGGGGGGTGGAACATCCCAAGTAGTGTAGGGGCAGATAGGGGGAGCAGCCTGGGTAAAGATAGGAGCTCATTGGGTGCTGGTCACCTGAGCTCACACATAGAGGGTGTATATAAGGTGGGCACCATCAAAGAACAGGGTCAGTCTTTGCAGAGGAGTCAGTCTGCCACAATCTGTCAGTCTGTCAGAGTAAGAAGCAGAGGAGCAGAGCAGCCCCAGAGAGAGAGAGAGAGGAGAAAGCAAGAGAGACCCAGAGGGGGAAACAGAAGAGAGGACTCTGAGACCCCAAATCCAATCCACGGGTGAAGAGTCGGCATCAGGGTACCGGAACCCAAGCTGGTGGGGGCAAAAACACACCCCAGCCAGAGACCGGAGGCCGTGGGCAGCGTCTGCCACGGCCACCCACCACATCCACCCCGAAGGCATACCACGTGGAGGGTCAGGGAACCCAAGGCCAAGGGTCTCCCAACAGAAGGCCCGAGGGAGCTGGACCTGGGTGGATCACTAGTGGGGACGGCCAGAGAAAGGACAGAAGGAGAGCTCAGGGTCACGCTCCGGACTCGCTTGGGGGTTGGCTGGATCCAGGACCTGGTGGATGCAGCACGGCTCGGGAGGTCACTTGAAGCTGGAGTGACCGGAACATCAGCAGTGAGTAAATACCCTAAACTGCACAACCCGACTCTGTCTTCATTAACATCTATGCTGCACCACCACAACCCCCATCCTCTGCACCTGACCCCCTGAGGCTATACCCCACCCGTTGGGGGTTATACCATAAAAAGCTGCACCAACACCATCAGCCTCAGCGGACCCTGCTGCAGCGGCGGCCATAGTGACCGCAATACAACGGGTGGCGTAGTCGACAATAAAGAACTTAATAACATCTGTAGGACTGCCACATACAACTGAGTTTGACACCCTGGGCACGGACCGGGTCACAGCCACTCGGAAGACTACAACTCCCATCTGATCCGGCTCCGGATATTCCCCCTAAAGAATATGGCCCAGGGGGCGCGTCAACTTTGGCGTAGTCGGCAGGATTACGTGCCCGCAACACCCGGGTACTGCGTGCCTAAAGAAAAGAATGAGTTTACCTCAAAAAGAAGTCTCCTGCCGGTTCCGGAGGGTCCCCGCCATCGGACCCCATCACAGGTCGATTCCAGCCGGTTGTCCGCCATTAACAGCGTTTTCCCGCCATCTGCAGAGTTTCCCGCCACTGGGAAGCGATTCCCGCCATTTCCAAAGGTTTCCCGCCTTGGAAGAGCGGACGCCATTATGGGCGTGCCAGAGGATGGCAAGAGGCCGCCTCCCATCATGGGCCAGGACCGAAAATGGCGCCAAAAGTGGAAACCGCCCCCACCAACAGAGACTGTGATGCTAGAGGTGTCTGTCAGCGTGAAAGAACTGCCCCTGGAGCTGACAGTCACCAAGTGGCCCCGGGACCGCCCTCGAGGTGGGAGGAGACGAAAGGAGAGAACAAAGATGGGTGCCGCCTGGAGCAGTCTAGAGCGAGCGCACCCGGAGGCAAGAAGCCTGGAGAAGAGTATCGGAGGAGCTTACCCGGAGATGGCGAGAAAGCAGAGCAGCACCGGCCCGTTGACCAGGAGCCTGCTAGAAACAGAGGAGGGAGAGCAGAGCAGCACCGGCCCGCTGGCCAGGAGCCTGCTGGAGACGACTGCAGGAGAGCAGAGCAGCACCGACCCGTTGGTCAGGAGCCTGCTGGAAACAACGACCCCACTAGGCCTAGTGGAGGTCCTAGCACAGCTCCCCCGAGACCGGGAGTGTGCACAGACCGCTCTGGAGGGCCTCGCAAGAAGGATGGCCCGGGTGCAGCGAGAGACGTTGGCGGAGTGGAGCCGTGAGATGGCCCAGCAGACCGAGACCTGTCAGCGGAGCACGCCACCCGAGACGAGGAAACAAACCGCCTCTGAGGATGGCGCGGGAGGACTGAAGGCCGGAGACGGCACCGAGAAGGGAGCCGAACGAGTGGAGGCAGGTAAAGGGGACGCCTATACCCCAAACCGGGAAACCGCGTACCTGCCCCAGCTCCCCGTCGCAGAGCCCGAAGTCTATCCTGCTGTGCCCGTCGCTGCAACGTCACCGCCGCAGACTAGGCCTCAAACGGGAGCCGCGACCCCTGTGACGTCACACGCCTCGACCCCGAGCGTGACCAAGCAGGAAGTACCACCAGCCTGGTCGCAAGGCCTAGTACCCCCGGGCGCCGCAATACCAACAGCGCCCCCTACCTCCGCGGAGCCCCCGGCCTGGTCGCAGGGCCAAGTAGCCCAGGGCGCCGCCGTCCTTACGGTGCCCTTTACCTTCCAGATACCCCAGGCCTGGCCGCAAGGCCCGGGCAACCCGGGCGCTAACACCACCGCGCCCATAAGACCAAGAGTGCCGCATCTGGGAGAGGACCTGTACGCCCAGCAAACGTGCCCGGATGGGCAGCCATTTATATGGCCACCGGAGTTCCACCATCCCCGACTCCGGAGAGAGAGACCCCTGGATGAACCCCTGATCCCGGCTCCAAAGCCCGTGAAGAGGATCTCGCCCCCGCTAGCGGAAGCGCAGTTTGAGTGGGACCCCACCGGAGAAGATCTTATGGGGTTCACTCAAGAGACTCGGGCAGCTGCAGCGGAGCGTGCTGAGTGCTGCCGCCAACAGCTCGAGGACTTCGAGAGGGAGCGGAGAGAGAGGCGGGTCCGGGAACAGCAAGCTCAAGTAAGGAGCGCGGAGCAGAAGAGCCGGGCCAGGAGAGACCCCCGTGCAGCGCATAGTCCCCGTACCACCGGGACTGTGATAAAGTTTAACCTGCAGCATGGGTGGGGCTTCATCCGAGACCACCACACCCTAGGCGACGTCTTCGTAACCAGGAGAGACGTTGAGTCCCACCTACCGGAGGGACACAGAGGTCGTGACCTTTACATCGGGGACGAGGTCACCTTCACCCGGCACAAGTGTGCCAAAGGTCCCTACGCCCTCCATGTGCATCGCCTGACGGAGGAAGAGCTGCGGTGTGAGGAGGAAGAACAAGAGGACCCGGACGGGTCTGAAACTAGAGCCAAAGGTAACCAAAAGGCAAGAGCAGGAGGACGCCGTCGCTAAGGACAGCGAAGCAGAAGCTGTATATAGTTGCCCGTCGGGGCACCGTGAACTGAAACCGTGAACTGAAACTGAAACTGAAACTGAAACTGTTGCTGTTGCTAATATAGTCCCCGTTGGGACCAGCAAGTGTGAACTGTTACCCGTTTATCCCTAAAAATCCCACTGACCGAGGACTGAGAGCGGTCATTCCTCCCTAATACCTGGCCGAGGACTGAGAGCGGCCACTACCTTTTGTATATAGTTGCGCGTCCTAAAGCGCCCCCTACCGGTTTTATAGGAAAACCATTTTTCTAGAAAGACTGTCGCACTTTACCCGGTCACACGTTGCACAGTGACCGGAGGAGGAGCCAGAGGCGACGAGAAAGTTTTATATAAAGAGTGTTATGATGCTGCTAATTAATGTTTTATATGTTTTATATGTTTATGCAAAAAAATTTGTATGTTTTTGGTGTTATGTCTTACAGCCCGAGGACGTGCTGTGATTTACCAGGGGGGAATGTAGCACCCTGAGGATTCGGCTGCTACAGGGGTATTGCACCTCAACCCAGAGGTGTGATATTCCACTCCCGGGTAAGGATGGAGTGTGGAACTGAGCTCGGTAGGCTGCATGCACTACACACATCCCATTTCCGAGGGGCAGGCCGACGGTACTCCCACTTA
Organism: Phyllobates terribilis; assembly: GCF_046119375.1. NCBI lineage: Eukaryota > Metazoa > Chordata > Amphibia > Anura > Dendrobatidae > Phyllobates > Phyllobates terribilis. Next base: position 968,924,833 of record NW_027362762.1, read on the forward strand.
GAAATGTGCAGGTACGACCGAGTCTGTTCCTGGCTGGAGTGGGAGGGGGGTGGTACATCCCAAGTAGTGTAGGGGCAGATAGGGGGAGCAGCCTGGGTAAAGATAGGAGCTCATTGGGTGCTGGTCACCTGAGCTCACACATAGAGGGTGTATATAAGGTGGGCACCATCAAAGAACAGGGTCAGTCTTTGCAGAGGAGTCAGTCTGCCACAATCTGTCAGTCTGTCAGAGTAAGAAGCAGAGGAGCAGAGCAGCCCCAGAGAGAGAGAGAGAGGAGAAAGCAAGAGAGACCCAGAGGGGGAAACAGAAGAGAGGACTCTGAGACCCCAAATCCAATCCACGGGTGAAGAGTCGGCATCAGGGTACCGGAACCCAAGCTGGTGGGGGCAAAAACACACCCCAGCCAGAGACCGGAGGCCGTGGGCAGCGTCTGCCACGGCCACCCACCACATCCACCCCGAAGGCATACCACGTGGAGGGTCAGGGAACCCAAGGCCAAGGGTCTCCCAACAGAAGGCCCGAGGGAGCTGGACCTGGGTGGATCACTAGTGGGGACGGCCAGAGAAAGGACAGAAGGAGAGCTCAGGGTCACGCTCCGGACTCGCTTGGGGGTTGGCTGGATCCAGGACCTGGTGGATGCAGCACGGCTCGGGAGGTCACTTGAAGCTGGAGTGACCGGAACATCAGCAGTGAGTAAATACCCTAAACTGCACAACCCGACTCTGTCTTCATTAACATCTATGCTGCACCACCACAACCCCCATCCTCTGCACCTGACCCCCTGAGGCTATACCCCACCCGTTGGGGGTTATACCATAAAAAGCTGCACCAACACCATCAGCCTCAGCGGACCCTGCTGCAGCGGCGGCCATAGTGACCGCAATACAACGGGTGGCGTAGTCGACAATAAAGAACTTAATAACATCTGTAGGACTGCCACATACAACTGAGTTTGACACCCTGGGCACGGACCGGGTCACAGCCACTCGGAAGACTACAACTCCCATCTGATCCGGCTCCGGATATTCCCCCCTAAAGAATATGGCCCAGGGGGCGCGTCACGTGCATATCTGCGTACCGTGTGCGTGCGTGTCAGCGTACCGTGTGCGTGCGTGTCTGCGTACCGTGTGCGTGCGTGTCTGCGTACCGTGTGTGCGTGTCTGTGTAATCTGTGTCTGTGTACTGTGTGTGTGCGTGTCTGTATACTGTGTCTGTGTACTGTGTGTGTGTCTGTGTAATGTGCGTGTGTGTGCGTGTCTGCGTAATGTGTGCGTGTCTGCGTACTGTGTATGTGCGTGTCTGTAATGTGTGCGTGTCTGCGTACTGTGTGCGTGTCTGCGTAATGTGTGCGTGTCTGCGTACTGTGTATGTGCGTGTCTGTAATGTGTGCGTGTCTGCGTACTGTGTGCGTGTCTGCGTACTGTGTGCGTGTCTGCGTAATGTGTGCGTGTCTGCGTAATGTGTGCGTGTGTGTGTGCGTGTCTGCGTAATGTGTGCGTGTCTGCGTAATGTGTGCGTGTGTGTGTGCGTGTCTGTGTAATGTGTGCGTGTCTGCGTAATGTGTGCATGTCTGCATACTGTGTGTGTGTGCATGTCTGCATATGTGAAGTATGAGGGGGCAGCCGGGCCCTGTGTTGTATACCTATATTTCTCCGCTGTATCTGTGCATCATGAATGTTGGTTTGTATTAAAGGGGCCACTGAGACTGAGTTTTTGGGGCCCACGAAAACCTGGAGCCGGCCCTGGTTGATAGCAATGTGACACTCTCTCTCCCATCATTCCTCCTCTGCGTCTGACGCAGCGGCGTGATGATGCTCCACGCTCTGTCAGACAGTGGAGCTGGCAGCTGCTGAGGTGATGACAGAGACGCGCTGCAGAGACTGAAGCAGCAGGGAACGAGGAGCGGTAAGTATGTATTTATTTATAAATCAGTGAGTACTGATAAAACTGGAGGACTGGGGGCTGCATTTTACCCTATAGTGGGGGCTGTATTATACTGCGTGCAGGACCATGGGGTGCATTATACCGTGTGGAGGACCATGACGAGTGTCTTATACCGTGTGGAGGACCATGACAAGTGTCTTATACCGTGTGGAGGACCATGACGAGTGTCTTATACCGTGTGGAGGACCATGACGAGTGCATTATACTGTGTGGAGGACCATGGCGAGTGCATTATACTGTGTGGAGGACCATGGCGAGTGTCTTATAGTGTGTTGAGGACCATGACGAGTGTCTTATACTGTGTGGAGGACCATGGCGAGTGTCTTATACTGTGGGGAGGACCATGGCAAGTGCATTATACTGTGTGGAGGACCATGGCGAGTGCATTATACTGAGTGGAGGACCAGGGTGAGTGCATTATACTGAGTGGAGGACTATGGTGAGTTCATTATACTTAGTGGAGGACCATGACGAGTGTCTTATACCGTGTGGAGGACCATGGCAAGTGTCTTATACCGTGTGGAGGACCTTGGCGAGTGCATTATACTGTGTGGAGGACCATGGCGAGTGCATTATACTGCATACAGGACCATGGGGAGAGCATTATACTGCGTGGAGGACCATGGCGAGTGCATTATACTGTGTGGAGGACCATGGCGAGTGCATTATACTGCATACAGGACCATGGGGAGAGCATTATACTGCGTGCAGGACCATGGGGTGCATTATACTGTGTTGAGGACCATGACGAGTGTCTTATACCGTGTGGAGGACCATGACGAGTGTCTTATACCGTGTGGAGGACCATGACAAGTGTCTTATACCGTGTGGAGGACCATGACGAGTGTCTTATACCGTGTGGAGGACCATGACGAGTGCATTATACTGTGTGGAGGACCATGGCGAGTGCATTATACTGTGTGGAGGACCATGGCGAGTGTCTTATAGTGTGTTGAGGACCATGACAAGTGTCTTATACTGTGTGGAGGACCATGGCGAGTGTCTTATACTGTGGGGAGGACCATGGCAAGTGCATTATACTGTGTGGAGGACCATGGCGAGTGCATTATACTGAGTGGAGGACCAGGGTGAGTGCATTATACTGAGTGGAGGACTTTGGTGAGTTCATTATACTTAGTGGAGGACCATGACGAGTGTCTTATACCGTGTGGAGGACCATGGCAAGTGTCTTATACCGTGTGGAGGACCTTGGCGAGTGCATTATACTGTGTGGAGGACCATGGCGAGTGCATTATACTGCATACAGGACCATGGGGAGAGCATTATACTGCGTGGAGGACCATGGCGAGTGCATTATACTGCATACAGGACCATGGGGAGAGCATTATACTGCGTGGAGGACCATGGGGAGTTCATTATACTGCCTGGAGGACCATGGCGAGTGCATTATACTGTGTGGAGGACCAAGGCGAGTGCATTATACTGTGTGGAGGACCATGGCGAGTGCATTATACTGCATACAGAACCATGGGGAGAGCATTATACTGCGTGGAGGACCATGGCGAGTGCATTATACTGCATACAGGACCATGGGGAGAGCATTATACTGCGTGGAGGACCATGGGGAGTTCATTATACTGCCTGGAGGACCATGGCGAGTGCATTATACTGTGTGGAGGACCAAGGCGAGTGCATTATACTGTGTTGAGGACCATGACGAGTGTCTTATACCGTGTGGAGGACCATGACGAGTGTCTTATACCGTGTGGAGGACCATGACAAGTGTCTTATACCGTGTGGAGGACCATGACGAGTGTCTTATACCGTGTGGAGGACCATGACGAGTGCATTATACTGTGTGGAGGACCATGGCGAGTGCATTATACTGTGTGGAGGACCATGGCGAGTGTCTTATAGTGTGTTGAGGACCATGACGAGTGTCTTATACTGTGTGGAGGACCATGGCGAGTGTCTTATACTGTGGGGAGGACCATGGCAAGTGCATTATACTGTGTGGAGGACCATGGCGAGTGCATTATACTGAGTGGAGGACCAGGGTGAGTGCATTATACTGAGTGGAGGACTATGGTGAGTTCATTATACTTAGTGGAGGACCATGACGAGTGTCTTATACCGTGTGGAGGACCATGGCAAGTGTCTTATACCGTGTGGAGGACCATGGCGAGTGCATTATACTGTGTGGAGGACCATGGCGAGTGCATTATACTGCATACAGGACCATGGGGAGTGCATTATACTGCATACAGGACCATGGGGAGAGCATTATACTGTGTGGAGGACCATGGCGAGTGCATTATACTGCATACAGGACCATGGGGAGAGCATTATACTGCGTGGAGGACCATGGGGAGTTCATTATACTGCCTGGAGGACCATGGCGAGTGCATTATACTGTGTGGAGGACCAAGGCGAGTGCATTATACTGTGTGGAGGACCATGGCGAGTGCATTATACTGCATACAGAACCATGGGGAGGGCATTATACTGCGTGGAGGACCATGGCGAGTGCATTATACTGCATACAGGACCATGGGGAGAGCATTATACTGCGTGGAGGACCATGGCGAGTGCATTATACTGTGTGGAGGACCATGGCGAGTGCATTATACTGCATACAGAACCATGGGGAGAGCATTTTACTGCGTGGAGGACTATGGCGAGTGCATTATACTGCGTGGAGGACCATGGCGAGTGCATCATACTGCATACAGGACCATTGGGAGTTCATTATATTGTGTGGAGGACCATGGCGAGTTTCTTATACTGTGGGGAGGACCATGGCGAGTGCATTATACTGTGTGGAGGACCATGGCGAGTGTCTTATACTGTGTGGAGGACCATGGCGAGTGCATTATACTGAGTGGAGGACCATGGTGAGTGCATTATACTGTATAGAGCAGGGGTCTCAAACTCAGCCGGGCATATGGGCCGCACACGGAAAAACATTTAACTTGTGGGGCCGCATTATTTTCATGACAAAGTGACATTTTTAGTGATACCATTTTATTTTCTATACACCTTTTGAACTGGTCCTCATCTTGCAGACATGGTCTCCCCTCCAGGTCCCCCATATTGCAGACATGGTCTCCCCTCCAGGTCCCCCATATTGCAGACATGGTCTCCCCTCCAGGTCCCCCATATTGCAGACATGGTCTCCCCTCCAGGTTCCCCCATATTGCAGACATGGTCTCCCCTCCAGGTCCCCCATATTGCAGACATGGTCTCCCCTCCAGGTCTCCCATATTGCAGACATGGTCTCCCCTCCAGGTCCCCCATCTAGCAGACATGGTCCCCCATATTGCAGACATGATCCCCCATATTGCAGACATGGTCCCCCATATTGCAGACATGGTCCCCCCATATTGCAGACATGGTCCCCCATACTGCAGACATGGTCCCCCATTCTTGTCCCCCCCCATACTGCGCACAGGGCCACCCCCCCAATACTGCGCTCGGGGTCCCCGTCCCCCAATACTGCGCTCGGGGTCCCCGTCCCCCCACACTGCGCTAGGGGTCCCCGTCCCCCTACCCATACAGCGCTCGGGGTCCCTGTTTCCCCCCCCTATACAGCGCTCAGGGTCCCCCCCCCATACAGCGCTCGGGGTCCCCGTTCTCCCCCCATACAGAGCTCGGGGTCCCCGTTCCGCCCCCCCCATACAGCGCTCGGGGTCCCCCCCCCATACAGCGCTCGGGGTCCCCGTTCTCCCCCCATACAGAGCTCGGGGTCCCCATTCCCCCCACCTATACTGAGCACAGGTCCCATGTGCTGTATTTCACATGACTGAGGGAAAAAAAAAAAAAGATTCTCACCTGTCCTCCGTTCCCTCGGCGTCCTTTCTGAACCTGTGGCCGCAGGCACAGACCCCGTAACGATCGCGGCTCTCTCAGCAGCCGCAGACATCAGCGCTATAGTGCAGCGTATTGCTGCGCAGAGACCGGCTCTCTGCTCAGCAATACCAGTGTCAGCCGCCAGCCTATCAGAGGCCAGCAGCTGACGTCTGCGCATGGCAGTGACGTCATACGCCGCTGCGCTGGGACGCAGACGTCAGCTGCTGGCCTCTGATAGGCCGGCGGATGACACTGGTATTTACGCTGCACTATAGCGCTGATGTCGGCGGCTGCTGCAGAGAGCCGCGATGGTGATGGGGTCTGTGCCTGCGGGCCGCATGAAGCAGCCGAAGGGGCCGCATGCGGCCCGCATGTTTGAGACCCCTGGTATAGAGGATCATGGCGAGTTCATTATACTGAGTGGAGGACCATGGCGAGTGTCTTATATTGTGTGGAGGACCATGGCGAGTGCATTATACTGAGTGGAGGACCATAGCGAGTGCCTTATACTGCATGGAGGACCATGGTGAGTGCATTATACTGTGTGGAGGATCATGGCGAGTGCATTATACTGTATGGAGTACTATGGCGAGTGCATTATACTGTATGGAGTACTATGGCGAGTGCATTATACTGTATGGAGGATCATGGCGAGTGCATTATACAGTATGGAGGACCATGGCGAGTGCATTATACTGTATGGAGGACCATGGCGAGTGCATTTGTGACGCTCTCCCCTCGCTCACTAGCCCACCCTGAGAGATGGGGTACTCAGAGCCGGGCCACTGTATAAGGTGGATGCAGTCGTGGCCTGGACCCGGTCCGTGCCCAGAGTTGCCCTGTAGTGTGTGCTTCAGCCACGTCTGGTTGTAGTGCACTCAGTGTGAGTCACTGCCTCATACATTGTCCTTTTTTGCTAATTGATAATTTTTCCTGATTTCTCCTATTAGTGTGGTGGTTCCATCCGTATTCAGCTAAATTGGTTCCAAACACACTATATAGGAGTAGATAGAGAAATTTTTTTGGTCTTGCAGCACTAGTGCACAGTGCTCTGCATCTGTACTGTTCACGGCTGTCTGCAAGGTCTGGTGTGTGAGTGCAGCTCACCCTGTAGTATGTGCTTCAACCACGTCTTGTTGTAGTGCATTCAGCGTGCGTCACTGCCTCATACATTGTCCTTTTTTGCTAATTGATAATTTTTCCTGATTTCTCCTATTAGTGTGGTGGTTCCATTCATATCCAGCTACATTGGTTCCAAACACACTATATAGGAGTAGATAGAGGAGCCTTTCTGCAGCCTTGGGCCCTGCAGCCCCAGACAGATTAGTATTAGCCTATTTTTTTGTAGCCTCATCTACTGCATTATAGGTTACCTTCCTGCATTGTAATAGCTACCAAAAGTTTGTCATACTATCCGTATTACATCTTTGGGCACATCCAGTGTCTTTTTGTGACCAAAAAAAACCAAAATAAAGTTCACCAAACACTCCACTTTACAGTTGTGTAGGCCACATTAACTCATATTAAAGTCTAGTCCACACTTTATAAAATTAGTGTTTCTTATACCTGTTAACAGCTGTTCAGGAATAAGCACACTAAGCCCTTAGTACTTTTCTGCCTATCTTTTTCAGTCTACCAAGATGAAGAAGGCAGGGAGTAAGGCTCGTGGGCGTGGGCGTGGAGTTTCTGCAGGGAGAGGACGTGGGGATTCTGTGCCTGCTGCGGGCACCAGTGACTCAGGATCCCCCAGTTTTACCAGGCAACAGTCCTTTATGCGCAGCTTTGTAGGAGGTCGCTCTACCCCACTGCTGCGGGAGGACCAAATTGAAGCCGTTGTCGGATGGATGGTAGCTAACGCATCGACTTCAATTAGTTCCAGATCCTCTCAGGTCCTGAGCACTGAAGAGCACCCATCTGCCTCTTCACCACCTGCCAAATTGCCCAGGCAGTCAGAGAGCCCTGGACAGGAGCCATCTCTACTTCTGTTCTCTGAATCTCTTGGCTTGGAAAGAGGGGGCCAGCCAAGCAGAATTCGAGACATTGAAGAAGAGTGATGCGCAACCGTTTTGTCTCTCTGAATCTGAAGAGGCGGGTGGGCCAGTGCCCATGGTCAGCAGCACACCTCAGTACGCATCTGATGATGAGACTCAGGTGCCACTTTCTGGTGCGTACTGTGCTGTCGAGACTACCCAGGAGAAGCAGTTGTTTGAAGAGGGTGGTGTAGATGATGAGGTCCTTGACCCATCATGGCGTGAGGGACAGGAAGGTGATGGGAGCAGCTCTGAGGAAGAGATTCCCCGAACGGCCCAAAAAGGAGGGAGAGGGAGGGGGCAGACTTGGTTGCCTGTAGCCTCCACTTCGGCACCCAATAGCATGGCACTTCCAAAATCCAAAGCGGGCGCTCCCAAGACTTGCAGTGCCTGGTCCTTTTTTGACACAGTTGCAGATGACATTTGCTTTGTCAAATGCAAGCTGTGTAATCAGAAGGTGAAAAGAGGGAAAAGTGTCAGCAACCTCAATACCACAAATATGTGGAAACATGTGCGGTCCAAGCACGTGGTGGAGTTACAAAAACACACTGAAGACCTAGGCCAACCTACAGCGCCACCTACCACCTCTTCAGCTCGTGTTGTAGCCTCTTCCTCCAGCTCACACACAGCTGGTTCGGCTTCCTCACAGGATCACCATGGAAAAACCTCTGGCACTGTTGTACAGAGACACAGTGTAATTCCACCCACAGCACCACTTTCCCTGTCATCCTCACACTCCCAGGCCAGTCTACAGCCATCGTTAGCACAGGCATGGGAGAAAAGGCGCCCATACTCGGCAAACCACCCCCGAGAACAGGCTCTGAATGCTGGCATTGCAAAACTACTGGCCCTTGAAATGCTATCATTCAGGCTGGTGGAGACTGACACCTTCCGTAACTTTATGGCATTGGCAGTCCCACAATACAACGTGCCCAGCCGCTTTTATTTCAGCAGGCAAGCCGTCCCTGCCCTGCAACATCATGTGGAGGGAAAAATTAAACATGCGCTACAAAACGCCGTCAGCAGCAAGGTCCACCTGACCACCGATGCGTGGACCAGTAAGCATGGACAGGGACGATACCTTTCCCTCACTGCCCATTGGGTAAATGTTGTGGAGTCGGGTACAGATCTTGACAGTGGCGCTGTACGTGTTCTGCCAACTCCAAGGATTGCAGGAATCCAGTCTGTTCACATTGACTCCTCCTCATACTCCAGTTCCTCTGAATCAGCGCTGCAGGAGCCGTCACGGTCTACCTCCACATCAACCCGTGAACGGTTACCTGTTATGATGACCGATATGAGCACAGCCGTGGCCAAACGTCAACAGGCCGTATTAAAATTAATTTCTTTGGGGAATCGAAGCCACACAGCGCAGGAACTCTGGAATGCCATCAAGCAGCAGAGCGACGTGTGGTATTTGCCAGCGAATCTCCAGCCAAGCATGGTAGTGTGTGACAATGGCCAAAATCTGGTGGCAGCTCTGGGCCTAGGCAACCTCACTCACATCCCATGTCTGGCACATGTGCTCAACTTGGTCGTGCAGAGTTTTTTGAGGGACTAGCCAGAACATGATGCACTGCTTCACAAGGTCCGCATAGAGTGCGCTCACTTGCGGCGTTCCAGCAACGCAAGATCGCGCATTGCAGCTCTGCAGCGCCGATTACGTCTTCCGGAACATCGCATCATATGTGACCTACCCACCAGGTGGAATTCAACGTTACATATGTTGGAGAGGTTGTGTGAGCAGCAGGCAGCAGTAATGGAGTACCAGCTGCAGCAGGCGCAAACAAGTCGCAGTGCGCGCCGTTCACACTTCACCCCCACTGAGTGGGCCTCTATGAAGGACATTTGCCACATTTTGCGTGCCTTCGATTATTCCACTCGGATGGCGAGTGCAGATGATGCACTAGTCAGCATGACTATCCCCCTTATCTGCCTGCTTGAAAAAACACTGCAAGCACTAAGGGAGGAGGTTTTGGAAGAGGTGGAGGATGAGGAGTCACAAATGCCATCTGCTTCTGTACAGTCTGCGCAACGTGGTTCCTCACAAAGGCCTAGGCAGGGGACACTTTGTGAGGAGGATGAGGAGGAGTCAATGGAGGAGGAAGACATCTGTCCAGAGGAGGGAGGTACACAATGCTCTAGTAGTCAGTATCTAGAGCGAGGGTGGGGTGATGCTGAGCAGGCAGAGATCACGCCTCAAGCAGGGGACAGCGTTTCTTGGCCAGTTGGCAGTCTGCAGCACATGGTTGATTTCATGCTGGAGTGTCTGAGAAACGACCGCCGCATCGCCCACATTCTCAACACGGCTGATTATTGGGTGTCCACCCTCCTAGATCCTCGCTACCGGGACAACTTACAAAGCCTCATAACACCGTTGAACCGGGACCGTAAAATGCGGGAGTACCAAGACGCACTGTTGCATTCCATCATGTTCTCCATTCCAACCGAGAGCAGTGCTACTAGTGCTTTACAAAGCAGCTCAGTGCATCGAGGCAGTGGAGGAAGCTCTGCACAAAGAGGGAGCAGAAGCAGCACCTCAGCACAAGGCACGACCAGTATGGCCCAAATGTGGCAAACTTTTGTGTCCCCGCCGCTGCAAATGTCTACACCATCACAGACGGCTCCAGTCAGCAGGAGGCAAGTCAGATGGTGACAGACTACATGTCTTGCCCTCTCAGTGTACTCCCAGATGGCTCTTCCCCCTTCAAGTTTTGGGTCTCTAAGCTGGATACATGGCCAGAGCTTAGCCAGTATGCATTGGAGGTGCTGGCTTGCCCTGCTGCTATTATCGGAACGCGTCTTTAGTGCCGCAGGTGGTGTACTAACAGACCGTCGCATGCGCCTATCCTTCGATAACGTTGACCGGCTTACTTTTCTGAAAATGAACCAAGGCCTGGATCTCGCGTGAATTTGCTAGTCCTCTTCCAGAATAAATAATTGGTTGGCAACAGTATCCATGTCTCCTGTTGTTTTCATGTTTCTACCACCTGAACTGTAATCCCTGAGCTCCAACACCACCAGTTGGCGCTCAGAAGTGCTGCACAGTCAACACTTGCTGCCGTGTTATTGGTGTTCAGTAACGTCAGCTGTTCCCCTGCTGTGTTTACGGCAATTTCTCCTGCTCTGTCCACATTCACTGTGCTACTTATTTAAAACTTGCTCCAATTACACCTCTGGCTCCTCTCTGTTTTCATTAATATCCCTGCGCTCCAACACCGCCAGTTGGTGCTCAGAAGTGCCGTCTGCACAGTCAACACTTGCTGCGGTGTTATTGGGGTTCAGTAACGTCAGCTGATCCCCAGCTGTGTGTCCGGCAAATTCTCCTGCTCTGTCCACATTCTCACTATGAGTCTACCACATATTTTAAAGTTGCTCCATTACTTCCCTGGATCCTCTGTTTTCATTCTTATCCCTGGGCTCCAACACCGCCAGTTGGTGCTCAGAAGTGCTGTCTGCACAGTCAACACTTGCTGCGGTGTTATTCGGGTTCAGTAACGTCAGCTGTTCCCCTGCTGTGTTTACGGCAATTTCTCCTGCTCTGTTCACATTCTCACTACTACAGATTTAAAACTTGCTCCAATTAGGTGTCTGGCTCCTGTTTTCATTAATATCCCTGGGCTCCAACACCGCCAGTTGGCGCTCAGAAGTGCCGTCTGCACAGTCAACACTTGCTGAGGTGTTATTGGGGTTCAGTAACGTCAGCTGTTCCCCTGCTGTGTTTACGGCAATTTCTCCTGCTCAGTCCACATTCACTCTGCTACTTATTTAAAACTTGCTCCAATTACACCTCTGGCTCCTCTCTGTTTTCATTAATATCCCTGCGCTCCAACACCGCCAGTTGGTGCTCAGAAGTGCCGTCTGCACAGTCAACACTTGCTGCGGTGTTATTGGGGTTCAGTAACGTCAGCTGATCCCCAGCTGTGTGTCCGGCAAATTCTCCTGCTCTGTCCACATTCTCACTATGAGTCTACCACATATTTTAAAGTTGCTCCATTACTTCCCTGGATCCTCTGTTTTCATTCTTATCCCTGGGCTCCAACACCGCCAGTTGGTGCTCAGAAGTGCTGTCTGCACAGTCAACACTTGCTGCGGTGTTATTGGGGGTTCAGTAACGTCAGCTGTTCCCCTGCTGTGTTTACGGCAATTTCTCCTGCTCTGTCCACATTCTCACTACTACAGATTTAAAACTTGCTCCAATTAGGCCTCTGGCTCCTCTCTGTTTTCAGTATTTACCCTGGGCTCCAACACCGCCAGCTGTTTCTCAGCAGTGTCTTTGGCACGGGTACTCCCTCCTGCCCAGCCGGGTTCCAGCACGCCAGCTGTTTCCGGGTAGTGTCAACGTCACTTTGCCTCCAATGCGTTGTCCTGTCGTGTTGCGGTCGGGTTAGCCGACTCTATGGTGCCTGCAGTTTAGGTGACTCCTATGTGGGCTGCGGGATCTGGCAATGAAGGCTGGTTCCATAGTGCCAATAGGACAAGCACCCCCTGTAGGACTGTGGGTTTTGGTAACTGCGGCCGGCTCGCGGCCTTGAACTTTTTTTTACATGGGTACCTTCTGCTACCCATCCGGGTTCCAGTACCGTCAGCTGGTTCTCGGCAGTGCCTTTGGATTAGGTGCCTCCTTCTCGGTATCCAAGTTCCACCAACGTCTGCTGGTCCTTGGTAGTGCTTTCTGGCACAGGTACCTCCTGCTTAGTAACCGAGTTCCAGTACCGTCAGCTGGTCTTCGGCAGTTCCATTGGCTCTTGTACCTTCTGCTACCCATCCGGGTTCCAGTACCGTCAGCTGGTCCTCGGCAGTGACTTTGGCACGGGTACTCCCTCCTGCCCAGCCTGGTTCCAGCACGCCAGCTGTTTCCGGGTAGTGTCATCGTCACTTTGCCTCCAATGCGTTGTCCTGTCGTGTTGCGGTCGGGTTAGCCGACTCTATGGTGCCTGCAGTTTAGGTGACTCCTATGTGGGCTGCGGGATCTGGCAATGAAGGCTGGTTCCATAGTGCCAATAGGACAAGCACCCCCTGTAGGACTGTGGGTTTTGGTAACTGCGGCCGGCTCGCGGCCTTGAACTTTTTTTTACATGGGTACCTTCTGCTACCCATCCGGGTTCCAGTACCGTCAGCTGGTTCTCGCCAGTGCCTTTGGATTAGGTGCCTCCTTCTCGGTATCCAAGTTCCACCAACGTCTGCTGGTCCTTGGTAGTGCTTTCTGGCACAGGTACCTCCTGCTTAGTAACCGAGTTCCAGTACCGTCAGCTGGTCTTCGGCAGTTCCATTGGCTCTTGTACCTTCTGCTACCCATCCGGGTTCCAGTACCGTCAGCTGGTCCTCGGCAGTGACTTTGGCACGGGTACTCCCTCCTGCCCAGCCTGGTTCCAGCACGCCAGCTGTTTCCGGGTAGTGTCAACGTCACTTTGCCTCCAATGCGTTGTCCTGTCGTGTTGCGGTCGGGTTAGCCGACTCTATGGTGCCTGCAGTTTAGGTGACTCCTATGTGGGCTGCGGGATCTGGCAATGAAGGCTGGTTCCATAGTGCCAATAGGACAAGCACCCCCTGTAGGACTGTGGGTTTTGGTAACTGCGGCCGGCTCGCGGCCTTGAACTTTTTTTTACATGGGTACCTTCTGCTACCCATCCGGGTTCCAGTACCGTCAGCTGGTTCTCGGCAGTGCCTTTGGATTAGGTGCCTCCTTCTCGGTATCCAAGTTCCACCAACGTCTGCTGGTCCTTGGTAGTGCTTTCTGGCACAGGTACCTCCTGCTTAGTAACCGAGTTCCAGTACCGTCAGCTGGTCTTCGGCAGTTCCATTGGCTCTTGTACCTTCTGCTACCCATCCGGGTTCTAGTACCGTCAGCTGGTCCTCGGCAGTGACTTTGGCACGGGTACTCCCTCCTGCCCAGCCTGGTTCCAGCACGCCAGCTGTTTCTGGGTAGTGTCAACGTCACTTTGCCTCCAATGCGTTGTCCTGTCGTGTTGCGGTCGGGTTAGCCGACTCTATGGTGCCTGCAGTTTAGGTGACTCCTATGTGGGCTGCGGGATCTGGCAATGAAGGCTGGTTCCATAGTGCCAATAGGACAAGCACCCCCTGTAGGACTGTGGGTTTTGGTAACTGCGGCCGGCTCGCGGCCTTGAACTTTTTTTTACATGGGTACCTTCTGCTACCCATCCGGGTTCCAGTACCGTCAGCTGGTTCTCGGCAGTGCCTTTGGATTAGGTGCCTCCTTCTCGGTATCCAAGTTCCACCAACGTCTGCTGGTCCTTGGTAGTGCTTTCTGGCACAGGTACCTCCTGCTTAGTAACCGAGTTCCAGTACCGTCAGCTGGTCTTCGGCAGTTCCATTGGCTCTTGTACCTTCTGCTACCCATCCGGGTTCCAGTACCGTCAGCTGGTCCTCGGTAGTTCCTCAGCTTTCTTGTACCTTCTGCTACATTTCCAAGTTCAAGCTTTTTGAAATGGTTCTTGGTAATCACTCTAGATCTCCCTGACGAGGACCCTGAAGACGAGGACCCTGAAGACCAACCCTAAGAAGACGAGGACCCCGAAGACGACGACCCTGAATACGAGGACCCTGAAGACCACCCCGAAGAAGACGAGGACCCTGAAGACCACCCCGAAGAAGACGAGGACCCAGAAGACCAACCCGAAGAAGACGAGGACCCCGAAGACGAGGACCCCCGAAGACGACGACCCTGAAGACCACCCCAAAGAAGACCAAGAAGATGACCCTGAAGAAGTTGACCAAGAGGACAAAGAAGAGAAGACAAGCACCAAGATACAGAAGAACAAGAGACAGAAAACCAAGAAGCAGAAATACAAGAAGCTGCAGAACAAAAAGCGGAAGAACATTAAGCATAAGACTAAAAATCAGAGCAAAAGATAATATCTAAATTATAAGCAGAAGATGACTAAGCAGTGTATGGGGGTGAGTCCGTTCCTCCTCGTGGTGCCCCTGGAAAAGACCTGCTGCTGCAGGCCAAACTGAACGTGGACAAATCCTGTTGTAAATCTTTTGTGACGGGCAGAACGAAAGGTGTAATGTCCAACCTTTTATAGATAACAACTACAGGAATGCCTGTCACAAATAAGAATATGATGAAGAAGAAGACTATGAAGAAGATGAAGAAGTAGAATATGAAGAATGTAAAAAAAAGAATAATACGAAGAAGGTGAAGAAGAAGAAGATGAAGAAGGTGAAGAAGAAGTGGATGAAAAAGATGCTGAAGATGATGAAGGAGAAAGTGTGGGAGAAGTAAAAAAGAAGGTGAAGAGCATGGAAGTAGTGAAACATAAATATCTGACAAAATATAAAAATACTTAACATAGTCAATATTTCCGTAACTCAGAACGTCTTAAAAAAAAAATTAATTCCTGTTATTCCATTTGATTGGGCTAAACCTCTATGCCTTTATTGTCTCCCCCACCTCCCCCAATACATTCTACATTATTCTTAGTTGTTTTCCTTCATGTAGAAATAACCTACAAGGAAAGAAAGGGTTTATTTTCATTCCGATATTTGTATCCCATTGACTTGCATTGGTTTCCGGTATCGGCGATATCCGATACTTTTTTCGGTATCGGTCCGATCCAATCCGATCCGATATTTCCTGATATCGGAAGGTATCGCTCAACACTAGTAATGAGCCGTCTAGATCAGGTGATGCCTGGAGGATCCACTAGAGGGCGCAATGCTGAGGAGACGGGAGCTGCTGGAGAGACCACCTCCTCTCCCCAGTGTGGGCCCAGGAACCTCCTCCTCTGCATAACGCGCTCAGTCACCATGGTAACAGTCTCCGCCCTCAGTATGTTACGTACTTCCTGTCTCCCCAGACGTCACTTCCGTCTTCTTCCAAACACTGATCGGCCGTCACTGTGCAGTCTCCTCAGCGGAAGACGATGTCACCGGCCAGTTTGTTTCGGTTTGCTCGGTTCCCATCCCCCCGGATGCTGCAGCCCAAGCCCCTCCTTCAGGGCGGGGATAAGGGAGGAGCCTGGTGTCCAATAGCTGAAGGAGAATTCCCGCGATCTGCACAGACAGGAGTGGAGGGGAACATGGCGGTGTGAGGTGGTGGGCGGGGCTTCTCCCTGTCACTCCTCCTCCTGGGTGACGACACCACAGGCCGCTGACTGATCCCCGTCTCTCCGCAGTGATGGCCGCTGCGCTTCGGACCCGGCTGCTCTCAGGTACCTGCTCCCCTTCCCGGTGTTCTGCGCTACGTGTCCGGGCAGCGTCTGAGCTCGGAGGCTCCTGCACCAACAGGAGGCTGCAGGACAGATCGGACACCCCGCTCCTCTCCGCCCGATCCCCCGCAGCAGCCGGTGGTTGGAGACTCCTTGGTGCAGGATGGGAGCTGCTGATTTACCCGCCAAAGTGATAGGCGCCATGGCAACCTGAGCCCAGGACTGGTGGAGAAGAGAGGGGTGCGCGCCCGCAGGGTCTGTCATCCCTAGTAGTGTAATGCACCCCCATAATCATCCTATAAAGTATAATGCACCCCCATAATCATCCTATAAAGTATAATGCGCCCCCATAATCATCCTATAAAGTATAATGTGCCCCCATAGACATCCCTATCAGGGCTGTGGAGTCGATAAGCCAAACCTCCAACTCCTCAATTTCCACGCCTCCGACTCCCTCATACACGGCTCATGTGTAAGTGATAAATTTACTCTAAGGCTGTGTGCCCACTGTGCGTTTTTTAAGTGTTTCCGCAGCGGCAATTCCGTTGCAGAAACGCTTAAAAACGCTTGGTAGAAGGTCTGCCATGTCCCCCCAATGATAATCCTCTTGTGCTGTGCACATGCTGCGGAAATTTCCGCTGCGGATTATCATTGCGGAAAAATCCACAGCACTACCAATTATTTTGTGGAATCGCAGCGTTTTCGCCACCATTGACTTACATTGGAACACATGGAATCCGCATCACTGGATCTGTAGATGCGGAATCCAAGCGTTTCAATGTGCGGATGGTACCCGGGTGTGGAGGACAGGAGACTCTCCTCCGGACCCGGGTACCATACAACCTGTGAAAAAAAGAATAAAATTAAAAATAAATATTATACTTACCTTCTGATTGCTCCCGGTGTCCTTATCCGATCCATCCTGGCTTGCCGGCAGCTCGCGATGGACTAAAAGGACCTGCCGTGACGTCATTTAGTCATGTGACGGGTCACACGACCGCTGGCGTCGGCAGGCTATCAGATGGTAAGTATATATTTATTTTTTACCGTTCTTTCGGTCACACGATATAAATCCATGCTGGTTGCCGGTTGCATGGATTTATATAGTGTGACCAAGTTGTCAAGCACTTTCCAAGTGATGCTAAAATCTCTTGTCAACCCGCATGCAGAAATGCAAGTGAAGAACGCTTCACATCCGCATGTCCCTGGCAGGAAAAACGCATGTGCCATCCGCATGTGTGTCACCCTACCTGGATGCCACAAGTGTAATAAAGCTGTGTCTGAGAGCAAGGGGGAGGTTCTCTGGCCAGTAGGGGGAGCAGGCTGCCCCTATAAAAAGCTGGTACTGAGGACAGGGTTAGAGAGAACTGGATTGCCTGTCTCAGCTTTGAGACGTGTCCCAGAGTGGAGCAGGGACAGAAAGTTGATTGCACCTAAGAGGAATTGTGGCAGGAGGAGAGCCACAAGCCAGAGACAAGAGGCGAAGAGAGCCTGTCTTGGCAGAGAAAAGACTTAACTTTACCAGACTTTGGTGTCTGAGGCTGGAAGGATTCCACATCCCCCAGCAGAGAACCAGTCCGCAAGGGACTATACATTCCTTGGCCTAAGAAGTCTGGAGGCCCTGCCACAACCGAAGGGACCAGTAAAGCCGTACAAGGCTGGGAGCAGAAAGGAACCCACGTCGCAGGCCATACAGGCGAGAAAGCTCGGAAACGTGGGCTGTTACCCTATCAGGAGGAGATAGCCAGAAGGAGCGTAGAAAGCACGGTAGGCCTACACCCTCACCCTGACCAGGGCCAATTTCCCCGTTGCTCTCAGACATCCAGGTCCCCTCCTAGCTGGGACTGTTTGTGGGTCAGTTTACCTGTTCAAGTAAAGACCCTGGACTGCAACCTGTTGTCTGTGTGCTCCTTGCTCCTCCAGCACTACCGGTACTGGGACTCTCACCACCATCACTCCCACCATCCACTATACTGCCCTGGGGCCGCACTCTTCCCGTGGGGAGTCACACCATCCCAGCTGCACATCTCATCAGCCCCAGCGGTCTGCCTTGCAGCGGCGGTTCCTAATAACCGCAAATCCACGGGTGGCGTAGTCGGACATAATCATTAACACATAACGGACTACCACTGGCCTGACCACCCTGAGCCACGGAACCGGGTTGCCACTACTACTCCCATCGTTTCCCCCTATTGCCCGGATCCGAGTGCCCCACGGCCCAGGGGGCGAGTCACATGCATTTTTTCTGCCAGGGAGATTCAGAAACGCTCAGGAAAAATCCGGAGCATTTCTGCATCGTGGGCACATAGCCTAGCACAGATTGAGCTCAGCTAAAAGTCCAGACCCTTAGATCAGGAATAGGACAGACATTTATAGGACATTTCAGAACTTTCCCCAATTCTTATGAAAAAATATTCCCCACACACTGCATTGAACTCCTGCACCCAATGTATTATATATTTTAGGAGTTGGTTCATTTAATACCGACTCCACCAAAATGGACACAAACTCCACGACTCCAACTCCACAGCCCTGATCCCTAGCAGTGTAATGCGCCCCCCCCCATGGGCACCCCTGGCAGTGTAATGCCCCCCCCCATGGGCACCCCTGGCAGTGTGATGGGCGCCCCCTCCCCCATGGGCACCCCTAGCAGTGTGATGGGCGCCCCCTCCCCCATGGGCACCCCTAGCAGTGTGATGGGCGCCCCCTCCCCCATGGGCACCCCTAGCAGTGTGATGGGCGCCCCCTCCCCCATGGGCACCCCCTAGCAGTGAAACGCGGCACCCCCTAGCAGTGAAACGCGGCACCCCCTAGCAGTGAAACGCGGCACCCCCTAGCAGTGTAATGGCGCTCCCAATAGGAATTTTTATCCTAATAAATAAAAAAAGTGGGGTCCCCCTTATTTTTGATAACCAACAAAGGTAAAGCAGGCAGCTAAGGGCTTATATTATTAGGCTGGGAAGATCTCTGGTCATTGAGCCCTTCCTAGGCTAAAAAATACCAGTCCGAAGCCGCCCAAGCAGTGGCGCCTCACATCGGGTGCTCCAACGCTGGCTCTTTGCCTTCACTGTTCCCGATTGTCCCGGTGCTGTCGGCAATCAGGATAATTGTGGTTGATGTCAGCTGTGAATTGTCAAAAATCACCGCTGACATCAAGGCCTGGTGTTAGTAATGGAGAGAGGTGTCAGACACCCCCATTGCCAACCCACTAATCAAAATTAAAAATACACACAAAGATGCTTTTTGAAAAAACACTCCCCTACAATTTCCCTGGTTCAGCAATTTATAAAAAAAAAAACATTCAGCGTCCTTCATTCTTTACCAGACTCTGCAGCTGCCACTTCTTTGTCCTGCAACTAAGAGCAATAACTAGGACTGAGCCGTAAGACTGATCACCGCTGTAACTATATGCTGTATAGTCGGGTTAGGGCATGTGCCCACGATGCAGAAATTTCTTGAGCGTTTCTGCATCTCCTTGGCAGAAAAAACGCATGCGGATTGTGCGTGCGGATTGTGCGTGCGGATTGTACATGCGGATTTTACATGCATTTTTTTTTTCAAGCGATGTTGAGCATCACTTGGAAAAGGGCTTGACAAGTTGGTCGCACAATATAAATCCATGCAACTGGCACGGGTTTATGTTGTGCGACCAACTTATGAGGAGATTTCTGCTTCAAATTGTTCATCTAGTATAAATAAAAAGAAAAAAACAACTTATACTCACCTCTCCGGCGGCCCCCGGTCTCCTCCCGGCGGCGATCCTCTCTCCTCAGTGGCCCGCGGTGTACTGGCAGGACCTGCGGTGATGTCATTTAGTCAGCTGATGGTCACGTGACC
The DNA here is from genome assembly GCF_046119375.1 of Phyllobates terribilis. Lineage (NCBI taxonomy): Eukaryota > Metazoa > Chordata > Amphibia > Anura > Dendrobatidae > Phyllobates > Phyllobates terribilis. The sequence goes on from NW_027362762.1 coordinate 968,944,628, forward strand.
ACTGACTTGAGCGGTCAGGTGATGGTTTCTTGACTATCAGCTGACTAAATGACGTGACCGCAGGTCCTGCCAGTACACCGCGGGCCACCGAGGAGAGAGGATCGCCACCGGAGAGGTATGAATATATATTTTTTTACTTTATAATTCTTTTTTAGCTTGCAGGAACGATGGTACACGGGTCGGATGAGTCTCCTCTTCTCCAGACCCGCGTACCATCCGTTCATTGAACTGCATAATATCTGCCTGTGTGCATGCGGATGTTAAACGGTTCAATGCAAGTCAATTGGTTGTGCTGCGGATTTTTCTGCAATAATACGCAGCTCAGCACATGCGGATTATCATTGGGAAACATGGCAGACCTCTTAACAAGAGATTTTAATGCTTTTCCACGAGGGAAATGCCGCCCCGAAAACGCATTAAATCTGCATCGTGGGCAAGCAGCCCAACACTCACCTCACTTGCAACATCCAGGTGCACAAAGACATTACACATTCACCACAAGACAAGTGGGCCGTTGCCCTTCACATGCCAGGGCTTTATCGCTGTGCCAGTTAAATTAAAGCCTAAAACTTTAAGATTAGAACTTGTAAGCTCTTGGCATCCACAGCCTTTTTCAGCGTGTTTGTCCTTTTAACCCCTTCTTGACATAATGTATATGGATGTCCCTGCTGTCGATGCGTCGGGTAAGTTTCGGGCTCTGGTGAAGTCCACATGACGGCTGATTTAATCAATCATTTGCCTTTAGCCCCTTTGCGACCTGGTCAGTAATAGTACACAACAGGTCTGAAAGGCCGGTTCAGTGAAGGCTCTGGCCCTGAGCCCGCACTGAACTGGGCATATGCCGGCTGATTTATACAGCTGACATGTGCCTGTGGCGCCCCTGAGGGTTCGGTCGCCACAGCGGTACTGCATCTCTTTAATGAGGTGAGGTATCTCCTCTCCGAGGTAAGGATGGTGCAGCTGACAGGACCCCACCTCTGCATTCAACACTACACCTCTCCCACCTGTGGGGGGCTTATATGCACCAGGGTGCTGCCCCGGCTGTGATAAGAGGAGATGGGGGGGGGGGGGGGACCAAAGATAGGGGGAACCTAGTAGTGGGGGAGGGTGGAGGACACACCTAGAGGTTACACTTGCTAATAGATATTTAATAAACGGCCATCTTAGGTTCATGGTCTTTGATTGTGATCTTCATCACTGAACGTGGCTTTCTGTGTGAACCTGCAGCTGTTGAAGATACACGGTCCTCGTGCTCTGGCCTTGAGGCGAGGAGCGGGTTTTAGTTAACGGCTTTCTCTACCCGGTCAAGGTCCCTACCTAAGAAGGCCTGGAGGGGAGCGGAGGAGTAAATCTCCACAGGCAAAAGGATCCCAGGGGGATGCGGACGGAGCGGCAAACGCCACCTGTACTCTTTATTCTGGCCTAGTCAGAGGGACTCCTGCTGCAATAGGGGTACCGGCCCCCGACACCTGACTTTGTCACTTCACGTCCTAGTCAGGAAAGCCCGGAGGCTCAGTGGATCCCACCGGGTAACGGACGGAGCAGAGTCGCCACCCGTACCCTTGTTCTGTGCATAGGGAGACCCGGCCTTACCACACTTACCACACACATGGACAGGAGAGGACCTAGCGGGAGTTTCTAGGAACACTCTGGTGCTGGGGTTCCTGATTGTTGCATCCGAACTACCCGGAGTGTGCCGAACACCCCTTTCCTGGTGGCCGCAGCGCACCGTGAGGAGCAAGGAGAAGCCTTGCAGCTGATGGTTAACAACGTGCATCCCTTTCCTCCGGTTCCTTATTGAACCACACCGCACCACATCTACTACTACTCCCATCCTCCTATTTTCCTCTGCCCTGAGGCCCTGCTTCGCCTGTGGAGAGTAGTACCATCTTCTGCTACCATAACCACCCGCCTCGGAGGACTGCTGCAGTGCTGGTGGCGAATCACCGGACACCACAGGTGGCGTAGTCATTAAAATCCACTCGAATACCACCGTCCCTCCTAGCCCTTATTTTGATGTGACAACCCTGGGCACGGACCAGGCCTAGGCCACGACTGCATCCACCTTCCACAGAAGGCCCGGATCCGAGTACCCCCATCTCTCAGGGTGGGCTAGCGAGAGGGGGAAGGAGAGGCGTCTCCCCTGGACCTCATCTCCTTCCACCCGGGAGCGTCACATGCCCACAACAGCCTCGGGTGGAATCGCGATCCACCCGTGGCTGTTAACTAGTTAAATGCCGCTGTCTATCTCTGACAACGGCATTTAACATCGCCGCACCGGAAGTGTGGCATTAGCCCCGCCCATCGGTGACCCCGTCACATGATCACGGGTCACTGATGGGTGGGCATGACAACCCGGGGTCTGCAGCCGACCCCTGTGGTTGTCATGTCTCAATTGCTATGAGCGCCACCCAGTGGTTGGCTCTCATAGCAAGTGAGGAAATCTGCATACAAGTGATCTGCTCATCGCCTCTATGTAGCAGTGGTAATCTGACAACTGCTGCTTCTAGTCTGCTATGGAGACTATTGAAGCAAGCAGAAAGTGTAAAAAAAAATCTTTATATCACGCCCCTTTTGCCCCATTCAAAATAAAAAAAAAAAACCCCACATACACATATTTGGTATCGCCGCGTTCAGAATCGCCCGATCTATCAATATAAAAAAAGAATCCGACCGGTAAACGGCGTAACGAGAAAAATTTTAAACACCAGAATTACGTTTTCTTTTGGTCGCTGCAGCATTGCAATAAAATGCAATAACGGGAGATCAAAACATCTGATCTACCCCTAAAAATGTCAGCTCAGAACGCAATAAATAAGCCCTCACCCGGCCCCAGATCCCGAAAAATGGTGACGTTGGGTCTCGGAAAATGGCAACAAAAGCAATTTTTTTTTTTTTTTTTTCATACAAATTTGATTTTTTTTTTTCACCACTTACCAAAAAAGTATAGTTTATTTTTTATCTGTGTAATCATACTGAACTGGGGAATCATAATCACAGGTCAGTTTTACCATATAGTGAGCAAGATAAATCTCAATTGTCAGCCAGAGTGGAAGAATGAATGACATGAATGTATGACAGAGTAAATGGCAAAAGAGGAAAATTACCAAAGACCCATTACTTGCCTGATAGGCCCTGTGCCTCCGGCGCTGGCTCCCCCCTCTGCGGTCCCTGTGCCTCCGGTGCTGGCTCCCCCCTCTGCGGGCCCTGTGCCTCCGGCGCTGGCTCCCCCCTCTGCGGTCCCTGTGCCTCCGGTGCTGGCTCCCCCCTCTGCGGGCCCTGTGTCTCCGGCGCTGGCTCCCCCCTCTGCGGGCCCTGTGTCTCCGGCGCTGGCTCCCCCCCTCTGCGGGCCCTGTGTCTCCGGCGCTGGCTCCCCCCCTCTGCGGGCCCTGTGTCTCCGGCGCTGGCTCCCCCCCTCTGCGGGCCCTGTGTCTCCGGCGCTGGCTCCCCCCCTCTGCGGGCCCTGTGTCTCCGGCGCTGGCTCCCCCCCTCTGCGGGCCCTGTGTCTCCGGCGCTGGCTCCCCCCCTCTGCGGGCCCTGTGTCTCCGGCGCTGGCTCCCCCCCTCTGCGGGCCCTGTGTCTCCGGCGCTGGCTCCCCCCCTCTGCGGGCCCTGTGTCTCCGGCGCTGGCTCCCCCCCTCTGCGGGCCCTGTGTCTCCGGCGCTGGCTCCCCCCCTCTGCGGGCCCTGTGTCTCCGGCGCTGGCTCCCCCCCTCTGCGGGCCCTGTGTCTCCGGCGCTGGCTCCCCCCCCCCCCCCCCCCTCTGCGGGCCCTGTGTCTCCGGCGCTGGCTCCCCCCCCCCCCCCCCTCTGCGGGCCCTGTGTCTCCGGCGCTGGCTCCCCCCATCTGCGGGCCCTGTGTCTCCGGCGCTGGCTCCCCCCCTCTGCGGGCCCTGTGTCTCCGGCGCTGGCTCCCCCCCTCTGCGGGCCCTGTGTCTCCGGCGCTGGCTCCCCCCCTCTGCGGGCCCTGTGTCTCCGGCGCTGGCTCCCCCCCCCCTCTGCGGGCCCTGTGTCTCCGGCGCTGGCTCCCCCCCCCTCTGCGGGCCCTGTGTCTCCGGCGCTGGCTCCCCCCCCCTCTGCGGGCCCTGTGTCTCCGGCGCTGGCTCCCCCCCCCTCTGCGGGCCCTGTGTCTCCGGCGCTGGCTCCTCCCCCCTCTGCGGGCCCTGTGTCTCCGGCGCTGGCTCCCCCCCTCTGCGGGCCCTGTGTCTCCGGCGCTGGCTCCCCCCCTCTGCGGGCCCTGTGTCTCCGGCGCTGGCTCCCCCCCTCTGCGGGCCCTGTGTCTCCGGCGCTGGCTCCCCCCATCTGCGGGCCCTGTGTCTCCGGCGCTGGCTCCCCCCCTCTGCGGGCCCTGTGTCTCCGGCGCTGGCTCCCCCCCTCTGCGGGCCCTGTGTCTCCGGCGCTGGCTCCCCCCTCTGCGGGCCCTGTGTCTCCGGCGCTGGCTCCCCCCCTCTGCGGGCCCTGTGTCTCCGGCGCTGGCTCCCCCCCCCCCCCCCCCCTCTGCGGGCCCTGTGTCTCCGGCGCCCCCTGCAGGTGACTCCGCTGAGCGCTCGTATGGGTGAGCGACACACAACCTCTGCAGAGCAATGACGCAGAGCGGCAGCGCAGGAGGAGCTGTCGGGTCAGTAACGCGGTTTCTTCTTTTACCACTTATTACCTTTTCGCTTGTGATTTTTGCCGATCACAGAAAACCCCTGTCTGCATCGCCCATTGTAGCCGCCATTTATCTCCTGATCGGCCGCTCAGATCTCCCTGTATATTGGTGAAAGTGAGAAAAGATGAAAGATCTGATCTGGGCCAGAAGAAAGGAGATCTGCTACCAACGTGTCTACAGATACAACTCTCTCAAACCGATCATCCTCTTGTGTCTACACAGGTCTCGTTATCCTGACCGCACTACAACTCTCATCAGGAGAAGTCTATGTGCGGAGAGGATCAGACATCACCGACTGCAGCATGAACAGTCCTTGTACAGTCTGCGTCCTGCAGCTGTACAGAATATGTGGAGGAGAAGAGACGCCATTACTGGAGCTGTGGTGTGAGGATATGCGGCTCAAGAATCGCTATGAGCCCAGACTCCTCTATAACACGAGCAGCGGGTGCTGGAGCCTGACAGACGCCGGGAAGAACGACTCCTGTGTGTATAATGTGGTGTATGACAACACAACAACCAGATCCCTGAAAACTCTATCCATCACTGTACTAGGTAAGAGCCGCTGCTGACCGCAGAGCTCGCACTCTACTGCGGGAATTGCTGGATGTGGAGTCGGGAAGGAGTTTTTTTCTGTAAGGTGGGAGATTAGCACGTGCCTCATGGGGTTTTGCTTCCTGTGGACCCTCATGATTTTGTTACTCCCCTCTTCATAGATCGTATCTAGGTGATCTGACGGCTCCTGTCCCTGGTATAACCGCACCGGCCATCACTTATATTTTTTATCACATACTCCTGTGTTTTGTCCTTTAGAAGCCCCCGGATATTAATTACCCAGGAAAGACCTGGACCCCTTTCTGATAATGGGACCCCCCCGTGATCTCTGTGCCAGGGTCCCGCACAGGTCACTAGACCCTATAGATTATATACAGGGGCTCCGCAATATCTGAGCCGCGTTCCTTCAGAATCGGGGGGTGCAGCCGGTCGGGGGGTCTTCATTGGATTCATGGAGCTTCGCTTGGACCATTTCTGTTTCACCATCTGAATATTAGACCTCATATTAAGCCCATTGGGGTCAGCTCCATCTGTCGCTCTCCTCTCTGGTATATTCTACTTTCTCGGGGTCCTCGGTCTCCAGCTCCCCAATACGTCCGCAGACTTTTGTGGCTTTTGTATGTAAAGAACTTTTGGGGGTTTCTTGCTTTCCTGGTGGTCTCTGGCCGTACATTGTCTACGTTATCTGACTTTAGAAACGTTATAAATCAGTAATCTTCAGCTCGTAGTTGTTAAATGCCTGAGCCCCCCAAGAATATGAACGCCCTTCAGTCATTAGTATCCTTCCCAGCTGTGGATGTGAGCCCCCCAGGAATATGAGCGCCCTTCAGTTATTAGTGTCCTTCCCAGCCGTGGATGTGAGCCCCCCAGGAATATGAGCGCCCTTCAGTCATTAGTGTCCTTCCCAGCCGTGGATGTGGCCGCGTAGCGGTGGTGATTGTCCTCTGTGCGTGTTACTTATAGGAATATATTCAGCAGTCTGACCCATACAGGAAAGCGGGAGCTTTACATCTCTATCACTATATGGCCGGCTCGGGGGTTAACACTGTACGGTGTATAGGGTGGCTCGGTGGTTGGCACTGTACGGTGTATAGGGTGGCTCGTGGTTGGCACTGTACGGTGTATAGGGTGGCTCGGTGGTTGGCACTGTACGGTGTATAGGGTCGCTCGGTGGTTGGCACTGTACGGTGTATAGGGTCGCTCGGTGGTTGGCACTGTGCGGTGTATAGGGTGGCTCGGTGGTTGGCACTGTACGGTGTATAGGGTGGCTTGGTGGTTGGCACTGTATGGTGTATAGGGTGGCTCGGTGGTTGGCACTGTATGGTGTATAGGGTGGCAGGGCGGTTGGCACTGTACGGTGTATAGGGTGGCTCGGTGGTTGGCACTGTATGGTGTATAGGGTGGCTCGGTGGTTGGCACTGTATGGTGTATAGGGTGGCTCGGTGGTTGGCATTGTACGGTGTGTAGGGCGGCTCAGTGGCTTTGTCGTCCTGGAATTCTGGGCTCCAATACAACCAAGGACAACATCTGCCAGGAGTTTGTATGTTCTCCCCTTGTTTCCTGGGTTTCCTCCGGGTTCTCCGGTTTCTTCCCGCACTCCAGATACAGACTGATAGGGAATCTAGATTGTGAGCTCCAATGGGGACAGTGATGATGTCTGTAAAGCGCTGTGGAATTAATGGCGCCATATAAGTAACATAAACCTGTAACACCAATTGATCCCAGTCAGTGTCCTTCATCCTGAGGAATTGGCCGTTTTTTTGGTTGTCCACCTTTTTGGGGCAATATATATATTTTTTTTAATTAAATAAATGCATGAATTTTGGACTAAAAATCATTTTGGCAATTGGGTTTTGCTACAAATTTTGCACTATTTTCCAGGGTATGTGCCCGCGATGCATCCAGACCTGCGGCCCAGACACTGCGCAATTTATTTATTTTTTCACATGTGGACTTTCCTCATAGAGGTTGGGTCTATGGAGAAAGCCCGCACGTGGACCCGCCGGAGAGATTGACATGCGGCACATCTTTCCAGAACGCAGCATGTCAGTTTCGGCGGGTGTGCCGCAGATGCGTAGTGGACATGGGATTTTTACAAATGCCATCCACTGTGCTGTAACATCTGGCCGCTCCGGGTTTGAGGCTGCATAAGCACTCGGCGTCAAACCCGCAGCGGCTCCGGATCGTGGGCACACCGCCTTAGGGTATGAGAATTTTGTGTGCAGAAATTCATCTCTCAATGAATTCGTCTAGGGGTGCAGTGAGTATGCTGTAGGGGTGCAGTGAGTATGTTGACAACACATGTGCCTCACAGAATTTTACACCATTGGGCAGTAAAGAAAGTATATAATTACATTTTTACCACCAAAGTTTTGTATTGGCCCCAGATTTTACATTTTCACAGTGGGAAATGGGTAAAAATGACACCAAAATTTGTCACACAAGTTGTGCTGAATGTAAAAGTCCCCCATATGTGGCTGCACAGTACTGCTGACCCACACGGCGAGACTCGGGAGGGACGGAGCGCTATCTGCCTCCTGGAGCGCAGATTTTCCTGCAGTAGTATGCAGACTCCATATACACAGCTCCTGCGTAATTCAAATGAACCCCCGAGGGATCCATTCACTATAATGAGGCAGCAGAGTTGGGCTTCTTTCACACATCGAAGAGGTCACCCGCTGAAACCCACCTGACTGCTCTGGAGAATGACTTGCTCCAGCGAGCGGGCCCAGGAGCTGCGCTCCGCTAGCGATGTCCCGTCACTCTTTGAGTTCAGCGTCACTCTTTGAGTTCAGCGTCACTCTTTGAGTTCAGCGTCACTCTTTGAGTTCAGCGTCACTCTTTGAGTTCAGCGTCACTCTTTGAGTTCAGCGTCACTCTTTGAGTTCAGCGCAGCTCCGGGGCTCACTTGCTGGAGTCACTCCTCTGTGTGAGCATTCAGATGGGTTACAGTGGGGGACATCTTCGGACAGGTGATTATTAATAAGTATTTTATTCTTATCTCATGATTGTCTCTTGCTCGCGCTGATTGCGGCTTCAACAGGGCGCAATGATGAGGGCAGCGTTCAGCACCCGGTGCTTGGGAATAGCACTAAGGCTGTGTGCCCACTAAGCGTTTTTTAAGCATTTCCGCAACGGCAATTCCGCTGAAGAAACGCTTGGTAGAAGGCCTGCCATGTTCCCCCAATGATAATCCGCTGTGCTGTGCACATGCTGCGGAAATTTCTTCTGCAGATTATCATTGCGGAAAAATCCTCAGCACTACCAATTTTGCGTAATCACGGCGTTTTCGCTGCCATTGACTTGCATTAAATCGCTTAATATCCACATGACTACATGTGCACATGCAGATATTAAGCGATTCAATGTGTGGATGGTGCCCGGGTCTGGAGAAGAGGAGACTCTCTCATCCAGACCCGGATACCATAGTACCGGTGAAAAAAAAAAAAAAAATACATTATACTCACCTACCGATGTCCCCCGGTCTTTTCTCCGCTCCGTCCGGTCTCTTGTACGGCTCGCGGTTGTGTGAAAGGACCTTCCATGACGTCATTTAGTCAGGTGACGGCTTACGCGACAGCTGATGTCGGCGGTCACATGACCTGTCACATGACCAAATGACGTCATGGAAGGTCCTTTCACACCACCGCGAGCCGTACAAAAGAGCATTTTTAATCTTTTTTTCAACTATTAACTTGGTCACACTATATAAATCCATGCTGTTTGCATGGATTTATATAGTGTGACCAAGTTGTCAAGCACTTTCCAGGTGATGCTAAAATCTCTTGTCAACCTGCATGCGAAATACATGTGAAGAACGCTTCACATCCGCTTGTCCCTGGCAGGAAAAACGCATGTACAATCCGCATGCATTTTTTCTGCCAGGGAGATGCAGAAACACTCAGGAAAAAATCCGGAGCATTTCTGCATCGTGGGCACATAGCCTTACTGTACCGCTGATTTCCAGGCGCCGGTACGTGTGCTCCTGATGCGGTACACTGTTGCCACACAGGTGCACACGGACATGCATATCTCCGGTACTGGTGTGAAACAGCCTTACTCTGGACTCCGTCTAGCCTCTGTTTAGCGGTGTCCTTTTTTTCCAGAGGTCCACAAAACTGTGGCCGACAGCACTTTTATGCACGCCTAATAAAAAGACGGACACCGTGGGATCACAGGCTAGACGGCGTCCAGTGTCCCAATCTACCTCATTACAGAGAATATTCCTCCGGGGGAGATCTGTCTAAATCATGTATTTAAGAAACATGGAAACCCCGCTGTAAGTGCTCAGCGTAGAGCGCAGGATAAATGTGAGCCAAACCTTACTGTGATCTTTGGGAGGCAGAATGAACAAATCAACTGCAGGTGAAGAATTTGTTTTATTTATTTTTTATGCTGTTCCTCGTGCGGTATAAGGGTATTTCTGCATCATTTCTGCATCTCCCTGGCAGAAAAAAACGCATGCAGATTGTGCATGCGTTTTTCCTGCGGAATACATGCGTTTCCACATGCATTTCCACATGTGGATTGACAAGCGCTTTCCAGGCGATTTTAGCATCACCTGGAAAGTGCTTGTGACAACTAGGTCACACTATATAAATCCATGCAACTGGCATGGATTTATGTAGTGTGACCCGAGAGAGTGGTAAAAATAAAAAATACATGTATACTTTACCCTCCGATGGCCCGCGCTGTGCTGCTCCGTTCTCCCTCGCCGGCAACTTTGAATTGAAAGACCTGCTGACGTCAGCGTCACGTGACCCGTCACATGACTCTTGACGTCAGCGCAGGTCCTACAACTCACTGCAAAGTGCCGGGAACCAAGCAGGAGTGGTGCACGGGCCGACAAAAGGTAAGTATACATTTATTTTTATTTTATTCTTTTTTTTACAGATTTTTTAATGGTACCTGGGTGTGGATGAGATTCTCTCCTCTACACCCGGGTACCATCCGCACATTAGAACGCGCCAATAACGCAAGTACAGATACAGTCTTGCGGAATTGGCGCGTTCTAATGCAAGTCAATGGCGGCGAAAACGCCGCGTTTCTGCAAAATTAATTGACATGCTGCGGATTTTTGAGCGCAGCGTTTACGTTTTTTTTTTCTTATGGAACTTTCACTTTTTCTGCAGTCTGACGCAGTTATAATGTATAGCAGTGCAGGATTACTGTTATACCTTGTAACCTGTCAGTGCTGCAGACACAAGTTAGTTTGACCATGCACTGCGCATGGTCAAACTAACTTTCTAGTGCCTGGTGAACTGGATTTCATCATGACTACATCGGGTCACCATGGCAATGATCGGGACCCCGCGATGACGTCGCGGGGTCTCCGATCTGAGAGCAGAGGGGCTTCTGTCCCTCTGCTCGCTCGCTAAATGCTGCGATCGCAGCACTTAGGGGGTTAAATTGCAGGGAGCGGTGCGGCACCGCTCCTGGCACTGAGTGCCAGCTGTCAGAATCAGCTGACACCCGGCGGCGATCGCAGCTTCTGTGTGGGCGCAATCACTTTCCTGTAATAATACGTACCTGGTCCATAGGGCACAGGGACGTATTACGTAGCATGTCAGAAAGGGGTTAACTATTTTGTGTAACCCCCCTCTGTGGTTTAAGGGCATAAGAATTAAAAGTTTGAAAATTGCAAAAATTTCACAATTTTCAATATTTTTACAAGTAAACGCTAGTCACAGCCTACACATTTTACCACTATCATATAGGACAATGTTTTTTTTGTGACATAATCTCAGAATCGGGGGGGATCCGTTGAAGCTCCAGAGTTATTGCCTCATAAAGGGACACTGGTCATTTTCCAAAAATTTTGCCTGGTCATGAAGGTTAAAATTGTCTCGGTCACTAAGGGGTTCGGCCTTTTGGGCTGAGGCCATGGACCTGTGATTGAAGGTGAAAATGTTTGTAACAAGTGCAGTTGAGGGAAATATTTTTGGACCGGGTCTAGGAGAATAACACAAGGTTTTGTTCATGTGTATCTGCACGCTGTGAAATCCAGAATGCGGAGGATGGGTGGGAAATGGAGGGCAGTAGGGACTGTAGTAGGGACTACCGCTCTCTTCACCTCCCGCAGCGATATTGCCAATCTCTGCATGGGCAGCCGCTAATGAGGTTTATCTAGTTCTCTCCAGAAGACCCAATAAGCAGACATTGTCCTCATCACTGGCCAGGTGGTGGTTGGAGTTTGGGATTTCTGCTACCAGGAACTTACGGGCCGCCGGATGATGTAGATATCATTAATTAGGCCTTGTTTCCAACCACACAAAAGGAGACCAGAGAACTGAGAATTGATGTGTTTTGGGCTTGTGTAAGCCTCTAGAGATGTGTCTGCATCCAGAGCTTCACACTGAGCCTCGGCCGACTCAAAGGTGTGTGCTTGAATGTTGGACTCAGGGCATTTATAGTAAAGGGAATCCTAATAGTTATAGGAGCGGTTTGTAAGAGATTCCTCATCTGTAACAATCGTGTCCGTCATTGTACTGCACTAGGGCAGTAACAAGTAATCAATTAAGTTAAATCTGGTTCACCAAAACCATGGCCAATCAAAAAAAGTAACCTTACTTGGTTTCATCTCTAAACTAGTGGTAACCAACCTTCTGATACTTTCAGATCCAGTTCTCCTCTCCACCATCACCAGTAACAGCAGCCGGATGGGTGAGGACGTCGCTGTGAGCGTCCAGTTCTCTGGAGAGGAAACGGCTGTGACCTGGGAGGTGGACGGGGGGCTTCTCCCTGAGCGATACCGGCTGATAAATGATAACAGGACGGTGATTATCCCGAGAGCCCAGAGAGACGACGCCGGGAGGAGACTCTGGGTCCGAATCACAAACCCAGTCAGTGAGGAGACCCGGGAATACCAGCTGGAGATTACAGGTAAGAGGGTATTATATGTACCCCGCACCTTCTATATCCCCTGTACTGGAGATTACAGGTAAGAGGGTATTACTGGCGTATTATATGTACCCCACACCTTCTAGATCACCTGTACTGGAGATTACAGGTAAGAGGGGTATTATATGTACCCCGCACCTTCTATACCCCATGTACTGGAGATCACAGGTAAGAGGGTATTACTGGGGTATTATATGTACCCCGCACCTTCTATACCTCATGTACTGGGGTATTATATGTACCCCGCACCTTCTATACCCCATGTACTGGAGATCACAGGTAAGAGGGTATTACTGGGGTATTATATGTACCCCGCACCTTCTATACCCCATGTACTGGAGATTACAGGTAAGAGGGGTATTACTGGGGTATTATATGTACCCCACACCTTCTATACCCCATGTACTGGAGATTACAGGTAAGAGGGTATTACTGGGGTATTATATGTACCCCGCACCTTCTATACCCCATGTACTGGAGATCACAGGTAAGAGGGTATTACTGGGGTATTATATGTACCCCGCACCTTCTATACCCCATGTACTGGAGATTACAGGTAAGAGGGGTATTACTGGGGTATTATATGTACCCCACACCTTCTATACCCCATGTACTGGAGATTACAGGTAAGAGGGTATTACTGGGGTATTATATGTACCCCGCACCTTCTATACCCCATGTACTGGAGATTACAGGTAAGAGGGTATTACTGGGGTATTATATGTACCCCGCACCTTCTATACCCCATGTACTGGAGATTACAGGTAAGAGGGTATTACTGGGGTATTATATGTACCCCGCACCTTCTATACCCCATGTACTGGAGATCACAGGTAAGAGGGTATTACTGGGGTATTATATGTACCCCGCACCTTCTATACCTCATGTACTGGGGTATTATATGTACCCCGCACCTTCTATACCCCATGTACTGGAGATCACAGGTAAGAGGGTATTACTGGGGTATTATATGTACCCCGCACCTTCTATACCCCATGTACTGGAGATTACAGGTAAGAGGGTATTACTGGGGTATTATATGTACCCCGCACCTTCTATACCCCATGTACTGGAGATCACAGGTAAGAGGGTATTACTGGGGTATTATATGTACCCCGCACCTTCTATACCTCATGTACTGGGGTATTATATGTACCCCGCACCTTCTATACCCCATGTACTGGAGATCACAGGTAAGAGGGTATTACTGGGGTATTATATGTACCCCGCACCTTCTATACCCCATGTACTGGAGATTACAGGTAAGAGGGGTATTACTGGGGTATTATATGTACCCCGCACCTTCTATACCCCATGTACTGGAGATTACAGGTAAGAGGGTATTACTGGGGTATTATATGTACCCCGCACCTTCTATACCCCATGTACTGGAGATCACAGGTAAGAGGGTATTACTGGGGTATTATATGTACCCCACACCTTCTATACCCCATGTACTGGAGATCACAGGTAAGAGGGTATTACTGGGGTATTATATGTACCCCGCACCTTCTATACCTCATGTACTGGGGTATTATATGTACCCCGCACCTTCTATACCCCATGTACTGGAGATCACAGGTAAGAGGGTATTACTGGGGTATTATATGTACCCCGCACCTTCTATACCCCATGTACTGGAGATCACAGGTAAGAGGGGTATTACTGGGGTATTATATGTACCCCGCACCTTCTATACCCCATGTACTGGAGATTACAGGTAAGAGGGTATTACTGGGGTATTATATGTACCCCGCACCTTCTATACCCCATGTACTGGAGATCACAGGTAAGAGGGTATTACTGGGGTATTATATGTACCCCACACCTTCTATACCCCATGTACTGGAGATTACAGGTAAGAGGTTATTACTGGGGTATTATATGTAACTAGATGGTGGCCCGATTCGAACGCATCGGGTATTCTAGAATAGGTATGCGGCCGACCGGGCGCAATTAGCAGAGCGGCGTTTAAATTTGGCGCCCAAATCGCTGATTGGTCGCGTTCGGCAACTGCGACCAATCAGCAAAGCGGTGTTTAAATTTGGCGGCAATATCGGTGATTTGTCACGGGCAGCGACCGCGACCAATATGCGAACCGTGTTAGTGAGGACTGGAAAGCGTGTTTAAATTTGGCACCAAAATCGCTGATTAGTCGCGACCAATCAGCAGAGCGGTGTTTAAATTTGGCGCTAATACTGCTGATTGGTCGCGGTCGGCGGCAGCGACCAATCAGCAGAGCGATACAGAGCGGTGTTTAAATTTGGCGCAAAAATCGCTGATTGGTCGAGGCCGCCGGCCGCGACCAATCAGCGATTTTGGCGCAAAATTTAAACAACGCTCTGCTGATTGGTCGCGGCCGTCAGACACGACTAATCAGCGACTTTGGGGCCAAATTTAAACCCCGCTCTGCTGATTGGTCGCGGTCGCCGGCCTCGACCAATCAGCAGAGCGTTGTTTAAATTTGGCGCCAATCTCGCTGATTGGTCACGGACTCCAGACGCGTCCAATCAGCGAGCTTGGCGCCAAATTTAAACAACGCTCTGCTGATTGGTCGCGGACGACAGACGCGTCCAATCAGCAGAGCGTTGTTTAAATTTGGCGCCAAGCTCGCTGATTGGTCATGGCTGGCGTCCGCGACCAATTAGCACAGCAGTGTTTAAATGTGGCGGCAAGATCGGTGATTGGTCGCGGGCAGCGGCCGCGACCAATCAGCAGAGCGGTGTTTAACTTTAGCGCCAAGATCACTGATTGGTCGCGCTCTCCGCACGCGACCAATCAGGGAATCGTATTAGTGAGGACCGGGGAGCGCAGCTGCCTGTGCGGATACTTCCGCTGCGAAAACCCGGGACATGAGCGGGCGCTCGCAGCAGAAGTATCCCGACCCGCAGCGCCGCTCCCCGGTCCTCCCTTCACACCCTAGCCGCTGATGTCCCTGCAGTATCCGCATGGTGTTACAAAGGTCCGGACATTTGTGTTAAAAATCGGTGATTGGTCGCTGGCGCTGCCCGCGACCAATCACCAATTTGGACGCCAAATTTAAATATCGGCCGCGACCAATCACCGATCTTGGCTCCACATTTAAACACCGCTGTGCTGATTGGTCGCCGACGCTAGGCGCGACCAATCACCGATTTTGGCGCCAAATTTAAATAGCGTCCGCGACCAATCCGCACAGCGGTGTTTAAATGTGGAGCCCAGATCGGTGATTGGTCGCGGCCGACATTTGAATGTGGCGCCCAAATCGGTGATTGGTCGCGGGCAGCGTCCGCGACCAATCATCACCGTAGTGTTTAACTTTTGCGGCAAGATCCGTGATTGGTCTCGGGCCAAGACAGCGACCAATCACCGATTTGTGCGGCACATTTAAATAGCGGCCACGACCAATTGGATGTCAGCGCCACTCCCCGGTCCTCCCTTCACACCCTAGCCGCATGGATGTCAGCGCCGCTGCCTGTGCGGATACTTCCGCTCCGAGAACCTGGGACATGAGCGGGCGCTCGCAGCAGAAGTATCCCGACCCGCAGCGCCGCTCCCCGGACCTCCCTTCACACCCTAGCCGCTGATGTCCCCACAGTATCCGCATGGTGTTACAAAGGTCCGGACATTTGTGTTAAAAATCGCTGATTGGTCGCCGACGCTGCCCGCGACCAATCACCGATTTGGGCGCCAAATTTAAATATCGGCCGCGACCAATTACCGATCTTGGCTCCATATTTAAACACCGCTGTGCTGATTGGTCGCGGACGCTTTTTAAATTTGGCGCCAAAATCGGTGATTGGTCGCGGGCAGCGATTTTTAACACAAATGTCCGGACCTTTGTAACACCATGCGGATACTGTGGGGACATCAGTGGCTAGGGTGTGAAGGGAGGTCCGGGGAGCGGCGCTGCGGGGCGGGATACTTCTGCTGCGAGCGCCCGCTCATGTCCCGGGTTCTCTGAGCGGAAGTATCCGCACAGGCAGCGCCGCTGACATCCATGCGGCTAGGGTGTGAAGGGAGGACCGGGGAGCGGCGCTGACATCCAATTGGTCGCGGCCGCTATTTAAATCTTCCGCACAAATCGGTGATTGGTCGCTGTCTTGGCCCGCGACCAATCACTGATTTTGGCGCCAAAGTTAAACACTATTGTGCTGATTGGTCGCGGCCGATATTTAAATTTGGCGTCCAAATCGGTGATTGGTCGCGGTCAGCGTCCGCGACCAATCAGCACAATAGTGTTTAACTTTGGCGCCAAAATCAGTGATTGGTCGCGGGCCAAGACAGCGACCAATCACCGATTTGTGCGGCAGATTTAAATAGCGGCCGCGACCAATTGGATGTCAGCGCCGCTCCCCGGTCCTCCCTTCACACCCTAGCCGCATGGATGTCAGCGGCGCTGCCTGTGCGGATACTTCCGCTCAGAGAACCCGGGACATGAGCGGGCGCTCGCAGCAGAAGTATCCAGCGCCGCTCCCCGGACCTCCCTTCACACCCTAGCCACTGATGTCCCCACAGTATCCGCATGGTGTTACAAAGGTCCGGACATTTGTGTTAAAAATCGCTGATCAATCACCGATTTTGGCGCCAAATTTAAAAAGCGTCCGCGACCAATCAGCACAGCGGTGTTTAAATGTGGAGCCAAGATCGGTAATTGGTCGCGGCCGATATTTAAATTTGGCGCCCAAATCGGTGATTGGTCGCGGGCAGCGTCGGCGACCAATCAGCACAGCGGTGTTTAAGTTTTGCGCCAAGATCAATGATTGGTCGGGTCCGAAGACCGCTACCAATCATCGAATCGTCTTGGTGAGGACCGGGGAGCGGCGTTGCCTGTGCGGGTACTTACGCTGCGAGAACCCGGTACATAGCGGGCGCTGGCAGCAGAAGTATCCCGACCCGCAGCGCCGCTCCCCGGTCCTCCCTTCCGCATGGAGGTCAGCGGCGCCGGCGGTCCTTCCGCTGCTACCGGCCGGGAGATGAGCGCCTCGTGCCGCTCATCTCCCGGTTGCATCTCAGTCCCGCAGATGGGTCCGGCGGTCGGGTTCCTTCTGCTGTTGCCGGCCGGGAGATGAGCGCCTCGCGCCGGTCATCTCCCGGCTGCATCGCCGCTGAGCTCCGTCCCACAAATGAGCTGCTAACGGCCGCCATCTTTTTTCCGAAATCCCGCGGCGCTGATTGGCCGCTGGCGGACCAATGAGCGACGCGGGATTTCCTGGACAGACAGACAGACAGACGGGATAAGACGATTATATATATTTATTTGTGGGGGGTGTTTATTATCCCGGACTTATCCTGCCACTAATCATGTTAAGCCCCTGTGGGTATGAGTGGCACACTTTGTAAAAGATCTTTCTGCCTCCTTAGGCTTATGCAGTTTGGCTGTGTGTGTGCGCGCGCCCCTCGGCTGTGTTCTTGCGCCCGCCCGACCCCCCCTGGGCTGGCTGTTTGCGTGCGTGCTCCCGCCCGCCCCTGGGCTGGCTGTGTGCGTGCGTGCGCCCGCTCGCCCCTGGGCTGGCTGGCTGGCTGGCTGTGTGCGTGCGTGCGTGCGCCCGCCCGCCCCTGGGCTGGCTGGCTGTGTGCGTGCGCGCGCGCGCCCACCCCTGGGCTGGCTGGCTGGCTGTGTGCGTGCGTGCGTGCGTGCGCCCGCCCGCCCCTGGGCTGGCTGGCTGGCTGTGTGCGTGCGTGCGCGCGCCCACCCCTGGGCTGGCTGGCTGTGTGCATGCGTGCGCCCGCCCGCCCCTGGGCTGGCTTGCTGGCTGTGTGCGTGCGTGTGCGCGCCCGCCCCTGGGCTGGCTGGCTGTGTGCGTGCGCGCGCCCGCCCCTGGGCTGGCTGGCTGTGTGCGTGCGTGCGTGCGTGCGCGCGCCCGCCCCTGGGCTGGCTGGCTGTGTGCGTGCGCGCTCCCGCCCGCCCCCGCCCCTGGGCTGGCTGGCTGTGTGCGTAGGTGCGCCCGCCCGCCCCTGGGCTGGCTGGCTGTGTGCGTGCGTGTGCGCGCCCGCCCCTGGGCTGGCTGGCTGGCTGGCTGTGTGCGTGCGTGTGCGCGCCCGCCCCTGGGCTGGCTGTGTGCGTGCGTGCGCGCGCCCGCCCCTGGGCTGGCTGTGTGCGTGCGTGCGCGCGCCCGCCCCTGGGCTGGCTGGCTGGCTGTGTGCGTGCGTGCGCGCGCCCGCCCCTGGGCTGGCTGGCTGGCTGTGTGCGTGCGTGCGCGCGCCCGCCCCTGGGCTGGCTGGCTGTGTGCGTGCGTGCTTGCGCCCGCCCGCCCCTGGGCCGGCTGGCTGGCTGTGTGCGTGCGTGTGCGCGCCCGCCCCTGGGCTGGCTGGCTGGCTGTGTGCGTGCGTGCGCCCGCCTGCCCGCCCCTGGGCTGGCTGGCTGGCTGTGTGCGTGCGTGCTTGCGGCAGAACATGGGGGCAAGATATATACAAATAGCCAGCGGTGACATCGCTCTTTCACATCGTGTCCCTCTCGCCCACAGGGGTGTAACATGATCAGTTTGGGGAAATGAACGCCCCTACGATAAGTCTCCCACTAATTAGTTTATTACAAGCAAAATTATTAAATTGATTTTGTGGTGATCAATAAGCCAAGACAAGGGTCTATTAGAAGGTAGAGGATTCAATGGTTTTGGGGTCTAGGGAAGCGGGCGGGATCACTTTTAAAGGAACCAATTAATGAGCCCCTGATATATTTACTGCACCGGCTGCCTCTGTCTAGTTCCTGCAGTCGTCTCTATCAGACCGGAGTAGTAAATCTGTCCCTGAGTTTCTGGACATTTCATTTTTTATTACAGACTTAGACTAATGGAAATGTGTTTCTCTCCTCAGATCCTGAGTTCTCTGTATCTTTTCCTGGTTTATATGTTACTATTGGAACAGTGTTTATAGTCGTGGTGATGGTTGTCATCGCTCTTTTAGTAAAGGTGAGTCTCTGTATCTATTAGTCCCATCACCCGGCCCTGACCTCCCCGTCACTGCCACACCGCCCGGCCCTGACCTCCCATCACTGCCGCACCACCCGGCCCTGACCTCCCCGTCTCTGCCGCACCGCCCGGCCCTGACCTCCCCGTCTCTGCCGCACCGCCCGGCCCTGACCTCCCCGTCTCTGCCGCACCGCCCGGCCCTGACCTCCCCGTCTCTGCCGCACCGCCCGGCCCTGACCTCCCCGTCTCTGCCGCACCGCCCGGCCCTGACCTCCCCGTCTCTGCCGCACCGCCCGGCCCTGACCTCCCGTCTCTGCCGCACCGCCCGGCCCTGACCTCCCGTCTCTGCCGCACCGCCCGGTCCTGTACAGGCCAGTGGCTGCTCTGGTAGTTGTGATCTCTGGGGCTCAGGATCTATGATGCACACAGCAGATCACACACTTGTATTTCAGGGAACAGATTTCTCGCCCGGTGAAGTATCCGCTCCGGTATTGTCCTTTATACTCATCCAGCTCAAGGGTGAGACCAGTTTATTATAAATGTCTTCCAAGAAAACAAAATCTCCAGATAATGTCACCCACAACCCGTCCTATAAAAAATATTGTCAGGGTAAAAGAGAATATATTTATTTCCACTTTTAGGGTATGTGCACACGATGCAGAAATGCTCAGGATTTTTTCCTGAGCGTTTCTGCATCTCTCTGGCAGGAAAAAACGCATGCGGATTGTACATGCGGTTTCCTGCCAGGGACATGCGGAAATGAAGCGGTCTTCACTTTCATTTCCGCATGCGGGTTGACAAGCACTTCCCAAGCGATTTTAGCATCACTTGGAAAGTGCTTGTCAACTTTACACTATATAAATCCATGCAACCGGCATGGATTTATATAGTGTGTGATGTCAAAAAATAAAAAATAAATCTATACGTTACCATCTGATGGCCCCCGGTGTCCTGCTTCATCGGTCCCGGCTGCCGGCAGTGAAGACTGTAGGACCTTCCGACGTCAGCGTCACGTGACCCGTCACATGACTCTGACGTCAGCGAAGGTCCTTCATTCAACCGCGAAGTGCGCGGGAAGCCGGCAGGACGCAGCGCGGCCCGTCAGAAGGTGAGAATATATATATTTTTTATTTTATTCTTTTTTTTTTAATGGTACCTGGGTCTGGATGAGAGTCCTCTCCTCCACACCCGGGTACCATCCGCACATTAGACCGCATGAAAAGCGCATCAACATATACAGTGATGCGGATTCCATGCGGTCTAATGCAAGTCAATGGCGGCAAAAGAGCAGCGTTTCCGCAAAATTAATTGACATGCTGCGAATTTTTGACCGCAGCGTTTACGCATCATGGGCACAGCACATGCGGATTTCCATTGGGGAATATTGCTGCCCTTCTACCATGCGTTTTTCATGCGTTTCCGCGGCGTTTACGCAACTGCAAAAACGCCGCGGAAACGCATGAAAAACGCATCGTGTGAACTCAGCCTTATATTCTTGTAACTTTTATACGCTTTTTTGCTAATGTACTAACCACCATTTTGTGTCTTATAACAATAAGCTTTCCTTGCTACGTATTACTCAAATCGAAACTTAAACTAAGACAGTTCCAGTGTTGCCAAGACTTATTTCAGAGAAACGAAACAAGATTATAAGCTGACGGCTGCAATATCTGCCCAGAGACTGAGATAAGGAGATGTGGACCAATCAGGAGTGGCCAGACACTTGACTTTCGTGGCTTACCCCGCTCCGGACAACCCCTATCCCCTCCCCATTATGTAGTGTATTTAGGTTTATGCATGTAAAAAATAAACTCAGAACATTGCTGGGAACGTTGTCTGTAGTAGTCTTTTGAGCGTGCTCTGAGTTTGAACCAGCTTGTTGCCTGACTCATTCTTTGAATGGTTGACCCATGCTCATAGTTTGAATTTGGAGTGACTGGAGGACAAGTGGAATGTCATCACGACCCCCACAAATGGCGCTCAACGTGCGGCGTGGCTAGCGGTACGCCGCCCTCCCGGACCCATATCGCTGATTTCCCTGGTGGTGACCGCGGTGGCTGAATTTGAGGCCTGATCAACCTCCATCGAACACGGTAAGTTGAGATGTATTTTATATGTCTCACTTGCCTGTGTGTCAGCCGCAGCGGTTCCTGTTGGGTTGTCAGGTTGGATCTGGGTGGGTGATCGGTCGAGTGGTGAGACCTCAGGCGTCCCGCACCACGTCCTGAACCAGCAAGTGTTAAAACGAGTGACGTCGCATGCCTGCGCGTGCTCGTGTGAACACCATCTCCTCCTCCTCCTGTCACTGAACTCTCTTTAGATAGCTGCCTCCCGTAACTGATAGTCGAGGTTTCAAAGCATTCCTGAATTGTAGTGTAAGGGAGAAAGAATCTGTGACGAATTGAGGTGTACTCTTCGTCTTATACAGAGAAACCTCATAAGGAGGTGTTGTGCTGTCAGAATCTGTGACGAATTGAGGAGTGCTCTTCGTCTAACACAGAGACTGCTGTAAAGTCAAGGTTAGGAAACAGTGTATTGAGGTGTCTCTACACTGTCGGGTGGTGCCGTGGTAGGAAAGGAGATAGATTGAGGTGTCTCTCTATCTCATCAGTGTATTGAGGTGTCTCTACACTGTCGGGTGGTGCCGTGGTAGGAAAGGAGATAGATTGAGGTGTCTCTCTATCTCATCAGTGTATTGAGGTGTCTCTACACTGTCGGGTGGTGCCGTGGCAGGAAAGGAGATAGATTGAGGTGTCTCTCTATCTCATCAGTGTATTGAGGTGTCTCTACACTGTCGGGTGGTGCCGTGGTAAGAAAGGAGATAGATTGAGGTGTCTCTCTATCTCATCAGTGTATTGAGGTGTGCTCTACACTGAGGAGTGGCGACCTGTGGACTGCACCAGTGATCTGAGTCGCGACAGATCATTGCATTCTGTAAGAAAATGTTGCGTATATTCAAATTTGAAAGATCTCGTAAGTTGCGGAATGCTCCTGTGGGAGTTAAGCCAATTAGTGGAGTTACGGGAAGGCAAGAAGGCAAGAAGAATGTTAGGAATTTGTATAACATGATAAGCTTATCCAGTACAGGCAGGCTTTAGTTTTCAGTGTAGAAAGAATGTGTTACACAGAAATTGGGAAAGCTGGGTGAGGACTTCTGCACCAGGCTCAAGCACATCTTAGAGTAGCGAGTGATTTGAAGTCTGAAGGCTGGAAAGAAGTAGATGGTGTGGGGGGGACAGAGAATGCCGAGCCTTTGTTCGGATACATGAAAGCTGCAGACTGTGATTTGTTATGTGCCCCCAAAATGGCCGTTGCACCTTTGATGCCTGTCACTACACCGAGCCCTCAGCCACCGCCCTATAATGGTACCAACAACAAATCACCGGAGGGGTGGACGTGTCGGGTGTGTGGAGAGCAAAACCCACACTGGGCGGAGTTCTGCTGTGTCTGTGGGGCGGGCCGCCCATGGCACGATGCCCAGCCTGCCTCCAAGAACAATCCCACTTCCACTCCACCTCCTCCCTCCAACGGCCATCTTACTACACCTTTTCCTGCCTCCAAGAACAATCCCACTTCCACTCTAACTCCTCCCTCCCACGGCCATCTTGCTACACCTCTTACTTGTTGTGAAAAGCCCCAATCCGGCCTATATCCACTACTAGATCCGTCCGGTGCATATTACCAGCCACCAGCACAGGTGGAAAAGCCCGCAGTCCCAGAGCACCCATCTGAAACTAATGTGACAACGCTTCCCCTGTTTCCTATGGGAGTCACCCACAACCCTGGGGATATCCTCCTCAACTCCCCAGAATTTCAGGCCAGACTGCTCTCCCTCCGCCAACATACTGTTACTCAAGACGATACGGAGCCAGATGAGGGATGGGCTCAAGATACTCCAGCCCCCCCCCCCCCCCTCCTTTACCCCATACGTCTCCTATGGCATCCTTCACCCCACATCCATTACCCGTACTCCGGCCCTTGCTCCAAGCAACTGCTGAAAGAACACCACCCCCCAGCCTCTCAGAAGTTTGGGACCCCTGCCGCTCCCGTAATCTAGTAGACCCATCAGGACGCCCTGTCACTCTGTCAATAGGCTATGGTGACATCCTTACACATCGGGTGGGGGCCATAGTCAACCCTGCAAACACCTGTATGAGCCATGTTGGAGGATTGGCTCGCAAAATTTCCCTTGCTGCTGGTTCTACTCTGGCTGCAGAATGCCAGGCTCACTTAGCCGAAAACGGAGAGCTTTCACAAGGCCAGACCTTAGTCACCCGTGCAGGTAAACTGCCCGCTGATGTCATCATACATGCAGTGGGTCCTGTTTATGACTCCCGGAACCCTGAAGAGTCACGTTCCACTCTCGCATCTACCATCCGTTCAGTACTCCTTCATGCAGGAAAATTGAGTCATCAGGATATGCCCAGACGCACTTTAGCGATACCACTCATATGTTCTGGAATTTTCGGCTACCCACTCGGGCCGTGCATGGAGGAACACGTACTGGCCCTCAAGGAAGGCATAGAGACCCTCCCTCATGGATTGGACTCGATACGCATTGTCTGTGTCCGTAGTCCAGCAGTTCATGTTGCTATGCCTTTGGCCCTTGAGCTACTAGTGGCAACCTCCTCCCCGACACCGATTCCCAATGCGGTTCTGTTGCCTGAAGAATCCTCCCTAGCGGCCACCCCAAACACCACCAAGGAACAAGCGACGCTGCCCGGTCCTCAACAAGTTCCTGGACCTTTAGGGATGATTAAATATCAACCCTTTACCCCAGTACAAGTAGACACTCTGGTCTCAAAGCTTCCTGATCCCGATAAATCTCCCATGCAGTATGCTAGACGCTTGGACACAACCAGAGCCATTTATGGAGCAACCTGGGCTGATTTGGCAGGTATCACATCTGTGAAGGCCAAGGAATATTTCTTGCCTACTATCGAAAAGGCCATGGATTCCACAAAAGCAGGATCTCTTAGTACGTATGAATCCGGCCTAGAATACATGAAACAGTTAAAGGCCTGGGCTCAGGATCGCTTGTCAGATCAAGCTGGGTCTGTACAAGATGTTCAACAAGACCCTGATGAATCTGTGGAAAGATATGCTGCAAGACTCAGCATGCATTTTGAGGATCTCGGATACAGTCCTCACGTCAAGACGCAGGCCGCCCTGTTGGTTCAGGCCCTAGTAGATGGCCTACAAGACGCTCTCGGAGATGAAGTCCTGAGAGTACGGCCCGAGATTCGTTCTTCTTCTTTCAACGACGCGGTGGACATCGTTAAAGCTTTCCAAAAATCAATGCTAAAAATGGAAAAGGATACTAAGCCAAAGAAGAAAACCGCTCCTGCCATGGTATATCAAGCTCAAGAAAGCTACCCACCCCTTGGCAACCAACATGGAATCAAGTGGGTAATGGTTAAAGGCACAGGTGATGATACTCCTCCCACATATAGAAAACAAGACAGAAGAGATGACAAGGGACCATCTAGAAACAGAAGACAATCTCGTGATTCTGAAGGACGAATGTTGTGTTGGGAGTGTGGTAGCCTTGACCACATCCTCAGAGACTGTCCAACCCGCAGACAGTACCATGACCGGTCGTTCCGTGACGGTCCACACAACCATGGACCTTCCCGTGAACCATCTCATCCACGCCAATGACTGCTCGGTCAACCAGTGTCCACTTTCCCGGCTACGCATCTCACGGCCGCCTGTGGGACTGTCACTTTACAGGTGAACCATCAACCACTGGAGTTCCTGGTGGACACTGGGGCGGCCACATCTGTCATTTCCTCTGCACAGCTCCCTCCTTCTGTATCCCTATCACCGGATACCCTCACCTGTGTTGGGGTGGAAGCCCAACATATTTACTCTCCACTCACAGTCCCTGTGTCTGCAGGACCGTTCACCGGAGTACTCACAAGATTCTTGGTCTCTGAAACTTGCTCTGTCAATCTGTTGGGAGCCGATCTCTTAGAGCGGATGAAGGCAACAATTACCTTCGGAAACCATGGTATGGAGCTTCTTTTGCGGGACCCTCATTCCGAACAAGGGACTGAAGACCGCTGTGTTCTTAAAGCCTTCCCTCTCATGATGATGACCATACAACCTCACACTCTTCTTGATATCTCACAGTTCCCTCACTCTCTGTGGTCCAGTGGGCCAGAGGACGTCGGCCTCCTGCAGGTTCCCCCGGTCCGAGCACACCTCAAGCCTGGACACAGGTACCCACGGTTGCCACAATACCCCCTCAAGGCTGCACAAGAACAAAGCTTGGGTACCCAAATCGCTTCCCTCCTGGAATCAGGAGTCCTTGTCAGATGTGTATCTCCATGCAATACACCCCTCTTTCCTGTAAAAAAGAAAACCGTTCCGGGAGAGTCTCCAAGATACCAGTTGGTTCAGGATCTCAGAGCCGTCAATGCAGCTACCATTTTAGAAACTCCAGTGGTACCTAACCCAAACACCCTCTTGTCTCAGCTGCCTCCAACGGCCACCTTGTTTACGGTGTTAGATCTGGCCAACGCCTTCTTCAGTATACCCTTACATGAAGATTCGTGGTTTCTTTCTGCCTTCACCTTTCAAGGAGCACAGCTTACATGGACCAGGACTCCGCAAAGAGCCCAGAACTCTCCTAACCAATTCACTCATTCTATGAAGTCTATTCTGGAGCCATGGGTTCAAGAGAACCCTCAGGTCACCCTTCTACAGTATGTGGATGATCTTTTACTCTGTGGCACTGAAGAAAATTTGCCAGAGATGTCCGTATCCCTTCTCTGGTTTCTTCACTCAGCTAACTGTAAAGTCTCGAAAGGCAAAGTCCAATGGTGTCTGCCCAAGGTCATTTTCCTCGGACATTGTATATCACAAGGTGCTAGACATCTGACTGAAGAAAGAAAACAAGCCATCATGGATATCACCTTCCCAACCACCTATTCCGCTATTCAGACTTTCCTTGGCCTCATCACTTACTGCAGGCAATGGATCCCTGATGCCTCAAAGCTCATGCAACCTCTGTACGACTGTCTCAAGGATGAAGGCTCAGTTTGGCTTCATGCTGAAGATCCACGTGTTTCTCATCAACACAGACTATGTTTTGACCGCCTTAAACAGGCTGTTGTCTCTGCCCCGGCCTTGGGCTTACCAGACTATACTCAGTCATTTCACCTTTTTGTCTCGGAATCGGAAGGTCATGCCTCTGGAGTTCTAGCACAACGCTATGATCATAAGTATCGGCCTTTGGGCTACTACTCAGCCCGCCTGGACCCTGTCGCCCGAACTGCCCCCACGTGCCTTAAGGCGGTCCACGCTGCTCACATCCTCCTTGACAAGTCAGCTGATATCGTCCTTGGACATGATCTAGTTATACAGGCCGGCCATGATCTCTCAGCTGTTCTGCAACAAACATCTCCGAAACATCTAACCAACCAAAGACACCTGCGGCTGCAGTGTTCCCTATTGTTGCCCTCCAATATAACATTTACCAGATGTCTGACTATCAATCCTGCCACTTTGCTTCCACCTTCTAGGGGGGAAGGTGAAGAGGGTGAAGGTCCATTGGTGGAACCTCATATTGTATAAAAATTTTGCAGGAAGAGACTTCTGCTCCAGAGAATATGGTGGCACATCCGCTCGCAGACCCTCAAGGGAAGTTCCACACGGGATATGCTGTCACAACGGACCTAACAGTCCTCAAGGCTGAAGCTCTACCACCATACATGTCTGCACAAGAAGCTGAACTTGTGGCTCTCACAGAGGCCTGCCACCTGGCAGCAGGAACAAAGGCGAATATATATATACCGATTCCAGGTATGGACATGGAATTTGCAATGATTCTGGACTCTTGTGGAAGTCTAGAGGATTCATCACAGCTGCAGGTACACCAGTGAAACATGTCTCATGGATTAAGGCCCTAATGAAGGCCCTGGAACTACCCATTCAGGTTGCTGTTATCAAGGTCAAGGCTCATGGAAGACTAGAATCCAGAGAAGCCAGGGGCAACCACCTAGCTGACCAAGCAGCCAAGACTGCAGCAGTGGAGAATGTGTCATCAAAGTGGCAGGAAAAGGAAGAAGAGATGGGGGAGACCCTGCAAACCGTAGCTGTGGCGCTCACTAGAGCAAGAGCCAAAGAACAGCCGGCGGAAGACCATACAAGTCCAGCGGAGACATGAGTGGAATCCAGGGGGGTCAGGATGCCTGAGGAAAAATTGTGTGAGGAACAAAGGAAGACCCCCCACTGAAGAAGTTAAGCAATGGAAAGCGGCAGGAGCCGTGCTGGCAAGTCGCAAAGATTCAAAGGTCAACTCGACTCTTTACCAAGTGGATGGGAAGCCTTGCTTGCCTAGACGCATGTACTCAGCTGTGGCAGCATGGGCTCACGGGCCTACACACAGAGGAAAGAATCAAGCCTTGGCATGTATCAAGAAACTGTACTTTGCACCCGGAATCTCTTCCACTGTGACTGCGTACTCAAAATCCTGCTCTGTCTGCGCTACCTGCAACCCAACGTGTACGGCACGGGTCCCTCTCCAACACCTGGCTAAACCAGACTACCCTTGGCAGAGAATACAAGTCGACCATATCCAAATGCCTAAAGCAGGAAAATACGAGTACGTTTTGGTAGCCGTGGATATGTTCTCAGCCTGGCCCGAGGCCTACCCGGTTGTCAACATGACTGCTAAAGTCACAGCCAAGAAACTGATCACCGAAATTGCCTGCAGATTTGGAGTTCCCCAAGTCATAGAATCGGACCAAGGACCAGCTTTCACAGCAAATATCTACAAAGAACTCTGGAACATGTTGGGAACAGATTTGGGCCTCCACACTCCATACCATCCTGCCAGTTCAGGCAAAGTGGAAAGGATGAACTCCACACTCAAGACCCAGCTCTTGAAAATGACCCAAGATCATCCCCTCCCCTGGCCCGACCTACTCCCTATAGTATTGTATCATATCAGACACACCCCACAAGCTAAACATGGGCTAACTCCCTACGAAATTCTGTTTGGGGCCCCGCCCAAGATAGGAGAGATTAGGCCCCAAGAATTGTCCGAAACAAATGATAGAGTGGTAAAATTTGTGATTGCCTTGTCTAGAGAATTGACTAACACCCGCTCTACAGTATCTGCTTCTCTCCCAGAATCTACAGGTGATGCAGTACATGATTTCATCCCAGGCGATCTAGTGTATGTGAAGAAGTTTGTCCGGAAAGACAGCCTCCAGCCGCGGTTCGAGGGACCGTACACCGTGCTTCTCACCACCCCGACGGCTCTGAAGCTTGAGGGCAAGAGCACCTGGATTCACGCCTCCCACTGCAAGAGAGACAGAACGAGTCTATAAAAGATGACTACCTTCTTCTATATCCTTTCCATATGCTTACTGTCTGTCCCAGGGTGGACAGCTACCACACAGGGGTAGATACCACCTCCTTCTCAGGTTGGTTGGGAGGGCTCAAGGGATTCCTCCAACAAGTTTGTCTAGTAATGGGAGGTCTACTGGTATTGGGCCTGGTGGTCCTATGCTGCATAGTCCCCTTATACAGGAAAGCTATAACCAATGCTGTCCCAACCTCCGGGACCTTTCTGAATCAAGAAACCACATCTCTGTTACATGATGATACCCGTAAGGAAGATATGGAGAAATACACTCCTTTGAACAAGCCTGACCAGACCCCCATGACAGAGTCCAACTGAAAGATTTAGTTTAGGGTCAGTTGAGAGAACTCCATGTGTCATTTAGGGTAGGGCTCAATTGTTTGGGGGCGTCCCATAAGGGGGCAGCTTCTAAAATGATTGGGTGAAGAAATCCACCTCCCCTCTCCCCACACATGGACAGTCTCAAAGGCCCCGAAGCAAGGGAAAGCTTAGTGTTTAGGGGGGAATGTCAGGGTAAAAGAGAATATATTTATTTCCACTTTTATATTCTTGTAACTTTTATATGCTTTTTTGCTAATGTATTAACCACCATTTTGTGTCTTATAACAATAAGCTTTCCTTGCTACGTATTACTCAAATCGAAACTTAAACTAAGACAGTTCCAGTGTTGCCAAGACTTATTTCAGAGAAACGAAACAAGATTATAAGCTGACGGCTGCAATATCTGCCCAGAGACTGAGATAAGGAGATGTGGACCAATCAGGAGTGGCCAGACACTGGACTTTCATGGCTTACCCCGCTCCGGACAACCCCTATCCCCTCCCCATTTTGTAGTGTATTTAGGTTTATGCATGTAAAAAATAAACTCAGAACATTGCTGAGGACGTTGTCTGTAGTAGTCTTTTGAGCATGCTCTGAGTTTGAACCAGCTTGTTGTCTGACTCATTCTTTGAATGGTTGACCCATGCTCATAGTTTGAATTTGGAGTGACTGAAGGATGAGTGGAATGTCATCACGACCCTCACAATATCAGTACCATGAAAAGGAAAGTGTGAACTTGAATGAATGACACAATTACTGACACTTATACTTTACTCAGTTTTATCAACACAAAATGCTGCGAAACATTAAAGAAAAACTCGACCTCCATACAGCTCCCTCAATAAAAGGATGAAATCCGCGGTCACCGAGTCCTCACCGACCCTGGACCCCTTCATTACATTCATTTCTTGTAATTTTGCAGATTGTGAATAAAGTTGTTTAAAGGGGTTTTCCACTACTTTCATATTGATGCCCTATCCTACAGATAGGGCATCAATGTATGATCGGCTGGGGTCCTGCACGCGGCACCCCCACCGATCAGCTGTTATCTGTGGTCGCTGATTGTGGAGGTGCCGCGTGTGTGACCTACCGATAGGGCATCAATGTGAAAGTAGTGGACAACTTCTTTAATAACTGGGAGAGGGTCAGCAATGATTGCTGATTGTTTCCATAACTATCTGGATCTCAGTGAATCTGTATATAGGGTCAGTGCGAAAACATGGATGCCGGTACAGGATAGTGGGAGGTGATAACTAATGACAGAACTAGAGAAGTGGAGGTGACCAATGTGACCTGTCTTGTCTTATAGTGTCCGGCTTGTAAGAAGATGGAGACCGAAGATGTGGAGAGACGCACAGAAGAAAGCGGAAGAAGGACAACCTCCTCACAAACGGGTACTGATCACATCTGTGTATAGTGATTGTAGGGAGGACGGATCAGCTCCTCACAGACGAGCACTGATCACATCTGTGTATAGTGATTGTAGAGAGGATGGATCAGCTCCTCACAGACGAGCACTGATCACATCTGTGTATAGTGATTGTAGAGAGGACGGATCAGCTCCTCACAGACGAGCACTGATCACATCTGTGTATAGTGATTGTAGAGAGGACGGATCAGCTCCTCACAGACGAGCGCTGATCACATCTGTGTATAGTGATTGTAGAGAGGACGGATCAGCTCCTCACAGACGAGCGCTGATCACATCTGTGTATAGTGATTGTAGAGAGGACGGATCAGCTCCTCACAGACGAGCGCTGATCACATCTGTGTATAGTGATTGTAGAGAGGACGGATCAGCTCCTCACAGACGAGCGAGCTCTGATCACATCTGTGTATAGTGATTGTAGAGAGGACGGATCAGCTCCTCACAGACGAGCGCTGATCACATCTGTGTATAGTGATTGTAGAGAGGACGGATCAGCTCCTCACAGACGAGCGAGCTCTGATCACATCTGTGTATAGTGATTGTAGAGAGGACGGATCAGCTCCTCACAGACGAGCGCTGATCACATCTGTGTATAGTGATTGTAGAGAGGACGGATCAGCTCCTCACAGACGAGCTCTGATCACATCTGTGTATAGTGATTGTAGAGAGGACGGATCAGCTCCTCACAGACGAGCTCTGATCACATCTGTGTATAGTGATTGTAGAGAGGACGGATCAGCTCCTCACAGACGAGCGCTGATCACATCTGTGTATAGTGATTGTAGAGAGGACGGATCAGCTCCTCACAGACGAGCGCTGATCACATCTGTGTATAGTGATTGTAGAGAGGACGGATCAGCTCCTCACAGACGAGCGCTGATCACATCTGTGTATAGTGATTGTAGAGAGGACGGATCAGCTCCTCACAGACGAGCACTGATCACATCTGTGTATAGTGATTGTAGAGAGGACGGATCAGCTCCTCACAGACGAGCACTGATCACATCTGTGTATAGTGATTGTAGAGAGGACGGATCAGCTCCTCACAGACGAGCGCTGATCACATCTGTGTATAGTGATTGTAGAGAGGACGGATCAGCTCCTCACAGACGAGCGCTGATCACATCTGTGTATAGTGATTGTAGAGAGGACGGATCAGCTCCTCACAGACGAGCACTGATCACATCTGTCTATAGTGATTGTAGGGAGGACGGATCAGCTCCTCACAGACGAGCGCTGATCACATCTGTGTATAGTGATTGTAGAGAGGACGGATCAGCTCCTCACAGACGAGCACTGATCACATCTGTGTATAGTGATTGTAGAGAGGACGGATCAGCTCCTCACAGACGAGCTCTGATCACATCTGTGTATAGTGATTGTAGGGAGGACGGATCAGCTCCTCACAGACGAGCACTGATCACATCTGTCTATAGTGATTGTAGGGAGGACGGATCAGCTCCTCACAGACGAGCACTGATCACATCTGTGTATAGTGATTGTAGAGAGGACGGATCAGCTCCTCACAGACGAGCACTGATCACATCTGTGTATAGTGATTGTAGAGAGGACGGATCAGCTCCTCACAGACGAGCTCTGATCACATCTGTGTATAGTGATTGTAGGGAGGACGGATCAGCTCCTCACAGACGAGCACTGATCACATCTGTGTATAGTGATTGTAGAGAGGACGGATCAGCTCCTCACAGACGAGCACTGATCACATCTGTGTATAGTGATTGTAGGGAGGACGGATCAGCTCCTCACAGACGAGCACTGATCACATCTGTGTATAGTGATTGTAGAGAGGACGGATCAGCTCCTCACAGACGAGCGCTGATCACATCTGTGTATAGTGATTGTAGGGAGGACGGATCAGCTCCTCACAGACGAGCGAGCTCTGATCACATCTGTGTATAGTGATTGTAGGGAGGACGGATCAGCTCCTCACAGACGAGCACTGATCACATCTGTGTATAGTGATTGTAGAGAGGACGGATCAGCTCCTCACAGACGAGCACTGATCACATCTGTGTATAGTGATTGTAGAGAGGACGGATCAGCTCCTCACAGACGAGCACTGATCACATCTGTGTATAGTGATTGTAGAGAGGACGGATCAGCTCCTCACAGACGAGCACTGATCACATCTGTGTATAGTGATTGTAGAGAGGACGGATCAGCTCCTCACAGACGAGCTCTGATCACATCTGTGTATAGTGATTGTAGAGAGGACGGATCAGCTCCTCACAGACGAGCACTGATCACATCTGTGTATAGTGATTGTAGAGAGGACGGATCAGCTCCTCACAGACGAGCTCTGATCACATCTGTGTATAGTGATTGTAGAGAGGACGGATCAGCTCCTCACAGACGAGCACTGATCACATCTGTGTATAGTGATTGTAGAGAGGACGGATCAGCTCCTCACAGACGAGCACTGATCACATCTGTGTATAGTGATTGTAGAGAGGACGGATCAGCTCCTCACAGACGAGCACTGATCACATCTGTGTATAGTGATTGTAGAGAGGACGGATCAGCTCCTCACAGACGAGCACTGATCACATCTGTGTATAGTGATTGTAGAGAGGACGGATCAGCTCCTCACAGACTAGCACTGATCACATCTGTGTATAGTGATTGTAGGGAGGACGGATCAGCTCCTCAGACGAGCGCTGATCACATCTGTGTATAGTGATTGTAGAGAGGACGGATCAGCTCCTCACAGACTAGCACTGATCACATCTGTGTATAGTGATTGTAGAGAGGACGGATCAGCTCCTCACAGACGAGCACTGATCACATCTGTGTATAGTGATTGTAGAGAGGACGGATCAGCTCCTCACAGACGAGCACTGATCACATCTGTGTATAGTGATTGTAGAGAGGACGGATCAGCTCCTCACAGACGAGCACTGATCACATCTGTGTATAGTGATTGTAGGGAGGACGGATCAGCTCCTCAGACGAGCGCTGATCACATCTGTGTATAGTGATTGTAGAGAGGACGGATCAGCTCCTCACAGACGAGCTCTGATCACATCTGTGTATAGTGATTGTAGAGAGGACGGATCAGCTCCTCACAGACGAGCGAGCTCTGATCACATCTGTGTATAGTGATTGTAGAGAGGACGGATCAGCTCCTCACAGACGAGCGCTGATCACATCTGTGTATAGTGATTGTAGAGAGGACGGATCAGCTCCTCACAGACGAGCTCTGATCACATCTGTGTATAGTGATTGTAGAGAGGACGGATCAGCTCCTCACAGACGAGCACTGATCACATCTGTGTATAGTGATTGTAGGGAGGACGGATCAGCTCCTCACAGACGAGCACTGATCACATCTGTGTATAGTGATTGTAGAGAGGACGGATCAGCTCCTCACAGACGAGCGCTGATCACATCTGTGTATAGTGATTGTAGGGAGGACGGATCAGCTCCTCACAGACGAGCACTGATCACATCTGTGTATAGTGATTGTAGGGAGGACGGATCAGCTCCTCACAGACGAGCACTGATCACATCTGTGTATAGTGATTGTAGAGAGGACGGATCAGCTCCTCACAGACGAGCTCTGATCACATCTGTGTATAGTGATTGTAGAGAGGACGGATCAGCTCCTCACAGACGAGCACTGATCACATCTGTGTATAGTGATTGTAGAGAGGACGGATCAGCTCCTCACAGACGAGCTCTGATCACATCTGTGTATAGTGATTGTAGAGAGGACGGATCAGCTCCTCACAGACGAGCACTGATCACACCTGTGTATAGTGATTGTAGAGAGGACGGATCAGCTCCTCACAGACGAGCACTGATCACATCTGTGTATAGTGATTGTAGAGAGGATGGATCAGCTCCTCACAGACGAGCTCTGATCACATCTGTGTATAGTGATTGTAGAGAGGACGGATCAGCTCCTCACAGACGAGCTCTGATCACATCTGTGTATAGTGATTGTAGAGAGGACGGATCAGCTCCTCACAGACGAGCTCTGATCACATCTGTGTATAGTGATTGTAGAGAGGACGGATCAGCTCCTCACAGACGAGCTCTGATCACATCTGTGTATAGTGATTGTAGAGAGGACGGATCAGCTCCTCACAGACGAGCTCTGATCACATCTGTGTATAGTGATTGTAGAGAGGACGGATCAGCTCCTCACAGACGAGCACTGATCACACCTGTGTATAGTGATTGTAGAGAGGACGGATCAGCTCCTCACAGACGAGCACTGATCACATCTGTGTATAGTGATTGTAGAGAGGACGGATCAGCTCCTCACAGACGAGCTCTGATCACATCTGTGTATAGTGATTGTAGGGAGGACGGATCAGCTCCTCACAGACGAGCACTGATCACATCTGTGTATAGTGATTGTAGAGAGGACGGATCAGCTCCTCACAGACGAGCACTGATCACATCTGTGTATAGTGATTGTAGAGAGGACGGATCAGCTCCTCACAGACGAGCGAGCTCTGATCACATCTGTGTATAGTGATTGTAGGGAGGACGGATCAGCTCCTCACAGACGAGCACTGATCACATCTGTGTATAGTGATTGTAGGGAGGACGGATCAGCTCCTCACAGACGAGCACTGATCACATCTGTGTATAGTGATTGTAGAGAGGACGGATCAGCTCCTCACAGACGAGCGCTGATCACATCTGTGTATAGTGATTGTAGGGAGGACGGATCAGCTCCTCACAGACGAGCGAGCTCTGATCACATCTGTGTATAGTGATTGTAGGGAGGACGGATCAGCTCCTCACAGACGAGCACTGATCACATCTGTGTATAGTGATTGTAGAGAGGACGGATCAGCTCCTCACAGACGAGCACTGATCACATCTGTGTATAGTGATTGTAGAGAGGACGGATCAGCTCCTCACAGACGAGCACTGATCACATCTGTGTATAGTGATTGTAGAGAGGACGGATCAGCTCCTCACAGACGAGCACTGATCACATCTGTGTATAGTGATTGTAGAGAGGACGGATCAGCTCCTCACAGACGAGCACTGATCACATCTGTGTATAGTGATTGTAGAGAGGACGGATCAGCTCCTCACAGACGAGCACTGATCACATCTGTGTATAGTGATTGTAGGGAGGACGAATGTGATTACGTCCGGTGGTCTCTCCTGATAGAGGGAGCTTTGTTGTGTGAGAATGAGCCCATCAGAACGTGACCATACAGAGCGCCCCCTAGTGATATATTCTCATACACTATTCTCCCGCTGAATGTGATGTCTGTAGTCTGTGCGGCTGCATCAGGCACCGTCCCTGATCTTCTGAGCCATAAAACAACCCTCTCCCACCTACAGACGTCATCTCACTAAATTAGAATATCATCAAAAAGTGAAAGTCCTATATTATAGAGTCATTACACGCAGAGGGATCTATTATATAGAGTCATTACACGCAGAGGGATCTATTATATAGAGTCATTACACGCAGAGTGATCTATTATATAGAGTCATTACACACAGAGTGATCTATTATATAGTCATTACACACAGAGGGATCTATTATATAGAGTCATTACACACAGAGGGTTCTATTATATAGAGTCATTACACACAGAGTGATCTATTATATAGAGTCATTACACACAGAGTGATCTATTATATAGTCATTACACACAGAGTGATCTATTATATAGTCATTACACAGAGTGATCTATTATATAGTCATTACACGCAGAGTGATCTATTATATAGAGTCATTACACGCAGAGGGATCTATTATATAGAGTCATTACACGCAGAGTGATCTATTATATAGAGTCATTACACGCAGAGGGATCTATTATATAGAGTCATTACACGCAGAGGGATCTATTATATAGAGTCATTACACGCAGAGGGATCTATTATATAGAGTCATTACACGCAGAGTGATCTATTATATAGAGTCATTACACGCAGAGTGATCTATTATATAGAGTCATTACACGCAGAGGGATCTATTATATAGTCATTACACGCAGAGGGATCTATTATATAAAGTGATTACACACAGAGGGATCTATTATATAGAGTCATTACACGCAGAGGGATCTATTATGGAGTCATTACACGCAGAGGGATCTATTATGGAGTCATTACACGCAGAGGGATCTATTATATGGAGTCATTACACGCAGAGGGATCTATTATATGGAGTCATTACACGCAGAGGGATCTATTTCACGTTGTTATTTCTGTTAATGTTGATGATTGTGGCTTACAGCCAATGGAAACACAAAAGTCATTATCTCAGTAAATTGGAATACTTTATAACATCTTATGTGGCGCCCCTGCGGGTTCAGTCGCCACAGAGGTACTGCATCTCACCTAGAGGTGTGGCATCTCCTTCTCTCAGGTAAGGAGGGAGTGTTGCCCGGGACCCCAACACCAGTACTCAAGACTAACTACTCCAGGCCGGCTGGAATGGCATTATGCACTTCTTTTGCTGCCCCGTCCCTGGCTGGAGTGGGGGGAACCAGTAGTGGGTGTGGGTGGAGGACGCAGACCAGCAGAGCACTTGAATAGGAGGTGTATAAAAAGGGGGAACCATCTTGGTCAGGGAGTTGAGTTGAGTAGTAAGTGAGAGGAGAAGGGGCTCTTCAGGACCAGGCACAGCCTGTCATGCCCAAGATGGAGAGAGGAGTGGGAGTTAGGGAGGAAGGCTCCAGTAACCGAAGGGATCCCAGGGGGTAATGTGAGTGCAGGACGGCACCCGTACGCCCGAATCTGCCAGGCGGTAGAGGGATCAGGCCGCAAGAAGGGAACCGGTCCCTGGACTAGCCGAGTTACTTCAAGTCTCGGCTGGAAAACCGAAGGCTTCTACACTTTCAGGGTGCAGATGCCACATTCGCACCTAAGCCGCCGAAAAGGTCACCAAGTAAGGTCCGCGAACTCCAAGTTGCCCAGAGGGATCTCAAGGTACCCGATCGGGACTTTGTGTGGCGAGGCTCAGGGCAGGAGGGAGAGACCCAGCGCGGGAAGTCGGCTAAGAAAGGAACATACAGAGAGGGGTCCCGTTAAGTGCTCTTGAAATACTTGGGAGAGTGGTGAGCCCCTGCCTGGTAAACACAGCGCGACATGGGAGACTGTCAGCTGTATGGTGCCACCTGAGGAACCTAATAACCCCCGGGCCCTGTGACGTGCCCTGCTGTCTCCCCTAACGCGCATGCGCAAAGCGCCGCTACTATGGAGTGTGCTTTGTTTCTCCCCAGCCCGCACTGCACCACAGCCTTTGTATTGGGAGCAGCGCTGTCCGCACGCGCGTCAGGGGAGACAGCTGGGCACATCGCAGGGTAGTCACAGGGCCCGGGGGGGGGGGGGTGGAGGGGTGATATTTTAGCCCAGAGGCAGGTATTTAGCTGCATAATAAGCAAATAGGAGGGGTTTGCTTGGCTTTCCCTGGAGAAGAGACTTTATAAAAGAAAATTTCTCTGGTATCAGACCACTGCTATTGGCCATATGGGTAAGTATAGATTTACTTTTCTATCACCTGTATGGCCATAGTAGTGGTCTGATATTGCCCAGGGGGGTGACATAAATAAACACATGAAATAGATCGCTCTGTAATGACTCTATATAATATAAGTTTCACTTTTTGTATTGAACTGAAATAAATTCACTTTTTGATGATATTCTAATTTAGTGAGAAGCTCTTATATGTCCTCCCTCCTGGTTGTCTCCGTCCTGTCCAGTTCTTCCTGGGGGTCTTGTCATCCCTTCGACATTAACCCTTCCTGCCTGTGGAGCTTTATTACACAGAGGCCTCTTATAACTGAATATTTCCTTACAGATTGTCCTGGAGAGAAGAAAAGTCTTCTCATCACGATCCAGAAAATATGTGGGAGAATAAGGAAGACCCCAGAGTATGGAGAAACCCCGCAGCGAGATCTAGAGATGGACGACGTCTCTGTACCAGCGGGATAGACCGGGAGGCAATCTGTGTTTCTATCATCAGCATTTTATTACATTTTTAAGCCTTGTGTATTTTTGGAGTGGATGGGGGTGTATATAGAGATTTATATTTATAATGTTTTTATAAAGAAACATTTCTACGTCCATGTAATAAAGAATGAAATGTCCGCTATCCTGAAGTCCTTCTGATTCTCTTCTCATTTCTCCTCCTGCTGTAGATCCACAGCAGGAGGTAAAGTATTGGGGGATTCACAGTTTATTTACCTCAACAACAATTTAAGACCCTTTATGTCACACAAAATAGTTAATAAATCACATTTCCCACACGTCTACTTTACATCTGCACAATTTTAGAATCAAATATTTTTTTTTGTTAGGAAATTATAAGGGTTAAACGTTGACCGGCGATTTTCTAATTTTTGCAACAAATCTTACAAACCCGTTCTTTTTAGGGACCACATCACTTTTGAAGTGACTTTAAGGGGTCTATATGACCGAATATAACCAAAAGTGACACCATTCTAAAAACTGCACCCCTCAAGGTGCTCAAAACCACATTCAAGAACTTTATTAACCCTTCAGGTGAGTCACAGGAATTTTTGGAATGTGGAAGAAAACAATGAACATTTAACTTTTTTTCACACAAATTTTACTTTAGACCCAAATTTTTTTTATTTTCACAAGGGTCACAGGAAAAAATGGACCCCAAAATTTGTAGTGCAATTTCTCCCGAACACGCAGATACTCCATATGTGGGGGAAAACACTGTTTGGGCGTACGGCAGGGCTCAAAAGGGAAGAAGCATCATTTGACTTTTTGAATGTAAAATTTGATTGAATAATTAGCGGACGCCATGTTGCGTTTGGAGAGCCCCTGATTATTATTATAGCGCCATTTGTTCCATGGCGCTTTACAATGTAAAGGGGTATACATGCAAGAACAATTACAATATGATCAAAACGAGTCAGCGACTGGTACAGGAGGAGCGAGGACCCTGCCCGCGAGGGCTCACAGTCTACAAGGGATGGGTGAGGATACAGTAGGTGAGGGTAGAGCTGGTCGTGGAGCGGTATGGTGGAGCGAGGACCCTGCCCACGAGGGCTCACAGTCTACAGGGGATGGGTGAGGATACAGTAGGTGAGGGTAGAACTGGTCGTTCAGCGGTATGGTGGAGCGAGGACCCTGCCCACGAGGGCTCACAATCTACAGGAGATGGGTGAGGATACAGTAGGTGAGGGTAGAGCTGGTCGTGGAGCGGTATGGTGGAGCGAGGACCCTGCCCACGAGGGCTCAGTCTACAGGGGATGGGTGAGGATACAGTAGGTGAGGGTAGAGCTGGTCGTGGAGCGGTATGGTGGAGCGAGGACCCTGCCCACGAGGGCTCACAGTCTACAGGGGATGGGTGAGGATACAGTAGGTGAGGGTAGAGCTGGTCGTTCAGCGGTATGGTGGAGCGAGGACCCTGCCCACGAGGGCTCACAGTCTACAGGGGATGGGTGAGGATACAGTAGGTGAGGGTAGAGCTGGTCGTGGAGCGGTATGGTGGAGCGAGGACCCTGCCCACGAGGGCTCAGTCTACAGGGGATGGGTGAGGATACAGTAGGTGAGGGTAGAGCTGGTCGTGGAGCGGTATGGTGGAGCGAGGACCCTGCCCACGAGGGCTCACAGTCTACAGGGGATGGGTGAGGATACAGTAGGTGAGGGTAGAGCTGGTCGTTCAGCGGTATGGTGGAGTGAGGACCCTGCCCGTGAGGGCTCACAATCTACAGGGGATGGGTGAGGATACAGTAGATTAGGGTAGAGCTGGTCGTGCAGCGGTATGGTGGAGCGGTGGTTACTGCAGGTTGTAGGCTTGTCGGAAGAGGTGGGTCTTCAGGTTCCTTCTGAAGGTTTCCATGGTAGGCGACAGTCTGATGTGTTGGGGTAGAGAGTTCCAGAGTAGGGGGGAAGCACGGGAGAAATCTTGTATGCGATTGTGGGAGGAGGAGATAAGAGGGGAGTAGAGCAGGAGATCTTGTGAGGATCGGAGGTTGCTTGCGGGTATGTAACGGGAGACTAGGTCACAGATATATGGAGGGGACAGGTTGTGGATGGCTTTGTATGTCATGGTTAGGGTTTTGAACTGGAGTCTCTGGGTAATGGGGAGCCAGTGAAGAGATTGACAGAGAGGAGAGGCCGGGGAATAGCGGGGGGACAGGTGGATTAGTCGGGCAGCAGAGTTTAGGATGGATTGGAGGGGTGCGAGAGTGTTAGAAGGGAGGTCACAGAGCAGGAGGTTGCAGTAGTCAAGGCGGGAGATGATGAGGGCGTGCACTATTGTTTTTGCATATTC
Source organism: Phyllobates terribilis (assembly GCF_046119375.1). Classification (NCBI taxonomy): domain Eukaryota; kingdom Metazoa; phylum Chordata; class Amphibia; order Anura; family Dendrobatidae; genus Phyllobates; species Phyllobates terribilis. The sequence goes on from NW_027362762.1 coordinate 968,985,005, forward strand.
GTGGTTGAGGAATGTGCAGATCCGGGAGATATTTTTGAGTTGGAGTCGGCAGGAAGTGGAAAGGGCTTGGATATGTGGTTTGACGGCGAGATTAGAGTCCAGGGTTACCCCAAGGCAGCGAGCTTGCGGGACTGGGGAGAGTGGGCAGCCATTGACATTGATAGATAGGTCAGATGGGGGGCTGAGTGAGACGGTGGAAAGATAAGTTCAGTTTTATCCATGTTAAGATTTAGAAATCTGGCAGAGAAGAAGGATGAAATAGCGGACTGACATTATGGGATTCTGGTTAGTATGGAGGAGATGTCGGGTCCAGAGAGGTAGATCTGTGTCATCAGCATAGAGGTGATACTGAAAGCCATGAGACTCTATGAGCTGTCCCAGGCCGAAGGTGTAGATGGAGAAGAGCAGGGGTCCTAGAACTGAACCTTGGGGGACACCGGCAGATAGGGGGCAAGATGAGGAGGTGGTGTGTGAGTGGGAGACACTGAATGTCCGGTTTGTTAGGTATAAGGAGATCCAAAACAGGGCCAAGTCTGTGATGCCGAGAGATGGACACACAAAAAAAAAAACGGGGGGGGGGGGGATTGGCGGTTGGTTTGTTCATGTATGGCAGGCAATCCCCGCGAGGTTTCTTTGGCTGTATAACAATTGCGAAACATATGGGGAAGAGACTCGAGCACCCACGATACTCAGTGAATACCCGAGCACCCAATGCAAACTCAAGTATCGAGCACTTGGGCTAAACACTGGTCGCCATATCGTCATCTTTTTTTTTTTTTTTTTTTTTTTTTATATTATCTTTACTTTTGAAAAATCCCAAACACAACCCTAACCCTAGAGGTTATTTTTTACGCCGTTCCTCGTGCGGTATAAGTGATTAGACGACTTTATTCTTCGGGTCGGTGCGATACCAGATCCATATTGGGTTTTTATGTTTGGCAGCTGTCACACTAAAAGATACTTTTTTTTTTTTGCAGAGACTAGTTTTTGCAATCATTTTTCCATATTTTGGCTGACAGTCATGTAAGGGCTTGTTTTTTGTGGGACGGGGACGTGACACTTTTTGATCGCTTTCTATTCCGATTTTTGGGAGGCAGAATAAACAAAAACCAACAATTCAGGAATTTTTGTTTGTTTTTTTAAATGCTGTTCCGCATGTGGAAAAATTGATAAGGCTTCTTTATTCTTCGGGTCAGTACGTTTACAGTGGTACCACATTTGATATCCTTTTTTATGTTTTGTCGCTTTTACACAATTTTTTGCTTTATTCTGAGAGCTATAACTTTTTTATTTTTCGGATGATGGAGCTGTATGGCGGCTTGTTTTTTGTGGGACAAGATGGCGTTTTCAACGGTAGCATTTTTATTTACATTTGTCTTTTTGATCACGTTTTTTCATTTTTTGATTGGCTGTATGGTGATCGTACAATTCATCTTAACGCACAATGCTTTTGTTTGATCAGGAGGTTTATCCTAATAACCGGCGCTGCAATGGCTTCTCCCGTCACATCAACTTTAGCCAATATATTTTTTGCAATATTGGAAAATGGATTTGTATACAGCACGCAGAACCCATACATCAAATCTATCCACGCACACCCCCGGTATGCCAATGATCTAGTCGTTCTATGGGCAGGCGCTGGAAAAGACCTCCATGGGTTTGTTGCCTCTTTAAGTTAAATGAATATGAAATTGACCTCAGTATATGGAAACCTTGGAATTTCTTAATGTTAAAATTAATAATTGAGGAAGGCAACTAATCTGCTTCTACACTATAATAGTGCTCACCCGCAACACCCCAAAAAAAGCTTCCCCTCCAGCCAGCATCATAGACGGAGGAAAATAACCAATAAAGATGAAAAACACAAGCCGAGGAATTAACGAAAAGATTAATAAAAAGAGGTTCTCCTATACCGCTATTAAAAGAAGCTCAATCAAAAGCCGAAACTAAATCACAGACGGAATTGGTTAAAAAATATAAAGTAAAACCTAAGAACCGGACAGATGAGCGACCGCAGAGATTTATTCTCCACTTCTATGACGCATCTTATTCAAACCTCAATAAGGAAAAATTGTCACTAGATCGAAAGTGACAAAGATTTGCAAAAAATGGCAATCAATAAACCATTTTTTTTGCATATAGAAGAAACTATTTAGGAGACATTTTAGTACAGAATAGGTTCTCAGCGGGGGAAAAATCTACAGGGTTAGATAAGAAGAAACCAATAGAGAAGTATAAATGTAACAGCGGCTCATTCTGCGACCAACATCCGGGAGGAAAAGACATTCGCATATTCTCAGCTCTGCCCACAGTAAAGGGATTAATGACATGCCGAACGAAACCTCATTATCTGCCCTTGCCAATTCTTTTACATAGGTAAAACAAAGAGACCCCTGTTTATAAGATTCAGAGAACATTCCCACTCAATGTTAACTGACAAAGGCTCACTCAAATCAATGAAACATTTGCATGATTATCGTGGAGCTGATCACCATTTAGTATAGGACCCATAGAAGCGTCAGCCGGACGTGAAGAAGCCGTCCTCTCTCCCTCCCCGGCATCTACTCCCTGTTTTTACCTGCTCGCCTCCTGTTTTCCTAGATTGTCTATATATGGAATAAAGGACTTATAAGCCAAGAAAGATCTGGTGAGTGCTGCTTTATCGATGTTTGTCTCTTGAACTATAGTTTATGCACCACCGTAAATGATCACAAGTAGCTGCTGGGATTGAGACTATCACTTGAGGTTGTGGGATTGGTGCCAGTATACTTCTAAAGTCTCCAATTTGAAATATTCTGGACTCCGTCTGGCTTCTGTTCAGCGGTGTCCTTCTTTTCAGAGATGCACAAACCTGTGGCTGACTGTGCTTTTATCCACGCCTAAAAAAGACGGACCCTGCCGGATCGCAGGTCAGACGGCGTCCATCTGCCTCATTATAGGCAATCTTCCACTTGGGCTTCAGTCTGAATTACGTATTTCAGAGATTTACACGGAAACCCCGGTGTAAGCACAGAACGCAGGGTAAATGTGAGCCGAGCCTTACTGCGATCTTTGGGAGGCAGAATGAACAAATCAACAGCAGGTGAAGAATTGGTTTTATTTATTTTTTACGCCGGTATAAGGGATTAGGCGACTTTATTCTCCTGGTCTGTGCGATTACAGTGATACCAGATTTATATCGGGTTTTGATGTTTGTCACACACTAAAAGATGCTTTTCATACAAAAATAAACTTTTTTCATCGCCATATTTGAGAGCTATAATTACTCCATGTATCGATTACAGCGATACTTCATTTATATTTTTTTTATGTTTTGTCGCTTTTACACAGTAAAAACTGTTATAAAAAAAATAATTATTTTTGCATTACTTGATTCTGAGAGCTTTTTTTATTTCTCAGCTGATGGAATTGTATGGCAGCTCGTTTTTTGCGGGACAAGATGATGTTTTTCAGCTGTACCACTTTTATTTATTTGACACTTTGTGTTTTATTCCACTTTTTGTTTGGTGGTATGATGAAAAAGCGTTGTTTTTTGCCACAAGTTTTTTTTTTTACGGTGTTCACTGAAGTGGTTAACTGGTGGGACAGTTTTATAGGTCGGGTCGTTCTGGACGCAGCAATACCAAATATGTGTACTTTGTTTTTGTTTTTACATGAAATACAAATGTATGGGGATTATCAAGAACGACACCGGCAGGACCATAATAATAATCTTTTATTTATATGGCACCAACATATTCCACAGCGCTTTATAATTTAGACAATTTACAGACATTATTGGTCCTGTCCCCACTGGGGCTCACAATCTACTTTCCCTATCAGTCTTTGGAGTGTGGGAGGAAACCGGAGAACCCGGAGGAAACCCACGCAAACACAGGCAGAACATGCAAACTCCTTGCAGGTGTTGTCCTTGGTGGGATTTGAACCGAGGACCGCAGTGCTGCAAGGCTGCAGTGTAAACCACAGAGCCACCACGCTGACCATACAATATCCCACCGCTTGTTATGATCTGCAACATGAACTAAGGAAAGATAGGGGAAAGCTGTCCCTACAGTAAGACTAAGCTGAATCCCTACGATGTAGCGGGCTGCCTGTTCCTAGCTAACAGACCCGCCTTAGTCCTCGGCTAGTCTGAACGAAGACCTATAGCATTAAGGGAGGGGTCCCTAAAAGAACTAAGGACTGGGACAAAAATGGGACACCACCTAAACAGAGATGTAGTTGCAGAACACAAACAGACTAAAAGGTACAAGAGGTCCCAGAAGGACCAAGCGAACTGACAGAGAAAGGCACTGAAGCACCTGGCTAGAGAAACAGTCAAACACTGAAGTCCAGAACAGCCAGAAGGGCGGAGGTGGAATATAAAGGCAGAGATGGTCACGTGACTGCAAAACACAAGATGGAAAAAACAAACAGGAGGGTTCCAACAGTACCCCCTCTTTTATGAGGATCCTCCGGATCCTCCAGGCCCAGGCCTATCCGGAAACCTCCTGTGGAAAGCTTTAACAAGCCTAGGAGCAGAGACATCATCTGTCCTTACCCAGGAGTTGTTTTCGGGACCGAAACCCTTCCAGGAGACAAGATACTGTAATCTCCCTCTATGCCATCTTGAATTCAAGATACGCGAAATTTCATATTCGCCGTCTTCCACCACAGGAGGAACTGTGACAGTGGCGTCCCTATCCGATACATCAGCCTTTTTCAACAAGGAAACATGAAACACAGGATTAATCTTCCAGGAGGAGGGGACCTCCAACCTAACAGCAGATGGGTTAACAACCTGAAGCACTTTAAATGGACCCACAAACTTAGGACCCAGTTTTTTAGAGGGAATCCTCAACCGCAGGTTCTTCGAGGACAATCAAACCATGTCACCCACAGTAAACAAAACCTCCTTACGTTTCCTGTCAAAATACTTCTTGGACTTCTTGTTGGCCTCTTGAAGGTTACAACGTACATTAGTCCAAACTCTCTCCAAATCACCGGAAAAATTCTCCGCCTCTGGCACCGCTGACCCCAATTTCGAGAACAAACCAAAAGACGGATGTCTCCCAGTACAACAAAAAAAAAGGAGAACACCAAGCAGAGGAGGATGTATGATTGTTAAGAGCAAATTCTGCGAGAGGCAGAAACTCAGACCACCCCTCTTGATTGTCCGCCACAAAACAACGCAAAAACTGCTCAACATCCTGGTTCTTTCTTTCAGTCTGTCCATTAGACTCAGGATGATAACCAGACGAAAATGACAAATGAACTCCCAACCTGTCACAAAAAGCACGCCAAAAGTGAGCCACAAACTGAGGTCCCCTATCAGAAACAATATCCGTGGGAACGCCATGGAGCTTGACAATCTCCTTTACAAACGCCATAGCGAGTGTCTTGGCGCAGGGCAACTTAATGAATGGAACCAAATGACACATCTTACTAAAACGGTCCACGACCACCCAGATGGCAGTAAACCCTCGGACACAGGAAGATCAGTAATAAAATCCATTGTGAGATGCGTCCAAGGTGCACTAGGAACCTCCAGAGGGCAAAGCAACCCCGCAGCAGGAGTATGTGAAGCCTTTGACCTAGCTCACACAGTACACTGATGCACCCAGTTGATGACTTCCTTCTGCCATCCAGGCCACCAAAAACTGCGACTGATAAGTCTTAGTCTCTGAAACTCCTGGATGACCTGCCAACCGAGACTCATGACACTCCACAAACAAATCTCTCCTAAAGGCTCTAGGCACGAACAACCTCCCATGGGGAGTGTTAGATGAGGCATCCTCCTGGGTTTTCAGAATCCCATCTTCCAAAACGGAGTCCAAAGCCGCCACCACAACTCCTTTCTGTAAAATGCTCTCCTCCTCTTTGGTACCAACCATGGGAGAAAAGCTGCGAGATAAAGCATCAGCTTTAACATTCTTAGTACCAGGGATATAGGTAACAGAAAAATGAAACCGAGAAAAAAAAAGTGCCCACCTAGCTTGACGGGCATTCAAGCACTTGGCAGCATCCAGATAGATCAAATTCTTATGATCTGTGAAAACCTGAATAGGAAATCTAGCGCCTTCCAAAAAATGACGTCTATGCACCAATGACGCGAGTTTAATAGCCAGCAACTCCCGATTTCCAACATCATAATTCAGTTCAGTTTCCGAAATTTTTTTAGAAAAGAAGGCACAAGGATGTACTCCACCCTTGTTCTCCTGAGACAAAACTGCTCCGACCCCCACCGATGAAGCATCAACCTCGACCAAAAAAGGCTTGGTCTCATCAGGCTGCATAAGGATGGGGGCAGAACTGAACCTCTCCTTGAGATACTCAAATGCTTCAATGGCCTCAGTAGTCCACTGTTCCGTATTCGCACCTTTCCTGGTGAGATTGGTTAGAGGCTTAACAATTATAGAAAAATTCGTAATGAATTTCCTGTAATAATTGGCAAAAACCCAAAGATCTCTGTATAGATTTCAAACCAATAGGCCTAGGCCATTCCTGCACAGCCTGAACCTTCACCGGGTCCATCTCAAAGCCCTCGCTGGAGATAATGTAGCCCAAAAAACTAATTCTCTGCACAGCGAACTCACATTTCTCCAGCTTAGCAAAGAGTGAATTATCACTCAATAACTGCAAAACTTCACATACACTCTGCCAATGAGACTCCAGATCTGGTGAATAAATCAGAGTGTCATCCAAATACACAGCCACATTCTTACCAACCAGAGGTCTCAGAATGTCATTAATAAGGTTCTGAGAAAATGCAGGTGCATTGGTAAGACCAAAAGGCATCACCAGATTCTCAAAATGACCTACCGGAGTGTTAAAAGCAGTTTTCCATTCATCACCCTCCTTCACACGTAACAAATTGTATGCCCCCCGGAGATCAATTTTAGAGAACCACTTGGCCCCCACTAACTGGTTAAACAAGTCAGGAATTAACGGCAATGAGTAGGAATTGCGTACGGTAATCTTATTAATTTCACGAAAATCCAGACATGGACGTAAACCCCCGTCCTTTTTTTTTAACAAAGAAAAATCCAACGGCCACAGGCGACTTAGAAGGTCTAATGTGACCGGCGGCCAAGCTAGTCTGTATGTACTCCTCCAAGGCCTTTGTTTCAGGGATAGTCAGATTAAACAAGCGACTTTTGGGAAGAGTCGCTCCAGGGACAAACTCAATGGCGCAATCATAATCCCTATGAGGAGGTAAAACTTGCGACTCCTCCTCTGAAAAAACCCTCCAAAAATCCTGAATAGGTACAGGTAATTACCTTTTTTCCACAGCTGCAATGCGACCATTACAACATTTATCATAGCACTTCGGACTCCAAGACTTAATCACATTAGTAGACCAGTCCAGTAAAGGATTGTGTAGTTTTAACCAAGGCAAACCTAAAACTACTGGAGAAGGTAAATTATCTAATACAACCAAGTCCAAAATTTCTTGGTGAACTCCAATGATAGTGAGGGGAAATGCAGCAGTCTTGTGAGTAATACATTTCAAGGGAGTGTTATCAATTGCAATCACAGAAATAGGTGATGACAAAGGTTTGAATTTCAATTTAAGGTTTTCCAAAAACCCTTTATCAATTACATTAAGCGTTGAACCACAATCCACAAATACATGAAATTAAATCAAATTTTCCTGCAAAGTAGTACTCCCAGAAAGAAATACTCCTGCAGAGCGTAAACAAGCTATACGGGCGTAACTGACCTGTTTTTTTTTCTTTACTTAAATGAAGCTCACAATACTTAATCAAATGGTCAGCTTTACCACAATAAAGACACAATCCCTCGGCGAACCTCCGGTCTCTTTCCTGAGAGGGGAGCGACATCGCCCCAACCTCCATCGGTTCTCCGCCGTCAGAGAAGATTTTATGGGGACTAGGAACCTGACATTACAGGAGTCTTTACCTCATTCTGTCTAAATCTCAGTCTCCTATCCACATGAACAGCTAATTGCATGGCATCCTGCAGAGTCTCATGTGCGGGGAATGCAATTAGCAAATCCTTAACCCTTTCACTCAGACCAGCAAGAAATAAACATTTCAGCGCAGGATCATTCCATAAGACTTCTGAAGCCCATCTCCTGAAGTCTGTGCAATAAATTTCAACATCACCTGACCCCTGATTCAAACGTCTGGGTTCTGCCTCAGCAGATGAGATTCGATCAGGATCGTCATATAATAGCCCCATAGCAGAAAAAAATTCTTCTACAGACCTTAAACATGGATCATTAGGTTGAAGAGAAAAGGCCCATCCCTGTGGTTCTTTGCGCAAAAGTAACATAGTAACATAGTTTTTAAGGTTGAAGGAAGACTAAGTCCATCTAGTTCAACCCATAGCCTAACTTGTTGATCCAGAGGAAGGCAAAAAAAAAACACGTGGCAAACACTAAGCTCCACATTGGGGAAAAAAATTCCTTCCCGACTCCATACGACAATCAGACTAGTTCCCTGGATCAACGCCCTATCAAGGAATCTATTATTTATAACCTGTAATATTATACTTTCCAGAAAGGCATCCAGGCCCTTCTTAAATGTTAGTAGTGAATCCCTCATTACAACATCATGCGGCAGAGAGCTCCATAGTCTCACTGCTCTTACAGTAAAGAATCCGCGTCTGTGATTATGATTAAACCTTCTTTCCTCCAGACGTAGAAGATGCCCCCTTGTCCCTGTCTCTGGCCTCAGAGTAAAAAGATCAGTAGACAGGTCTTTGTACTGTCCCCTCATATACTTGTACATAGTAATAAGATCACCCCTAAGCCTTCTTTTTTCCCCAGTAAATAACCCCAAGTGTAATAACCTGTCTTGGTATTGCAGACCCCCCCAGTCCTCTAATAACCTTGGTCTCTCTTCTCTACACCCGCTCTAGTTCAGCTATGTCTTTCTTATACACTGGAGACCAGAACTGTACACAGTATTCTAAGTGTGGTCGCACTAGTGACTTGTATAGAGGTAAAATTATGTTCTCCCATGAGCATCTATGCCTCTTTTAATGCATCCCATTATTTTATTTGCCTTTGCAGCAGCTGCCTGACACTGGCCACTAAACGTGAGCTTGTCGTCCACCAATACACCCAGGTCTTTTTCAGTGACAGTTTTGCCCAGTGTTTTACAATTAAGCATATAATTATACATTTTATTTCCTCTGCCCAAGTGCATTACCTTACATTTATCCCCATTAAAGCTCATTTGCCATTTATCAGCCCAAGCTTCTAGTTTTACATAGATCCTCCTGTAATATAAAATTGTCCTCCTCTGTATTGATTACCCTGCAGAGTTTAGTGTTATCTGCAAATATTGAAATATTACTCTGTATGCCCCCTACAAGGTCATTAATAAATTTGTTAAAAATAAGGGGGCCCAATACTGAGCCCTGTGATACCCCACTGTTAACTGTGACCCAGTCTGAGTGTGTTCCATTAATAACCACCCTTTGTTTCCTATCACTGAGCCAGTTCTTAACCCACTTACATATATTTTCCCCTATCCCCATTGTTCTCATTTTATGTATCAACCTTTTGTGTGGAACCGTATCAAAAGCTTGACATAATAAAACCAATGCGCTGTGATTCAATCCCAGAGGATCTTGGTCTCAAACGAAAATATAACAAACAAGCATTTTTAAAGGAAAAAAAATCTTGCTGTTTACCATAAAGAACATCAGGCAATCTTACCTTGGGTTCCACAAAATGCGCTCCAGAACAGCTACTCACGTGTTGCTGGAGCTCGGCCACCTCCAGAGACAATCCCTGCAGGCGTTGAGCCAAATCCTGGACGGAAACCATACTGATCCCCGAATTTCTTTCCTTTTAGTTTTTTAGGCTGGACTTACTGTTATGATCTGCAACAAGTACTAAGGAAATATGAGGGAAAACTGTCCCTACAGTAAAACTAAGCTGAATCCCTACGATGTAGCGGGCTGCCTGTTCCTAGCGAACAGACCCGCCTTAGTCCTCGGCTAGTCTGAACGAAGACCTATAGCATAAGGGGAGGGGTCCCTAAAAGAACTAAGGACTGGGACAAAAATGGGACACCTCCTAAACAGAGAAGTTGTTGCAGAACACAAAAAGACAAACAGACAAAAAAGTACTAGAGGTCCCAGAAGGACCAAACGAACTAACAGAGAAAGGCACAGAAGCACCTGGCTAGAGAAACAGTCAAACACTGAAGTCCAGCACTGCCAAAAGGGCGGAGCTGGAATATAAAGGCAGATGGTCATGTGACCGCAAAACACAAGATGGAAAAAACAAACAGGAGGGTTCTAACAGTAAAATGTTAAAATGACATTTACCAGTGAATGCATTTGTCACGGTTGAAAGCAATGCAAAAACGCATCAAAAACGCTACGTGTGAACATAGCCCAAGATGTGGAGGAGTATTTTTGTTTTTGGGTATTTATTTTGCCTTATATACAAGTCATTACCCTGGAAAGGATGTTCCTTAACATATTTCCCAGGAAAATCAATTTTGGTCTCGTTTTTGTATGTTTTATTGTGAGTCCGTAAAAGTGGCGTAATACTCTGACAACGTTGTTGACAGCAGTGACCTGGGAGTCAGAAATGCTTCCAGGGGTCTTCCCCATGCTGTTCCCATGTCATTTGAGCACTGTTCCCATCGATTTGGGCAATTTTTAGGCCTCTGCAGACCGCCGGGGGGAGCCGCCCGAAAAATGCTCAAGTTTCCCATAGACTTACATTGGGCTTATTGCTCGGGTCGAGCTCCCGAGTATTCCAATTTGCTCGACCCGAGCATCGAGCGCCCGAGTATTTTAGTGCTCGCCCATCACTACCTGCCTATCATTGTTAGTTTGCTTACTGTAAGTGATATCTGTATTTGATATGTAACCCCTTCCTATGTACAGCACCATGGAATCAATGTCGCTATATAAATAAATAATAATAATATATATAGTCCGGTACTGGTCACCACCAAGCTCTCTAACCAGAGAAAAACTAGCTGCCATCAATCAATTATTAAAGGCTAACTGGATGCCCATTACTGGTAACGTTGAGCCTCACGAGGCTTCAGGGTTGCAGTTTATAGAACAAGAGGAATGAAGCTATTACATTTTATATATTTAATCCAACAATTAAGCCGTGATTTTAAAAATATACAAGAGATGTTACAATGGGGACAAGACAATACATTATATACAGTTACATAACAAAGTGTTGAACAAAAGAAAGTTACTAAACCTGTTGTCATAGGAATGGTGCAGATCTTACGAAGGGGAGTGCTCTGTTTAGCAAAATGATGCAGTCCTTACAGCAAGCTGTATCTCCCAGCAGTGGACAAGGGTTCTATGTCAGAACCTTCTTTTATCAGGTACCAGCCGCTCCCACCTTCCTCCCCTGGTGACCTCAGATGGGGGCCGGTAAATGAAGTGCAGGCTCATGTACCAAAAAATATGAGATCCCTGACCTTTAGGATATCTGCCCCCTGGAGGTCCCAGGTGGAAGATATTAACACTATATTTCCTATCACAATTATAGCTTTCTATATATATATGAGACATGGCATATACAACTTTATCCATCTGCCCGATATTAATTCTGGCTTAATAGGCAGGCCTCACAGCAATGCAAGTGAATGCATTGGGATCGGCACTGCGCCACAATGCTAAAAATATATCTCATGTCTATAGAGCCTACACCTGTCACTAAAAAGCCAATATTCTATCTAGTAATGAGGCTCTGCAAAGCCTGGAACATTGACCATGAGGCTCTTTGAAGTCAGGAATTGTAGTATCAGCATCTCTGCTCCCTGACAGGCAGAGACGCCATCCCACTCACCGCTGCGCTCCCTGCCCGGCGTCCTCCGGCGCTCCTGCCTCTGTTGCTGCCGGCACGTGCAGATCCCTGGGCACAGTGCTTAGGGTGCGCGCGCGCTCCCTCCCTCTTAAAGGGGCCGCATGCACCGTCCTAAGGAGTCCCCGGCCAATGGCCGGAGGACTTCTCATTTAAAAGGCACCTCCTCCAAAATATAGGTGCCCGTGCAAGGTTGTAGCTTTGTGTGTTATAACTCTGCTTCAGCCCTCAGGTCCCGCTGCTAGCCTGACTACCAGTCCAGCCCGCCAGCCTGACTACCAGTCCAGCCCGCCAGCCTGACTACAAGTCCAGCCCGCCAGCCTGACTACAAGTCCAGTCCGCCAGCCTGACTACCAGTTCAGTCCGCCAGCCTGACTACTAGTCCAGCCCACCAGCCTGACTACCAGTCCAGCCCGCCAGCCTGACTACAAGTCCAGCCCGCCAGCCTGACTACAAGTCCAGTCCGCCAGCCTGACTACCAGTTCAGTCCGCCAGCCTGACTACTAGTCCAATCCGCCAGCCTGACTACCAGTCCTGTCCACCAGCTTGTCTACTCTCCAGCCCGACAGTCTGTCTACAGTCCAGTCCGCCAGTCTGTCTGTGGGCTCTGCACGCCTGCTTACCTGGAAGCAGCTGCCCGTTACCCGCCATGCCTGTCAGCCCGCTTATCCAGAAGCACCTGCCTGTTACTTGCCATGCCTACCAGCCAGCCTACCTTGAGGCTCCTGTCCGTTACTTGCCGTGCCTGCCAGCCCGCTTACCTAAAAGCACCTGCCTGTTACCCGCCGTGCCTACCAGCCAGCCTACCTGGAGGCTCCTGCTTGTTACCTGCCGTGTCTGCCAGTCCGTCTGCACGGATCTCCCGTCAGCCTGCCTGCTGTGCTCATCTGCTGTACCGGTCAGTTCATGCCTTCTGACCCGTGGGAGTCACCTGCTCTCTTACAAAGTCGGTCCCAGAGTAGCACCTGGTCCCTCTGCTCGGTCCCTCCCTGGTCACGGAGTCGATTGAGCCGCTGTACGACCTTGGTCGGTCCGAGTTGATACCTAGTTACGCCCCTCTGGTCCCTCCTTGCACCGCAGCACAGAGGTTCCACCACCCGGATCCGTAACAGGAATAATCTAACACAGGGGCAGAAAAGGGTCATTACACAAGCCTGTTTCATATTCGTACTTACCACATCACAGGAGGTCTTCGAACAAATGATTGTCAGCTCTTCTTTCTATGGCCCTGATACACAATTCATAATGAAGCCATGCTCCTATGCTTGACATTAGGATAACACTGTCCATGAGGTCTAATGCTACTGATGGGCAGTAAGTGCTTGTGTAGCACCCTGAGGACTCGGCTGCTACAGGGGTATTACGCCTCAAGCCAGAGGTGTGGTATTCCACTCCCGGGTAAGGATGGAGTGTGGAACTGAGCTCAGATAGCTGCATACACTACATACATCCCATTTCCGGGGGACAGATCGACGGTACTCCCACCAATATATGTGCAGGTACGATAGTGTCTGTCCCTGGCTGGAGTGGGAGGGGGGTGGAACATCCCAGTAGTGTAGGGGCAGATAGGGGGAGCAGTCTGGGTAATGCTAGGAGCTCATTGGGTGCTGGTCACCTGAGCTCACACATAGAGGGAGTATATAAGGTGGGCACCATCTTAGGACAGGGTCTTTTGTAGAGTGAGTCAGTCTGTCAGAGTTTAGCCTGAGGAGCAGAGCAGAGAAGCTCAGCCAGAAGGGCTGACAGGGAGTTGTGGTTCCGGCTGGGCCCAGCTCCAAGGCCAAGTCTGAGAGAGAGAGAGGAGTCAGAAGGACCCAGAGAGAAGAAGAAGGAACCCCAAGACCCCAGAATACAAACAGCAGGGTGAAGAGTTGGCACCCAGGGTACCGGATCCCAAGCTGGCAGAGAGAAAAGCACACCTTAGCCAGGAACCGGAGGTCGTGGGCAGGATCTGCCACGACCCTCACTAAATCCACTAGGAAGGCATACCAAGTATAGGGTCAGGGAACCCAGAAGAGGTGTACCCACCAAGAGACCCGAGGGAGCCGGACATAAGTGGATCCCTAGTGAGAACGGCCAGAAGAGAGGGAAAGTCAGACAGGAGCTCAGGACCACGCTCCAGAATTGCTTGGGGGTTGGCCGAGTCCAGGACCTGGTGGACGCAGCACAGCTCGGGTGGTCGCTTCAGGCCAGAGTGACCATAAGAACACCCGTAAGTAAAAACCCCTGAACTGCACAGCCCGACTCTGAGTCTTCTTGCTGGATCATCCTGCACCTTCACAACCACCATCCTCTACATCTGACCCCCTGAGGCTATACCCCTCCCGTTGGGGGTTATACTACCACAGCTGCACACATACCACCAGCCTCAGCGGACCCTTCTGCAGCGGCGGCCTTTTGACCGCAAATCAACGGGTGGCGTAGTCGACATTAAGAACACCAATAACATCTATCAAGACTGCCACACACTGAGTTTGACACCCTGGGCACGGACCGGGTCGCCGCCACTCGGAGACTACAACCCCCATCTGATCCGGCTCCGGGTAATCCCCAAACAGCACTGGCCCAGGGGGCGCGTCACTTGTGCAGGGGTGTTACTAGCACTCACTAGAAAAATGGTGCGCGCAGCCCAGATCTCTCCCCACCCCCCATCACTTCATAGAGAGGAACATAAATGTAATACCCCAGAGTTTTGGATTACATTAATGTTTTTATTATATGTCCTTCAAATAAGCCTTAATCCTTCGATTAATGCGGCTTTTATTGTGTAGTATTCAGCACACACCATAGAGTTCACAGCTCCAAGTAATGAATTAGTCGAGCCCCAGGTGGAGTAAAAGTTACAAAAGCTCCAGCCATTGGCTGCTGAGCAGAGTGCCGCTGGTGTTGCAGGGAGTAGCAGCAGAGAGGCAGACAACGCAGGATGTAGGAGAGCAGCTCTACCCGTTTCAGTAGGCCGACGCAGCAGAACTCTCCAAGGACGTATAGCTCAGCATGGAGAAAAGTTTTAAAGAAAAGGAGGATTCACAACCAAATCCCCAGCTGCACCTAGCTGTAGTGGACGTCTGCTCCTGAAGAAGGAAAATTGCCCTTGTCTCCCCATTGCACACAAGTGCCGTGGATGCAGAGGAATCTCAGAAGAAAGTCTCCCATAGTGAAGATGGGAACCATGCTACACTACATGATGATATGAAGGCCAATGGGGTATCACAACCCTGTACAATGGAAGAAGGGATCCAGAGTGTCAGTATAGGACTCCACCATGTTATAGGGCCTAATGGAAGAACACACTGTGCAGCAACCCCCACTTATTCCCAGTATTGCCTGTTTCTGCTGCCATTATTGGAACAAGACCGAAGACGTTACCACTGTCATAATCAGATGTGTAACCACCAATATCCCTGTTCCACCATCTGCTGTGATGAATCTGATGCCTTAAAGATTATATTTGTTAGCACCACTGCTGCCTTTTCTGTTTCCTCTCTCTCTCTATATCACCATCATGGTGTGCACCACTGACCACCCAGCCACAGGAGAACCATAATGCTGGGGCAACCCCACATATTCATCACCATGTGCCCATCAGTCCTCCAAGGGCATCAAAGAAGAAACTAGCTGACTACTTGTACTCCAATCCTGGACAGAGGAACATAGAACTATCATCGGCGACTCTCTGGAGAAACTGAGAGTTTTTAACTACCAAGCAAGGGTGTGTCAATTAGCAGCAGAAGGTGGAGGTCGCTGCTGGGTCCTAAAGGGAGTAGGATATCACTACACTACAGAGATGAGAGGATCAAGAAGGCGTCTGCAATGCCAAGTGCAGTGACCTTCTACAGCTGGATGCAGAGCGACTGTCTGTCACACTTGATACACTCCCTCATTGAACTGTCAAACATCTGGTCCTGGCCAATCCAAGCCATCAGTTACATGAGGCCTACGAGGGCATAGCGCCCCCACAGCACATGTCCACACACCCAGCCAGGACCCCCACCTTCATGTAACATGCCAGGATGCAAGAAATGAGCACCTTACCTATGGCTACCGCCGTGCACCACGTTACACTTGACATAGTCGGCAACTAGAAGAGCAGAGTGATGCTGTCAAGACTCGAGTTGCATGATGGCAACCGTTATGCTGTCTAAGATGCCTCTGAAGATTTACTTTATAATGGCGGTTAGTGGCGCAGCATGAGAAGGTTCCGCCCAACATGGGCCACGTTACTGTAGCATAAGAAGATTAATAGGAAGAGTAACCCATCCTCTGACCCTATTTAACCGGGAATAACCAGTGTGACCCTATAACGAGCCCCTGCTCTACATAATATAAAACCAATGGAGCAGCTGCTGTAGGGGAAATGTATGACCAGAAACCAGACTCCAGGTGATCATGAATGGTTCTGTGCTGGGACTTGTAGTTCCACAGCAGTTCTCTGTTCTCAGCAGCCCACCCTCAGAGCAGCGCCCCCTGTGTCGGCTCCTCGGTGCTGCCGGTCATGTGCAGTCACTATACCCGGGCTGAGGACTGGATGTAGTGACAGCAGAGATGATTCATGAGGTTTTCTGTAACCCCAGCTCCACGTCCTGTTACTAGAAGGTAGAGCGAGTGCAGCAGTGAGAGAAGAAGAGCTGCCCCTCAACCTGATGTCTCAGAGGGTCCTTCACACAGGTAAGACAGGGAGCGTGTACAGCAGGGGTTAATATCGGGGTATATGGAGTGCAGAGTCCTGGTATACGGTAGATATGGGGGGCACATTCAGAGGCACAACTTGTTCTTATTCTTCGATCACCCCGCTCGTATCTTACAGGACCAGTTTTATTTTCAGTGCTTAGAATTTGGGGTCCGCAGGTCAGTGATCGACCTTCATTAATTGTAAGGGGGGAGACATCATCAGGAAACTGAGGATAAAATATCGCTTATTGCTAATTCCACTATTGAGGCCGGATGACAATTTATTATAGAAAACTCAATTATTTTTTTTCTTTTAACCCTTTGAGTTTTTTTTCCTCGTCACCATATTTTTTATTTTCAATCCACATCACAGTATGACGCTCGTTTACAAGATGACTTGTAGCTTTAATTGAAAAAAAAATCATTTTACCAAATAATGAACTGAAAAATGGGAAAATGTTCTACATTTGGGGAACGTGCAAAAATAAAAATACCAATGTCGCCATTGTTTTTTTGAGTTTTGTTTTTATGATATTCACTTTGCAGCAAAAAATAACCTGGAAATGTTGTTCTATGTTAGTACAAATATAATAGAAATGTGCGCACTCGCATCAGATGATCTCCACGTCCGTCCCATCCCCGGATCAGAATTATTCTTCTCTCCCCTTTCCTACAACTATTGGTGAGAATTATCCGTGTGATCTGTTCCTTTATCGCTGACTTTCTCGGTGTCGCATATTTTGGTAGATGTAGATGAGGGACACAGCGGCTTGCAGACCTCATGTGCATGAAGAAGAGACAGGATGTGGAGGTGGTAGGCAGCATCACATCCTGTCCACTGCGGAGCAGCGCTCGGGGGCCGGGGACGAGAGATGAAGCTTCTTCTACAGGATCCCAATAAGGGAGGAAATGCAGAAGAAGCTCAGGATCCTCGGATGATACAAGGGGCCCGACGCCAGGATTAGATGTCCATAGTTGGGTTTAGGGTCTCGTCTAGTGGGAGAGGGAGACGTGAAGGATGACGAGCGAGAAATCTTCTGGACTTGTGGTTTTGTGGGCTCCTGAAGAGGAAGAGAAGATTTTATGTATTTCCTGTTGGTTACAATTATAAATCAGATGTAGTTAAAATCACAGTCATGAGCGCCACTATGGATCACAGAGGAGCTGAGCGTCGCCATCCAGTGCCCAAATAATACCGTATATAGCGCTTAGTAATACCATGTATAGTGCTCAGCAATACATTATATAGGGCTCTAATACCGTGTACAGTGCTCAGTAATGTTGTATACAGTGCTCAGCAATACCATGTATAGTGCTCAGCAATACCATATATAGTACTCAGTAATTCCGTATACAGTGCTCAGTAATACCATATACAGTGCTCAGCAACACTGTATACGAGTGTGCTCAGTAATACCGTGTACAGTACTCAGTAATACCGTACACAGTGCTCAGCAACACTGTATATAGTGCTCAGTAATACCGTGTACAGTGCTCAGTAATACCGTATACAGTGCTCAGTAATACCGTACACAGTGCTCAGCAACACCGTATATAGTGCTCAGTAATACCGTATACAGTGCTCAGTAATACCGTGTACAGTACTCAGTAATACCGTACACAGTGCTCAGCAACACTGTATATAGTGCTCAGTAATACCGTGTACAGTGCTCAGTAATACCGTATACAGTGCTCAGCAACACCGTATATAGTGCTCAGTAATATCATGCACAGTGCTCAGTAATACCGTATACAGTGCTCAGCAACACCGTATACAGTGCTCAGCAACACGGTATATAGTGCTTAGCAACACCGTATATAGTGCTCAGTAATATCATGTACAGTGCTCAGTAATACCGTATACAGTGCTCAGCAACACCGTATATAGTGCTCAGTAATACCGTATACAGTGCTCAGCAACACCGTATACGAGTGTGCTCAGTAATACCGTGTACAGTACTCAGTAATACCGTACACAGTGCTCAGCAACACTGTATATAGTGCTCAGCAATACCGTGTACAGTACTCAGTAATACCGTATACAGTGCTCAGTAATACCGTATACAGTGCTCAGCAACACCGTATATAGTGCTCAGTAATATCATGCACAGTGCTCAGTAATACCGTATACAATGCTCAGCAACACCGTATACAGTGCTCAGCAACACGGTATATAGTGCTTAGCAACACCGTATATAGTGCTCAGTAATATCATGTACAGTGCTCAGTAATACCATATACAGTGCTCAGTAATACCATATACAGTGCTCAGCAACACCGTATATAGTGCTCAGTAATACCGTGTACAGTGCTCAGTAACACCGTATATAGTGCTCAGTAATACCGTATACAGTGCTCAGTAATACCATATACAGTGCTCAGCAACACCGTATATAGTGCTCAGTAATACCGTGTACAGTGCTCAGTAACACCGTATATAGTGCTCAGTAATACCATGTACAGTGCTCAGTAATACCGTGTACAGTGCTCAGTAACACCGTATATAGTGCTCAGTAATACCGTGTACAGTGCTCAGTAACACCGTATATAGTGCTCAGTAATACCATGTACAGTGCTCAGTAATACCGTATACAGTGCTCAGTAACACCGTATATAGTGCTCAGTAATACCGTGTACAGTGCTCAGTAATACCGTATATAGTGCTCAGTAATACCGTGTACAGTGCTCAGTAATACCGTATACAGTGCTCAGCAATACCGTATACAGTGCTCAGTAAAATCACGAAGAGGGCTCAGTAACATTGTAACAACGTATACAGCTCTCCATAATAACGATGAGCGAAACCGTGGAAGTTCGGGTTCGGCAGGTTTGGAACCTGAACCTAATAGAAGTCAATGGAGACCTGAACTTTGGTGCTGTAAAATGGTCATCGTTAGGGCTAAGGGGCTGCAAAATGGAAGCAAAATGGGGGTAAGAGCAGGACAATTGCCCTGCAAACAAATGTGGATAGGAAAATAACTTACACACGTGGTGAAAATTGTTGGTGCCCCTCGTTTTATGTAAGAAAAACCCACAATGGTCACAGAAATAACTTGAATCTGACAAAAGTAATAATAAATTAAAAATCTATGAAAATGAACAAATGAAAGTCAGACATTGCTTCTCTGCTTCCACAGAATTGAAAAAAAAAAAATTAAACTCATGAAATAGGCCTGGACAGAAATGATGGGACCCCTGAAAATAATGTGACAAAAGGGACATGATAAATCAAGTTGTGTTCACTAATTAGCATCACAGGTGTCTACAATCTTGTAATCAGTCAGTGGGCCTGTATATAGGGCTACAGATACTCACTGTGCTGTATATAGAGCTACAGATACTCACTGTGCCTGTATATAGGACTACAGATACTCACTGTGCCTGTATATAGGACTACAGATACTCACTGTGCTGTATATAGAGCTACAGATACTCACTGTGCTGTATATAGAGCTACAGATACTCACTGTGCCTGTATATAGGACTACAGATACTCACTGTGCCTGTATATAGGACTACAGATACTCACTGTGCTGTATATAGAGCTACAGATACTCACTGTGCTGTATATAGAGCTACAGATACTCACTGTGCTGTATATAGAGCTACAGATACTCACTGTGCTGTATATAGGACTACAGATACTCACTGTGCTGTATATAGAGCTACAGATACTCACTGTGCTGTATATAGAGCTACAGATACTCACTGTGCTGTATATAGGGCTACAGATACTCACTGTGCTGTATATAGAGCTACAGATACTCACTGTGCTGTATATAGAGCTACAGATACTCACTGTGCTGTATATAGGGCTACAGATACTCACTGTGCTGTATATAGAGCTACAGATACTCACTGTGCTGTATATAGAGCTACAGATACTCACTGTGCTGTATATAGGACTACAGATACTCACTGTGCTGTATATAGAGCTACAGATACTCACTGTGCTGTATATAGAGCTACAGATACTCACTGTGCTGTATATAGGGCTACAGATACTCACTGTGCTGTATATAGAGCTACAGATACTCACTGTGCTGTATATAGAGCTACAGATACTCACTGTGCTGTATATAGGGCTACAGATACTCACTGTGCTGTATATAGAGCTACAGATACTCACTGTGCTGTATATAGAGCTACAGATACTCACTGTGCTGTATATAGGACTACAGATACTCACTGTGCTGTATATAGAGCTACAGATACTCACTGTGCTGTATATAGAGCTACAGATACTCACTGTGCTGTATATAGAGCTACAGATACTCACTGTGCTGTATATAGAGCTACAGATACTCACTGTGCTGTATATAGGGCTACAGATACTCACTGTGCTGTATATAGAGCTACAGATACTCACTGTGCTGTATATAGAGCTACAGATACTCACTGTGCTGTATATAGGACTACAGATACTCACTGTGCTGTATATAGAGCTACAGATACTCACTGTGCTGTATATAGGACTACAGATACTCACTGTGCCTGTATATAGGGCTACAGATACTCACTGTGCTGTATATAGAGCTACAGATACTCACTGTGCCTGTATATAGGACTACAGATACTCACTGTGCCTGTATATAGGACTACAGATACTCACTGTGCTGTATATAGAGCTACAGATACTCACTGTGCTGTATATAGAGCTACAGATACTCAATGTGCCTGTATATAGGGCTACAGATACTCACTGTGCTGTATATAGAGCTACAGATACTCACTGTGCTGTATATAGAGCTACAGATACTCAATGTGCCTGTATATAGGGCTACAGATACTCACTGTGCTGTATATAGAGCTACAGATACTCACTGTGCTGTATATAGGGCTACAGATACTCACTGTGCTGTATATAGAGCTACAGATACTCACTGTGCTGTATATAGAGCTACAGATACTCACTGTGCTGTATATAGGGCTACAGATACTCACTGTGCTGTATATAGGGCTACAGATACTCACTGTGCCTGTATATAGGGCTACAGATACTCACTGTGCTGTATATAGAGCTACAGATACTCACTGTGCTGTATATAGAGCTACAGATACTCACTGTGCTGTATATAGAGCTACAGATACTCACTGTGCCTGTATATAGGGCTACAGATACTCACTGTGCTGTATATAGGGCTACAGATACTCACTGTGCCTGTATATAGAGCTACAGATACTCACTGTGCTGTATATAGAGCTACAGATACTCACTGTGCCTGTATATAGAGCTACAGATACTCACTGTGCTGTATATAGAGCTACAGATACTCACTGTGCTGTATATAGAGCTACAGATACTCACTGTGCTGTATATAGAGCTACAGATACTCACTGTGCTGTATATAGGGCTACAGATACTCACTGTGCCTGTATATAGAGCTACAGATACTCACTGTGCTGTATATAGAGCTACAGATACTCACTGTGCCTGTATATAGGGCTACAGATACTCACTGTGCTGTATATAGGGCTACAGATACTCACTGTGCCTGTATATAGAGCTACAGATACTCACTGTGCTGTATATAGGGCTACAGATACTCACTGTGCTGTATATAGGACTACAGATACTCACTGTGCTGTATATAGAGCTACAGATACTCACTGTGCCTGTATATAGGGCTACAGATACTCACTGTGCTGTATATAGAGCTACAGATACTCACTGTGCTGTATATAGGACTACAGATACTCACTGTGCCTGTATATAGAGCTACAGATACTCACTGTGCCTGTATATAGGGCTACAGATACTCACTGTGCTGTATATAGAGCTACAGATACTCACTGTGCTGTATATAGGACTACAGATACTCACTGTGCTGTATATAGAGCTACAGATACTCACTGTGCCTGTATATAGGGCTACAGATACTCACTGTGCTGTATATAGGACTACAGATACTCACTGTGCTGTATATAGAGCTACAGATACTCACTGTGCCTGTATATAGAGCTACAGATACTCACTGTGCCTGTATATAGGGCTACAGATACTCACTGTGCCTGTATATAGAGCTACAGATACTCACTGTGCCTGTATATAGGGCTACAGATACTCACTGTGCCTGTATATAGGGCTACAGATACTCACTGTGCTGTATATAGAGCTACAGATACTCACTGTGCCTGTATATAGGACTACAGATACTCACTGTGCTGAATATAGGGCTACAGATACTCACTGTGCCTGTATATAGAGCTACAGATACTCACTGTGCCTGTATATAGGACTACAGATACTCACTGTGCTGAATATAGGGCTACAGATACTCACTGTGCCTGTATATAGAGCTACAGATACTCACTGTGCCTGTATATAGGGCTACAGATACTCACTGTGCTGTTTGGTGACATGGTGTGTACCACACTCAACATGGACCAGAGGAAGCAAAGGAAAGAGTTGTTTCAGGAGATTAGAAAGAAAATTATAGAAAAGCATGTTAAAAGGTAAAGGTTATAAGACCATCTCCAAGCAGCTTGATGTTCCTGTGACTACAGGTGCACATATTATTCAGAAATTTAAGATCCATGGGACTGTAGCCAACCTCCCTGGACGTGGCCGCAGGAGGAAAATTGATGATATATCAAAGAGACGGATAATATGAATGGTAACAAAAGAGCCCAGGATAACTTCTAAAGAAATCAAAGATGAACTTCATGCTCAAGGAACATCAGTGTCAGATCGCACCATCAGTCGTTGTTTGATCCAAAGTGGACTTCATGGGAGAAGACAAAGGAGAACACCATTGTTGAAAAAAAATCATTAAAATGTCAGACTGGAATTTGTCAAACTACATGTTGACAAGCCACAAAGCTTCTGGGAGAATGTCTTATGGACAGATGAGATAAAAATGGAAGTTTTTGGCAAGGCACATCAGCTCTATGTTCACAGACGGAAAAATGAAGCATATCAAGAAAAGAACACTGTCCCTACTGTGAAACATGGTGGAGGCTCTGTTATGTTCTGGGGCTGCTTTGCTGCATCTGGTACAGGGTGTCTTGAATCTGTGCAGGGTACAATGAAATCTCAAGACTATCAAGGGATTCTAGAGAGAAATGTGCTGCCCAGTGTCAGAAAGCTTGGTCTCAGTCGCAGGTCATGGGTCTTGCAACAGGATAATGACCCAAAACACACAGCTAAAAACACCCAAGAATGGCTAAGAGGAAAACATTAGACTATTCTGAAGTGGCCTTCTATGAGCCCTGACCTAAATCCTATGGAGCATCTTTGGAAAGAGCTGAAACATGGCATCTGGAAAAGGCAACCTTCAAACACGAGACAACTGGAGCAGTTTGCTCATGAGGAGTGGGCCAAAATAGCTGTCGAGAGGTGTAGAAGTCTCATTGACAGTTACAGGAATGGTTTGATTGCAGTGATCGCCTCAAAAGGTTGTTCAACAAACTATTAAGTTAAGAAGAACCATAATTTCTGTCCAGGCCTGTTTCATGAGTTTAATTTTTTTTTTAATTCTGTGGAAGCAGAAAAGCAATGTCTGACTTTTATTTGTTCATTCCAATAGATTTTTAATTTATTATTACTTTTGTCAGATTCATGTGATTTCTGTGACCATTGTAGGTTTTTCTTTTATTAAACAAGGAGTACCAACAATTTTGACCACGTGTGTAAAACCCTGAAAGTAGTCAGTAAACATTGAGTTAATTAATTCACCCAACAGGCTGGACAGAATCAATAAAGAGTGGCATGAGGCTAGGCAACACTCAGTCCAAAATTAATGTAAGTAAATGTAGACTATTCTTATTAATGTCATGTGTAAATATCCGTCCATTCATTGAAACCCACCCAGCGTACAATTAGTAAGAAAAGCAGACAGCTGGAGCTGGTGTTATTATTCTGGGAAGGGAACAATATCCATAAAGGTTCCCAGCCTATTAATAACAGCTCACAGCTGTCTGTGTAGCCTTTACTGGTTAGTAAAAAGAGGGGACCCCCAAAAAAATTATGTGGGGTTCCCCATATTTTTAATAACCATCTGGGGGAAAGCAGACTGCTGGAGGCTGGTGTTATTATTCTGGGAAGGGTCCAATATCCATAAAGGTTCCAAGACTATTACTATCAGATCACAACTGTCTGTTTAGCCTTTACTGGTTATTAAAAAGGGGGTTGTCAAGGTTCACAGCCTGGGGGGGTCGCACTGAACCCACCACGCTGTTATATTTTTGTCACAAACAGCCCTCTGCTGCCCCCTATCATACAGAAAATCACGCAATGGACCGACAATTAAAGGAGGAGGCTGCATCTGTTTTCACTAATGCCGGTTACTGGAAAAACTAACAGTGAGCGTGTGGTATATACATCTCCAATTCCAATGGTACAATCACTGCTAACTCCACAATAACCCAAAAACTACTCGCTACCACCACCAATCGTTTTACGGCCGATTGGATGTAATTTCAGGTAGCGTATGGCTTTCAGGAGTGTGGTCTACAGAACAAAAGGAACAGAACTATTACATTTTATATTTAATTCAGAACGATGGGCAGTGTTTTAAAAAAATATATACAAAAGAATTTACAAAGGGGACAAAACAATACAGCATATACAATTACAGAAAATAAGCAGGATTAAAAAAAGAAACTTACTACGCTGGTCACAAAGATGGCTCAGCTTAGCGAAGGAAAGCACTTTGAT
This sequence comes from Phyllobates terribilis, assembly GCF_046119375.1. Classification (NCBI taxonomy): domain Eukaryota; kingdom Metazoa; phylum Chordata; class Amphibia; order Anura; family Dendrobatidae; genus Phyllobates; species Phyllobates terribilis. Next base: position 969,010,135 of record NW_027362762.1, read on the forward strand.
TGGAAACGTCCGGAGACATGGATCATGCATACACTGATATGTGTCTCTCTGCATGGAACACAGATCATCATTTGCGTTGTCCTTTTATCAGCACCTAAGTTACACCCACACACCTTACCTTGATGATTCACAACAGGGCTGGTCATGGGATGTGGCTTCAGTTTCAGAAAATTATGATATTTCCAACATTTACAATATCTTCATTCCTGATGATCACAGGAGTTCGATATTGCCGTTATATTTTTTATCGGGATTTTACCTTTTCATAGATAGGAAACATGGCATGTCTGTTGTCAGCGATCTGGCGATTTGGGGCCTATAGGCATGTGTCACAGTTAAGAAAAAATTGCACATTCTTCTCTGATTAGTCCTGGAGTTGAAGATGTACAGTACAGACCAAAAGTTTGGACACACCTTCTCATTTAAAGATTTTTCTGCATTGTCATGACTTTGAAAATTGTACATTCACACTGAAGGCATCAAAACTATGAATTAACACATGTGGAATTATATACTTAACAAAAAAGTGTGAAACAACTGAAAATATGTCTTATATTCTAGGTTCTTCAAAGTAGCCACCTTTTGCTTTGCACACTCTTGGCATTCTCTTGATGAGCTTCAAGAGGTAGTCACCGGAAACTGTTTTCACTTCACTGGTGTGCCCTGTCAGGTTTAATAAGTGGGATTTCTTGCCTTATAAATGGGGTTGGGACCATCAGTTGTGTTGTGCAGAAGTCAGGTGGATACACAGCTGATAGTCCTACTGAATACACTGTTAGCTGCTTTTTTCTTGCCATAATACAAATTCTAAGTAAAGAAAAACGAGTGGCCATCATTACTTTAAGAAATGAAGGTCAGTCAGTCCGAAAAATTGGCCAAACTTTGAAAGTGTCCCTAAGTGCAGTTGCAAAAACCATCAAGCGCTACAAAGAAACTGGCTCACATGAGGATCTCCCCAGGAAAGGAAGACCAAGAGTCACCTCTGCTTCTGAGGATAAGTTTATCCGAGTCACCAGCCTCAGAAATCGCAGGTTAACAGCAGCTCAGATTAGAGACCAGGTCAATGCCACACAGAGTTCTAGCAGCAGACACATCTCTACAACAACTGTTAAGAGGAGACTTTTTGCAGCAGGCTTTCATGGTAAAATAGCTGCTAGGAAACCACTGCTAAGGACAGGCAACAAGCAGAAGATGCTTGTTTGGGCTAAAGAACACAAGGAATGGACATTAGACCAGTGGAAATCTGTGCTTTGGTCTGATGAGTCCAAATTTGAGATCTTTGGTTCCAACCACCGTGTCTTTGTGCAACGCAGAAAAGGTGGACTCTACATGCCTGGTTCCTACCGTGAAGCATGGAGGAGGAGGTGTGATGGTATGGGGGTGCTTTTCTGGTGACACTGTTGTGGATTTATTCAAAATTGAAGACATACTGAACCAGCATGGCTACCACAGCATCTTGCAGCGGCATGTTATTCCATCCGGTTTGCGTTTAGTTGGACCAGCATTTATTTTTCAACAGGACAATGACCCCAAACACACCTCCAGGCTCTGTAAGGGCTATTTGACCACGAAGGAGAGTGATGGGGTGCTACGCCAGATGACCTGGCCTCCACAGTCACCAGACCTGAACCCAATCGAGATGGTTTGGGGTGAGCTGGACCGCAGAGTGAAGGCAAAAGGGCCAACAAGTGCTAAGTATCTCTGGGAACTCCTTCAAGATTGTTGGAAGACCATTTCTGGTGACTACCTCTTGAAGCTCATCAAGACAATGCCAAGAGTGTGCAAAGCAGTCATCAAAGAAAAAGGTGGCTACTTTGAAGAACCTAGAATATAAGACATATTTTCAGTTGTTTCACACTTTTTTGTTAAGTATATAATTCCACATGTGTGTTAATTCATAGTTTTGATGCCTTCAGTGTGAATGTACAATTTTCAAAGTCATGAAAATACAGAAAAATCTTTAAATGAGAAGGTGTGTCCAAACTTTTGGTCTGTACTGTATGTCCCATCAATATTGATTCTATACAAACCCCAATATTCATAACTTTCCACCTGTGCCCCCATGTTTAGTTGTAGATGTAAAGTTTTCTTTCAACTCAGGATTTCTTTCCTGGGGACAAAAGATACTTTGCCACTGCTCTATCTATACATAAACACATGTCCCTTTGGTATCTAGACCTCAGAAAAGATGTTTTGTGTTTAATTACCTGTATGCTGTAGGGAGACTTAATTAGTTTTGTCACTTTTTAGCTATACGTAATTTCCTCACTTCCCTATGTTAAACATGTGGTTCCACAATCAAGAGAGGTTTAGAATGTCAGCACTTTCTCCTACTAGAAATTCTGTGTGAGAGAGGGGGTGAATGCCCCCTCACTGGAGTGTGTTAAGGATCTCAATGTTTTCTATGACAGGGGGGAACAAAAAAAATGATGTGGGGGGCCCCCCTCTTTTTAATAACCAGCTAAGGCTAAACAGACAGCTGCAAGCTGATATTAATATGCTTGGAAGGGGCCATGGATATTGGCTTCCTCTCAGAAAAATAACACTAGCCCTCAGCCACCCCATAAATGGTGCATGCATTAGTTGCACCAATTGGATGCTTAGCCTTATAATTCCCGCATGCCCTGGTGTGTTGGCAAGTGGGGTAATAGCTTATGGGGTTGATGTCAGCTGTGTAATATACACTGACATCAAGCCCAGAGGTTAGTAATGGAGAGGTGCCTATCAGACACTCTCATTACTAACCCCGTAGTCAAAAGTAATAATGACACACAGAGAAAAGTTCTTTAATTGTACAAATCACTCCCAGACAATTACCCTGTTTTACCCATTTATTAACATAAAAATAAAAAATCAAAGTAATCCTCATCTGTCCACAATAATTCCAAAATAAAGAAGTCCCACGACAATCCCCAACTCTGCTACATCAAGATGCAGTGCTGAGCGGTGCCAAGAATACACTGAGAGTATCGTGAGAACCCGGGAGCACCAGTGGTGACTTAATTAAGGTTACCGCCGGTCACAGGCAGCAGTTCTCTCGGCAAGCTCTGAGTGAGCCTGCCTGTGAACTGCGGTAACCTTAATGTAAGGTCACCTGAGTTCATTGCAGCTGGTTCTCACACAGTGTAGCGCTAATTCTGGACTGATGAATGACCACAAGTTCAGCACTCGAGCTACCGTGATACCCAGTGACTGTGAACTCATAACAAAAAAGAAAGGGACTAGGGATGGGCGAACCCAAAGGGTAAAGTTCAGGGTCCGTACCGAACACCTAGTGTCCGTGCACGGACCCTGAACACGATCTTCTCCAGGAAGTCCGTGTTACTGTTTGGTTCGGCAGCCCGAACATCGGGTGTTTCCTATGCTGTCATCTGTGTAAGTTCGCTACCGCCGGTCAGAGCGCTGTAGTTCCCACGTTCCATACAGATGACAACATTTGAGCCAGCAGCTCTGATCTGCGGTAAAAAGGTTACCGCTGGTCACAGGCGTCGGCTGATGAGAGTGCTCTCTCTGATAGCTGTGAGAGCAGGCGAGGCTGATGAGAGTATTCATCAGTTGCTCTGATGCATTAGCAAGTGGGGTAATAGTTGTGGAGATGATGTCAGCTGTTTTATGGCCGATGACATCAAGCTCAGGGGTTAGTAATGGAGAGGTGAATAAGACACTCCTATTAATAACCCCATAGTCATATTGTAAGGCTATGTGCCCATGATGCAGAAATGCTCCGGATTTTTCCTGAGCGTTTCTGCATCTCCCTGGCAGAAAAAACGCATTTGGATTTTAAATGCGTTTTTTTTCAGCCAGAGACAAGCGTATGTCACGCGTTTTGCACATGCGATTTCGCATGCGGGTTGTCAAGCGCTTTTCCAAGCGATTTTAGCATCACTTGGAAAAGTGCTTGACAACTTGGTCACACTATATAAATCCATGCAACCGGCATATATAGTGTGACCAAGTAATAGTTAAAAAAATAATAAAAATGTTAAAAAATAAAAAAAAAATCATTATACTCACCTTCCGATGGCCCCTGGTCTTCTTCTCCGGTGGCTCGCGGTGGTGTAAAAGGACCTTCCATGACGTCATTTAGTCATGTGACAGGTCACGCGACCGCCGACGTCAGCGGTTGCGTGACCTGTCACATGACTAAATGACGTCATGGAAGGTCCTTTTACAACTTCGCGAGCCACCGGGGAGCCAGGACGCACCATACAGGTGACCGGGGGCCATCAGAAAGTGAGTATAATGTTTATTTTTTATTTAAAATTCTTTTTTTTACAGGTACTATGGTACCTGGGTCTGGATGAGAGTCTCCTCTTCTCCAGACCCGGGTACCATCCGCACATTGAATCGCTTAATATCCGCATGTGCACATGTAGTCATGCGGATATTAAGCGATTCAATGCAAGTCAATGGTGGCAATTACGCAAAATTAATGGTAGTGCTGCGGATTTTTCCGCAATGATAATCTGCAGCGGAAATTTCCGCAGCATGTTCACAGCACATGCGGATTATCATTGGGGAACATTGCAGACCTTCTACCGTCTACTACTATTTTTTAAGCATTTCCGCGGCGGAATTGCAGCTGTGGAAACGCTTAAAAATAGTGGGCACACAGCCTAATAAAATTTTTGGGACTATAAGACGCACCGGACCATAAGACGCACCCCAAATTTTGGGTGGAAAATAGGAAAAAAAATATTTTTTATAAGATGGGGTCCGTCTTATAGTCTGATTAGGAATCTTATCTGGGGGTGGTGGAGCGGGAGGCAGGGACCTTCAGGAAACTGTCCCGGCGGAAGTGGAGGAATGCTGCGGACCCTGGATACATGAAGCTGGTGCTCCAGCAGCTGTGAGTTGCGGTGATGGTGGAGTAAGATCGCAGGGCCCTCCGTTCCCTGCCTCAAGAACTCGGCGGCAGCAGAAGAGGTGAGATGCCGGTATCTGGCTGGGGCCTGTGAACCGGCTGGGGCCTGTGGCCTGCCCAGAACCTGTGGACGTGCTGGGGCCTGTGGCCTGCCTGGGGTCTGTGGACCTGCTGGGGCCTGTGGACCTGCTGGGATGACTTGCTGGGGCCTGTGGACCTGCTGGGGCCTGTGGACTTGCTGGGGCCTGTGGACCTGCCTGGGGCCTGTGGACCTGTGAGAGGCATCCGGCGGTAAAGCAGAGGAGCCAGGGCCTGTGCCGGGCTGTGAGCAGCGTCCGGCGGTGAGGCAGAAGAGACGGGGCCTGTGCCGGGCTGTGAGCGGCGTCCGGCGATGCGGCAGAGCATCGTGTGCGGCTTCCGGTGGCCGCGGCCATCTTCCTGAGGCCGTGATCTACAGGAAAATGGGCGCCGGAGCTTCCGGTCGGCGCATGCAGGAGCCGAGTCCCCACCCCGCATGTTTAGCGCTTTTTAGGCAGCCAATTAACATGCGGGAATTGCCTGTCAGTCACTGTAATGCCGCAGCCATGTTGGTTGTGAGATTACAGTTATTGGCTGGCCGCATATATAAGACCCGGGACCCTATGCTTGTCACAGTCTACCCCGGAAACAGGCAGAGTAGAGAGAGGAATTGGTGGTTGTTTTAGTGAAATATTCCATAGCATTACAAATCTACACTAACAGTCCTTCTAAGGACTAATTCTACTGAATATTAATCCTGGTGATAGCAGTAGTTAGGCAGGCAACGTTTGTGGAGAGCGTATACAACAGATTAGTGTCCATTTCACGTTCTTTCTGCTGCTGTTACTCATATCCATAGCCATAGCTATCAGGGCTAATAATCTTTTTGCTCTTACTCCTAATTATTTTGGTGAAAATCCATATAATACACCATTTTTACTTCTCCATTTGCTTGTTAGCAGCATACAGCCAGATTTGGTTGAATTGAATAGCATTGCTGTATTGTGGAATCAAAGAAACTTGTCCATCATCAGACGTGATCCTATATTACTGCGGTAATAATACCGACATTTTTGGGAACGTGACAAATATTATACTCCATTTAAAATGGGAGAGGTGCGGGGCAAGGGACGGTGAAGTGGACGTGGAAGTGATGGTGATGGTGCATGCAGAGGCCGAGGCCGTGGGCAATCTGAAGTTGTGCCTGCTGAGGGAGCACAACAATCACCTACATAATGTCGCCCTACCTTCCTGTCCCACTACCTTCCTGTCTCACTTTCTAGGGGGCCGTGGAACACCACTCTTGAAGCCAGACCAGTGTGAAAAGGTTATTGGTTGGATAGCAGATAATGCTTTCAGTCAGTTCGCCACCACCACCACCCTGTCTTCCACACGGTCCAGCCTCAGTAGCCGTGAGTCTGGACCCCATATTCCTCACCCTGATCCTCCTTCATCCCACCATGCCGAGTGTCCGGAAACAAGTGATCCTACACTTGGACGCTCCAAAGAGCTGTTCACTTTTCTATTTATAGATTTGGGACTCTTGCCAGCCCACTTGAAGCAGGGCATGAGGAGATCGCATGTAGAGGTGCCCAAATATTTGAGCAGCCACGGTCACATAAAGGTGACGGTGGGAAAGTGCAATTACTGTTGCAAGAGGTGGATGATGATGAGACACAATTGCCAGCAAGTCAGGAGGCGGCCCAGGGTGCGTACGTGGAAGACAAGGTGGTGGATGATGAAGTCACTGACCCAACCTGGGAAGGTGACATGCATAGCGAGGACAGCAGCGCAGAGGGGGGGAGCCGTACCGCCAAAACAGGCAGGAACAAGTAGTGGGGTGGCCACAGACCCAAGGCGGGCAACTGTTCCCCAGAACACCCAACACGAGGGAAGTTGGCAGTCCAGCTGTTAAGTCTTCTCGAGTCTGGCGCTTTTTTAAAGACTGTCCAGTTAACCCCAAAAAGGCCATTTGCAACATCTGCCATGTAAGCATCAGCAGGGGCAGCAAAACTACCAGCTTGACCACCACCAGCATGCTCAGGCACATGACAGCAAAGCACCCGACTAGTTGGGCCGAACGCCAGGGTCCAGAAACAGTGTCTGCTGGTGACACCACTGACTGTTCCTCTGTTGTGTGTGCACGCCAATCCCCTGTCCAAGGAGCAGTCGATGATGCCTCCTACCCTGCACCTGTTGGTGCACACTTGCAACCATCATCGTCAGCAACCATGTCCTTGTCCCAGAGCAGCGTTCAATTGTCCCTACCCCAGTCCTTGGAACGCAAGCGCAAATACGCAGCCACCAACCCTGACGCCACAATACTAAACTCCCACATTTCTCGACTGCTTGCACTGGAAATGTTGCCTTTTTAGGCTCATGGAGACGAAAGCTTTCCACAACCTCATGGCGACGGCTGTCCCTCGGTACTCGGTCCCCAGCCGCCACTATTTCACCCGTTGTGCCGTCCCCGCCTTACACAAGCACGTGTCACAGAACATTACCCGTGCCCTCACCAACGCAGGTACTGGGAAGGTCCACCTAACCATGGACAAGTGCTTGTGGCCAGGGACGGTACATCTCACTGACAGCACACTGGGCTAATATAGTGGAAGCCAGGACCCAGTCGGACCCTGGGACGGAACACGTCCTCCCGACGCCGAGGATTGCGGGCGATGGGTCAATCAGGGTTAACCCCCCCACATTCTACAGCTCCTGCACCTCCTCCTCCTCTTCAGCCTCCATCTCTGAAATGACCACATCAGTCGCAAGCTGGAAGCACTGCCGCATTGCCTCGGCCAAGCGGCAACATGCTCTGCTGAAGCTTATCTGCTTATCTGACAAATCGCACACCGCTGCAGAGTTGTTGAAAGCTGTAATAGAGCAAGCAGATCTGTGGCTCTCACCACTGAACCTACAGCCAGGCATGGTCATGTGTAACAATGGCCGGAACCTGGTGATGGCTCTGAAGCTTGGTAACCTCGCATACATACTATGCCCGGCCCATGTGCTCAACCTAGTGGTTCAGTGGTTTCTGAAAACCTACCCGGATCTGCTTGAGCTGCTTATGAAAGTACGCCGCATGTGTGCCCATTTCGGAAAGTCAACTACAGCTACCGCCACTCTCTCCGTGCTTCATCAGCTTTTGCAGCTTCCAGCTCACCGACTGGTGTGCAATGTCACCACACATTGTAACTCAACGTTGCATATGTTGGGAAGGATTTCTGAGCAGCAGAAGGCAGTTGTTGAGTACCAGCTTCAACACGTTCGTCAGTATTCAGGTCAGCCTCCGCACATAAGAGCTGATGAGTGGGCATGGATGTCTGACATCTATGCCGTCCTCCAAAACTTTGAGGACTCCACCAAGATGGTGAGCGGCGATGACGCCATAATTATCTTCACTATCCCGCTTCCCTGTCTAATGAAACGCTCGCTGCTCACAATTAAAGAGGAGGCATTGCAGGCGGAGCATGGTGAGATGGAACAAGGAACTATCCAGGGTGATGCTACACAGCCCAGCCTTATCTCAATGCGGATTGGGTGATAATGAGGAGGAGGAGCAACAAGAGTTGGTTTCCTGAGCTACAGACGGTACTACCCACACAACATTCATACCTTCTATTAAGCGTGGATGGCCTGAGAAGAGGGAGGATGAGGAGGAGAGCATGGACAGTCATCCTCTTGGTCAGGACAGGGAAGTCTTGACTTTTGGCAGTCTGACACACATGGCTGACTTTATGTTCCACTGCCTTTCCCGTGACCCTCCCATTGTACTCATTTTGGGCAACAGTAATTACTGGTTGGACACACTTCTAGACACACGTTACAAGGAGAACTTTCTATCTCTCCTTCCCGTGGTGGAGAGGTCTAATAAAATGTTGCAGTACCAGAAGGCCCTTGTTGAAAAATTATTAAAAAAATTCCCAGCTGACAATGCTGGCGGCAGAGGTCACAGTTCCTTGGACAACCAAGGAGCACAGATGAGGGAGACACAAACCAGATGCAGCAGAGGCAGGGGAACACTGTCAAAGGTCTGGGACAGTTTTCTCAGACCCTCCCAGTGCCCAGGCCATGATGCGCGGGGAACTCTGACAAGGAGGGAAAAGGTTTGAAAAAGGCTGAAGGAGTACCTTGCTGACCGTACCAGCGTCTTGCGTGATTCCTCTTTGCCTTACAACTATTGGGTATCCAAGCTGGACACGTGGCATGAACTGTCTCTCTACGCCTTGGAGGTCATGGCCTGCCTGGCCGCTAGTGTTTTGTCAGAGTGGGTTATTAGTGCCACACGGGGTATTATAACTAATAGGCGCATCCGTCTGTCAACTGAAAATGCTGACAGGTTGAATCTTATAAAAATGAACAAGGGCTGGATTGGGCCAGACTTCTCAACACCACCGGATGATAGCAGCGGTACATAAAGTCAAAGCCAGTGGTTTTTTTTTTTTTTGGGGGGGGGGTCTATTCCCATGCACCCCTTCACACCCAGACATGGGTATACGCTTCCTGATTTTGTCTATTTTATGTCACCCTCCTCCATCTCCTCATCCTCCACCACCATATCAACAGGTCGACCATCATGCAACACCCACATCATTTTTTTAAGGGTGTTTATGATGCCTGTAGGAACTATTTTTAGAGGCCTACCTCTAACATTCTGTATGTTATACAGTATGTTCATGTATATAGCCTACAAAAAGAATGGAGTATAGTCCCAAAAGAGAGTATAGGACAATTACTAAATTGTATTAAAACAATGATTTTATTAGATACACATATTAAGATCAGAGCAAAATATTAAAAATATTAGGTCACTGGGGGGAGATACACAAAAACAGAGCGGACACCACGTATAGATCCACATGGGGTCATCTGAATACATTTATACAATGGTTCTACTGCTGTACATAGTTGACTATATCCATTCAAGGCAGATATATTAAATATGTATTTCAAATCTTAAAAGAAAGTATCTATGGTCAACATTATATTAACGCAGAAGCCTCCAAATGTAGAGTATCAAGGAAAGATTCCAGTCAATGCAGAGAAGTCACAGGCCATGTCTCAGTGAGACCAGATGACTCACCCATGTATATAGTAAGAATCTTGTGTCGCGCTGAAGCCCCGACGCGCGTTTCGTGTGCTGCTTCCTCGGGGGGCTGTGGTTGTGATAGTGGATCGCCATCTTTATATGCCCCACTCAATTGAGTCCAGGATACACATGCTGGTGTACGCGGCGCATGCGCGATGACTCCCGCCCCCTCCACCACGTCACTTCCGGCTAGTTCCCGACAGGAGTGTGGGTAGGAACAATGCGTTCCAGTGATGTCAGTGACCCACACTCTTGCCATACGGAAGCCTTGTGGGGCGCAGCGGGATAGGCGTCACACCGCGCATGCGTCGCTCAGCGGTGGCCATATTAAGTAAGGGACAAGAGATGGGCAGTCGTCTTTCTAAGGTATAGTATGGGTCAAAAGCCATCAACAAATAAACATATCCCATATTTCATGAACATAACTATTTCTCAATCAAATATCACTGTGCAGATAGAAATGCTGGTAAACGATGAATCTTGCGATGTAATTCATGTTCACAGGTATATCAGTAGAAGAACTAGTCCCATATAGATCAATAGAAAGACTTGTCCCTCACAGGTCCACAGATCCTGGAAGTGGTCCAGATAAATAGCATAAGGGTGGCACCGTAGTGTAACTACTATAAAAAAATATACAATATGTTAAAATCCACACAATAAAAACAAAGGGAAAGAGACACATCAATCTAAAGGAACGAGGCAAAACTATTTTGTTCATTTAAGCCCCTAGGGGTCATCGGTTAATTCATTATTACATGCAACATCTGTTCATACACCTTCAACAATTCAGGCCATCCCTGTTGGACAGTATCTGAGAATGAAACGCATCTGTTCTACAGATGCAGTTTTCGAGTCCCAGGCCCAGGACCTTACCCAGAGATTTCGTGAGCGTGGGTACAGTGAGCGTAGCATCAAAAAAGGCTACAGGCGTGCAAGGAGAACTCCACGAGACCTTCTCCTAACTAATTCTAACAAACAATATGAGAGAGACCCCCTATTAGATTTATATCGACTTTTAATAGTCGTTGGTACGAAATACGAGAGATTTTAACTAAACACTGGTCTGTCCTCAAAACTGAACCCACATTAAATAAAATCCTACCGGACAGACCCATGATGACAGCCAGGAGGGGCAAAAGCCTGAAGGATGCTTTGGTTAGAAGCCACTATGTCGCTCCCACCCCCACCCTATTTGGGGTTGGGAAACGGAGATGGGGATGCTATCCCTGTGGGTCTTGCTTGGCCTACAGAAATATAGTTCGGGCTACGTCCTTTTCCTCTGCAGGTGGGTCTAGAAGCTTTAAAATTACACACTATATCTCCTGTAGCTCTACGTACATTGTCTATGTGGCAACGTGCTCGTGTAATCTGAGCTATGTAGGACTTACATCGAATGAATTCTGAGTCCGGGTAAGGGAACATATTAGAGATGTGACGGCAGCACGTGAGACCCCTGACGTAATGTCACTCAAAACTATCCCGCGACACTTCAGACTGAGCCATGATTGCGACCCCTCTTGTCTCAAATTTAGAGGCATTGACCAAGTACATCTTGGCACTAGGGGAGGTAATTATAAGCGAATTTTGGCGCAGCGGGAGTGTCTCTGGATAGCCACCTTGGATACGATGACCCCTAGGGGCTTAAATGAACAAAATAGTTTTGCCTCGTTCCTTTAGATTGATGTGTCTCTTTCCCTTTGTTTTTATTGTGTGGATTTTAACATACTGTATATTTTTTTATAGTAGTTACACTACGGTGCCACCCTTATGCTATTTATCTGGACCACTTCCAGGATCTGTGGACCTGTGAGGGACAAGTCTTTCTATTGATCTATATGGGACTAGTTATTCCTGTCGGGAACTAGCCGGAAGTGACGCAGCGGAGGGGGCGGGAGTCATCGCGCATGCGCCGCGTACACCAGCGTGTGTATCCTGGACTCAATTGAGTGGGGCATATAAAGATGGTGATCCACTATCACAACCACAGCCCCCCGAGGAAGCAGCACGCGAAACGCGCATCGGGGCTTTAGCGCGGCACAAGATTCTTACTATATACATGGGTGAGTCATCTGGTCTCACTGAGACATGGCCTGTGACTTCTCTGCATTGACTGGAATCCTTCCTTGATACTCTACATTTGGAGGCTTCTGCGCTAATATACTGTTCACCATAGATACTTTCTTTTAATATTTGAAATACATATTTAATATATCTGCCTTGAATGGATATAGTCAACTATGTACAGCAGTAGAACAATTATATAAGTGTATTCTGATGACCCCATGTGGATCTATACGTGGTGTCCGCTCTGTTTTTGTGTATCTCCCCCCAGTGACCTAATATTTTTAATATTTTGCTCTGATCTTAATATGTATATCTAATAAAATCATTGTTTTAATACAATTTAGTAATTGTCCTATACTCTCTTTTGGGACTATACTCCATTCTTTTTGTAGGCTATGTATGTAAATTGGGAGTACCCTGACTACCTAGTATGGTGTTAATGATTGGCCATAGAGTTCGGTTCAATTGTTTATAAGTATGTTCATGTATACAGTATGTTCATGTATATCCCCCAGGGGTAAATGTTTTTCGCCCATGCACTTAGTGCATGGGCATTACCAGTATAGGAGACCCACTCCTTAACCCCTTAATGACCGGAACATTTTAGTTTTTTGCTCTCCTTCTTCCCAGAGCCAGAACTTTTTTATTTTTCATTCAATATGGCCATGTGAGGGCTTATTTTCTTATTTTTTGCCGGACGAGTTGTACTTTTAAACGCCATCACTGGTTTTACCATATCGTGTACTGGAAAACCGGAAAAAAAATTCCAAGTCTGGTGAAATTGCAAAAAACATGCAATTCCACAGTTGTTTTTTGATTTTGTTTTTCATCACGTCACTGAATGCTAAAACTGACCTGCCATTATTATTCTCCAGGTCATTACGAGTTTGTAGACACTAAACATGTATAGGTCCTTTCTTATTTAAGTGGTGAAAAAAAAAATCCAAAGTTTGCTAAAAATAAATAAATAAAAATGTCGCCATTTTCCGAGACCCGTAGCGTCTCCATTTTTCGTGATCTGGGGCTGGGTGAGGGCTTATTTTTTGCGCGCCAAGCTGACGTTTTTACTGATACTATTTTGGGGTAGATCTGATGTTTTGATCGCCCGTTATTGCATTTTACTGCAATGTTGCGGTGACCAAAAAAACATAATTCTGGCGTTTGGAATTTTTTTCTCACTACACGTTTACCAGTCGGATTAATTATTTTTTATATTGATAGATTGGGCGATTCTGAACGTGGCGATACCAAATATGTGTATGTGTTGTTTTTTATTATTATTTAATTTTGAATGGGGCAAAAGGGGGGTGATTTAAACTTTTATATTTTTTTATATTTTGAATATTTTTAAAAACGTTTTTTTACACTTTCTGCATGGTTCAATAGTCGCCATAGGAGACTAGAAGCAACAGTTTTCTGATTGCTTTTACTGCATACAGGCGATGAGCAGATCGCCTGTAAGCAGTAGAAATGCTCATGTGCTATGAGCGCCAACCACTAGGTGGCACTCATAGCAATCTTTAAATGACAACCACACGGGTCTGCTGCAGACCCCGGGTTGTCATGCCCACCCATCGGTGACCCACAATCACGTGATGGGGTCACCGATGGGCAGGGTATGTGACGCGCTTCCGGCACGGCGCTGTTAAATGCCGCTGTCAGAGATTGACAGCGGCATTTAACTGGTTAATAGCTGTGGGTGGATCGTGATTCCACCCGCGGCTGTTATGGGCACATGTCAGCTGTGTAAATCAGCTGACATGTGCCTGGTTCAGCGGGGGCTCAGCGCCGAAGCCCCCGCTGAACCGGCCTTTCCGATGTGGAGCGTACTATTACTGAACACGTCGCAAAGGGGGTTTTAATAATGGAAATTTTTTTTTAAATGAGACTCTCTTCTACGTCTCTTCAAAAAGGTATTGGAGTGAGTCCTAATTTTTGTCAGCCCTTGAACTTGCTGCATATGACGCGCCCCCTGGGCCGTGGGGTACCCGGAGCCGGACCTGTAGATGATGGGGGTTGTAGTCACCGTGGCGGTGACCCGGTCCGTGACCCAGGTGGTCAATCCAAGGGTAGTAGATGTATATAGGTTATATAATGGCTGACTACGCCACCTGTGGAGTGCGGTTAAAAGAGACCGCCGCTGCGGAACAGTCCTCTGAAGCCAGGGGTATAGCAGCAAAGGTGGAATAACTCCCCACAGGAAGAGTTAGCTTCAGGGCAGCGAGTGTGGATGATGGTGGTTGTGCAGGGTATCACGGTGCAGAAATAACCACAGAGTCCGTAAGGTGCAGTTCCAGGGTCTTTACTGGTAGCAATTGGACAGGCTTGGACTGGAGTACTGGCTAGCATAGGGTCTTCCTGGCCATGTGGAGTTGTAGGCCTGCCATTCTTACTATACTCTTTTGGCTTCTCTGCTTATAGGTGTGTTGTAGCCCACGTCCCTGAGTGTAACGTGCTGTGCTCACCCGTATGGCTGGCAGCTCGGGCCTTGTGGATGCCTCGCTCCTCCTTAGCGGTACTGGTCCCTCTGTGCTGCTGAGCCTCCGGGCGTCTGATGGGGGCCAGGAGACCTGCAATCTCCTGCCCTACGGTATCTGCTGCTGGGTCCAGAATTCCCCACAGCCTCGGACTCCGGTGTCCGCTTTTCTGTGTAGTCCAGCTAGGACGAGCTATCTCCAGCTCCAGTCCCTAGCTCCTCACTCCTTGATGTCCTACACTCAACTCTCTGCCACTGACTAAACTAACCCCGCCCCCAGATACCAGTTGCCAAGGGGAGGGACTCCCCTTGCTGGCCTGGAGCCAGGAAAGTGTTGCATGTATTGTGTACCTGACCAGGAAACCCCTGCTTGCCTCCAGACATGGCATTACCTCTTTTAAGGGAGGCAATACCACTGTGACAGCCCTTGCAGTCACTGCATACGCAATAACCGTGTAGGAGAACAACTCCTTTATAATGGAAAACATTTTTTTAAATGAAGCCCTCCTCTACATCTCTGCAAAGGGGTATTGGAGTGCGTCCTAATTTTTGGCAGCCCTTGCAGTCACTGCATACGCAATAACAGTATAGGAGACCCACTCCTTTATAATGGGAGCATTTTTTTTAAATGAAGCCCTCCTCTACGTCTCTTTAAAGGGGTATTGGAGTGCGTCCTAATTTTTGGTAGCCCTTGCAGTCACTGCATACGCAATAACAGTATAGGAGAACTACTCCTTTACAATGAGAACATTTTTTTAAATGAGTCCCCCCTCTATGTTTCTTCAAAGGGGTATTGGAGTGCGTCCTAATTTGTAGTAGCTCTTGAACTTGCTGCTTATGCAATAACAGTATAAGAGACCCACTCCTTTATAATGGGAACAAAAAATTTAAATGAGACCCTCCTCTACGTCTCTTCAAAGGGGTATTGGAGTGCGTCCTAATTTATAGCAGCCCTTGAACTTGCTGCTTATGCAATAACAGTGTAAGAGACCCACTCCTTTATAATGGGAACATTTTTTAAATGAGCCCCTCCTCTACGTCTCTTCAAAGGGGTATTGGAGTGCGTTCTAATTTTTAGCAGCCCTTGAACTTGCTGCATACGCATTAAATGTATAGGACCCACCCCTATGTTGCATGTTGCAGTACCAGATGGCCCTCGTTGAAGAATTATTATAGAAATTCCCATCTGACAGTGCTTGCAGCATGGGACAGCAGACAGGGTTTCATGCGTTTCTTCACAGTTTGGTGGTGCAACGTACCAAAAAAACCTCTTCAGAGAGTGTCAAACTCTTTTTTTATTGTACTATATTACCTCTCTTATCTGAGATTTGTGTACGGGTGACCTATATCAGTTCGGATAGTGTTTTACAGGCATCTAGTCAGGGATTATTGTATTTTACTCTGTGGTGAAAAAACAAATCTATTCCCTACTGATAACACTGTTAGCTGCTTTTAAAATAGGGACAGGTGCTAGATGGTATTATCAGCTGAAAATGAGTGTTCATTCTGGATGTGTCTGATCATGTCTCACACACCACATGACCAGATAAGGTAGTAAAAATTACATTTACTGGTGAATGCATTTTTCACCTTTGAAAGAAAAGCAAAAGTGCAAAAACGCATAAAAAACACTACGTGTAAACATAGCGCAAGGTGTGGAGGAGCATTTTGGTTTTTGGTTATTTATTTTGCCTTATATACAGTGGACCCCTCACCATTTTTTTTTAAATTATTTATTTAAAAAAATAAAAAAAACGAGTGGGACCCTTCTATTTTTGATAACCAGCCAATAAAAAGTTTACAGCTGGGGACTGCAGCCTGCAGCTGTCAGCTTTACTTGCGCTAGTTAGCAAAAATAGAAGGGAACCCAAGCAATTTTTTTTATTATTTATTTATTTATTGCACAGGCGCCGTCTGATGAATACTGCTATCAGTGAGACCAGGCGCATGCTGATGAAAGTATTACTCTTATCAGGCTCAGCCGACGCCTGTGACTGGCTGTCAAAGATCATAGCCGGGGGGTAGATCATAACTGAACCCACACGCTGTTATCTATCAATTATGCGATAGACCGATTAACGGAGGAGGCCGCAGGATATTTCCACTAATAGGCCAGTTATTGGTTAACTAACATTGAGCGTATGGTACAGTATATAAACCTCTAATTCCAATACATGGGATATGTGTATATACTCCAGTACGGTCTTGGCTAGCTCCACGATAACCCAAGAACTACACGCTGTCACCACCATTTTTTTTTATACAGGCTGACTGGAGGCCTGGTTCTGGTAGTGTATGGCTACGTGGTGCAGTTTACAGAACAAAAGGAAAAGAACTATTACATTTTATATTTAATCCAGAATGATAGGCAGTGTTTATAAAAATATACAAAAGATTTTACAAATGGGACAAAACAATACAGCATATACAGTCATGGCCAAAAGTTTTGAGAATGACACCAAAATTATATTTTCACATGATCTGCTGGCCTCTGGTTTTATTAGTGTTTGTCTGATGTTTATATCACATACAGAAATATAATTGCAATCATATTATGAGGACCAATAGGTTATATTGACAGAATGAGTTAATGCAGCAAGTCAATATTTGCAGTGTTGCCCCTTCTTCTTCAAGACCTCTGTAATTCTCCCTGGCATGCTCTCAATCAACTTTTGGACCAAATCCTGACTGATAGCAGTCCATTCTTGCATAATCAATGCTTGCATTTTGCCAGAATTTGTTGGTTTTTGTTTGTCCACCCGTCTCTTGATGATTGACCACAAGTTCTCAATGGGATTAAGATCTGGGGAGTTTCCAGGCCATGGACCCAAAATCTCTATGTTTTGTTCCATGAGCCATTTAGTTATCACCTTTGCTTTATGGCAAGGTGCTCCATCATGCTGGAAAAGGCATTGTTGGGCGCCAAACTGCTCTTGGACGGTTGGGAGAAGTTGCTCTTGGAGGACATTCTGGTACCATTCTTTATTCATGGCTGTGTTTTTAGGCAAGACTGTGAGTGAGCCGATTCCCTTGGCTGAGAAGCAACCCCACACATGAATGGTTTCAGGATGCTTTACAGTTGGCATGAGGCAAGACTGGTGGTAGCGCTCACCTCTTCTTCTCCGAATAAGCTGTTTTCCACATGTCCCAAACAATCGAAAAGGGGATTCATCAGAGAAAATGACTTTGCCACAGTCATCAGCAGTCCACTCCCTGTACCTTTTGCAGAATATCAGTCGGTCCCTGATGTTTTTTCTGGAGAGAAGTGGCTTCTTTGCTGCCCTCCTTGAAACCAGCCCTTGCTCAAAGAGTCTCCGCCTCACAGTGCGTGCAGAAGCACTCACACCAGCCTGCTGCCATTCCTGAGCAAGCTCGGCACTGCTGGTAGTCCGATCCTGCAGCTGAAACAGTTTTAAGATACGGTCCTGGCGCTTGCTGGTCTTTCTTGGGCGCCCTGGAGCCTTTTTGACAACAATGGAAGCTCTCTCCTTGAAGTTCTTGATGATGCGATAGATTGCTGACTGAGGTGCAATCTTTGTAGCTGCGATACTCTTCCCTGTTAGGCCATTTTTGTGCAGTGCAATGATGGCTGCACGTGTTTCTTTAGAGATAACCATGGTTAACTGAAGAGAAACAATGATACCAAGAACCAGCCTCCTTTTAAAGTGTCCAGTGATGTCATTCTTACTTAATTATGACTGATTGATCGCCAGCCCTGTCCTCATCAACACACACACCTGTGTTAATGGATCAATCACTAAAACGATGTTAGCTGCTCCTTTTAAGGCAGGACTGCAATGATGTTGAAATGTGTTTTGGGGGTTAAAGTTCATTTTCTGGGCAAATATTGACTTTGCAAGTACAGTAATTGCTGTTAAGCTGATCACTCTTTGACATTCAGGAGTATATTCAAATTGCCATTACAAAAAATGACGCAGTAAACTTTGGAAAAATTACTATTTGTCTCATTCTCAATACTTTTGGCCATGACTGTACAATTACATAAAATAAAAGGATAAAACAAAAGAAACTTACTACGCTGATCATAGAGATGGCTCAGCTAGCGGATGGAAGCAATCAGATTGAAAACGTCTGATTAACAGGATCAAGCATACACTGATATCTACCTTCCTTAGCATTGCACCCAGATCATAATTCACCTTGCCCTCTTATAAGCACCTGAGTTATACCCCCTTCCTTTATGACCTCACGAGGGTCGGGTTGTGGGATGTTCTCAGCCCTTCAGGATTTTATGAAATTCCCAACATTAACAATATCTTCCCTACTGACGATCGCAGAAGTTCGAGATCATCACCATATTTTTTAGCAAGATTTTACCTTTCCAGAGACAGAAAACATGACATGGCTGGTGTCAGTGATCTATCCCTATTGATTTGGGGTTTTCAGGCAGGGGTCACAGTTATAAAAAATATGCATATTCTTCCCCTATTAGTCCTGAAGTTGAGAATGGATGTCCCATCACTATTGGAGCTATACACATCTCGATATTCATAACTTTCCGTAGGAGACACCAAGTCTGGGGGCAGCTTTTTCACAAAAGCAGATTTATCTTGGAGAGACAATAGTTCATCCTGGAGGAATAATAGATATACTGTCTTAATTACCTGTCCAATCCATAAATCTCCGTCTCACAATAGACATGCTTTTTGGTACTGCAGGGGTCCTTTGCTTCAAAGGGAATTTGAATGATTAAGTATTCATATCTTAATTGGTTTCCTCACCCCCTGGCTATAGGTAATTTACCACTTCCCTATGTTTATTGTGCTATTCTATTTCTAAGAGTCTTAGAATGCAAGCTCTTTTTCCTACTGTAAAAGAGAGAGGAGAGGAGGGAGAATGGTGAATGCTTCCTCACTAGTGGCTTTAGGAATCGTAATATTTTCTATGACACCGGCGGCAACCTTTTTCTACCGGTCAGAGCTGCAGGCTCCATGCTGTTGACTCGCCCCCTGGGCCGTGGGGCACTCGGAACCGGACTTCAGTGTGATGATGGGGGTAGTAGTGGCAACCCGGTCCGTGGCTCAGGGTGGTCAGACCAGTGGTAGTCTACTATGTGTTTTGCAATGTCCGACTACGCCACCCATGGATTGCGGTCAGAGTGAACCGCCGCTGCAGAACAGACCGCTGAGGCTGGTGTTGTGGGTGCAGCAGGGAATAGTACGACTCCCCACGGGAGGAGTGTAGCCTCAGGGCAGTGAGCTAGATGGTGGGGGTTGTAGTGCAGGGCGTCCCAGTACCGTTAGTGCTGGCGAGGTGAGAAACACAAAGACAACGTGTTGCAGTCCAAGGTCTTTTACTCACAGTTCGTATACTCCAAACCACTTCTGTGCAGGTAGTGACTGCCCAAGCCGTGCTGCGTCCACCAGGTGAGGGGCTCGGTCAACTCCCAGGCAATTCAGGAGCATGGCACAGGACCCCCTTCTGTCCTTTCTCTGGCTCGTGCCCCACCAGTGACCAAACTTCTGTCCAGCTGCCGCGGATTTATGCGGGCAAACGTGGGCCCCGTTTCCCGCTATCCTATATGGTGCCTTCCTAGCAGGTTTAGCGAGGGGTCGCACCAATAAATGATCACGACCTCCGGTTCTTGGCTGAGGATTATTTGCCTCCACCAACTTGGGATCTGGTACCCTTTCCTTGCCTGACCCGTCACCCTTAATCTCCTGGGTCCTTAAGGTCCCTTCTACCTTTGTGTTCCTGGGCCTTTCTCTTCTGTTCCTTTCTCTTTCTGTTCTGTTCCTTTTCCTTATCTCCTTCTTGCCCGGCCCGTGTCCCTAGGCCTGGCTCTGGAGCAGAACTCCAGCAGAGCCTCTGCTCCCCTTCTCCTCCACTCTCACTTTCTCCTCACAGACTGAGCTTCTCTTTCTGCACCCAGAACTAAGATGGTGCCCACCTTTTATACCTCCTCCTCCGTGTCTGAGCTCAGGTGACCTGCATCCAATGAGCTCCTTCCTATGCCCAGGAACCAGCCCCTATCTGCTCCCACATCACTAGGGTTCCCCTCCTCCCCACTCCAGCCAGGGACATAGTCAGTCATGCCTGCATACTAATGGGAGCACCGTAGAGCTGTCCCCCGGAAATGAGGAGTGTATATGTGTGCAGCTAACTGAGCCCTGGTCCATTCTCCATCCTTACCCGGGAGTGGAATACCACACCTCTGGTTGAGGTGCAATACCCCTGTAGCGGCCGAAAACTCGGGGCGCTACACTGTCATCTGTGGGACAGCGTTTGTGTCACGCACAGTGTGGGAAAGACTAAGTGCAACACGAAGGGATGAGGGGAAGGAAGCCCAGACACTAAGGAAAGGGGGAGTGGAGACCCCTAGGCAGATCTAATAACACTCTGCCTACCCTACCGTCCCTATATTGGTTCCACACCTATCGCGGAGAAGGAAACCTAAGCCCTTTATATCCTTAGAGCTAGGCCTTGGATAGACAAAGGGGGGAAAACTTAGCTTGAGCAGACACCAGAGAGATAACACCCTCCAAACACATCAGAGAGGAAGCTAGCCGACTGCTATAGCGGCAAGCCTTCACAAGGGAAAATGAGAATATCACCAGCGACTCCCTGAAGCAGACTGAGAGTTTATAAACACCCAGACCAGGGTGTGGCAATCAGAGCAGGCAGAAGGGAGGTTGCCACTGGGTCCAAAAGTCAGAAGGATTAAGAAGGCGTCAGCAATGCCAAACGAAGTGACCATCTGCAGCCAGCTTCAGAGCGACTGTCTGCTACATCTGATACACTTGTGACAGTACCCCCCCCCCTTCTACGAGTGGCCGCCGGACACTCAGCACCAAGTCTCTCTCTCCTCTGGACCATAACCCTTTCAGTGCACTATTCAGTATTGTAGGGAACAACTTTGGAGATGAGAATCTACAATCCTCAAAATCTGAAACTCCAGATTACCATCAACCATAATTGGGAGTGACGATAGGGGTGAGGACTCAAGAGATTCCACATATTTCTTGAGCAGACACCTGTGAAAGACATTGTGGATCTTAAGAGCCTGAGGTAGCTCAAGACTAAATGCTGATGGGTTTATGACAGAAGTTATTTTATAGGGACCAATAAATATAGATCCCAGCTTCCAATAAGGAACCTTCAACTTGATATTACTGGTAGACAACCACACAAAATCATTCACATTCAGGTCCGGACCTGGCAAGCGTTTTCTGTCAGCCATGCATTTGTACCTGTCTCCCATGTTCTTCAAATTACTCAGAACCCCCCCCCCCGCCATACCGAGGAGAGGGACGAAGCAAAACGTTCCTCCTCAGCAACTCCCGAAGCCCCTACCCCACTAAAAGTACCAAACTGTGGATGGTAACCGTATGCACCAAAGAACGATGACCTGCCAGTAGATTGTTGACGATGATTATTAATAGCAAATTCTGCCAGCAGTAAGTAGGATGCCAAATCCTCCTTATTTTCGGAGACAAAACACCTGAGATAAGTCTCCAAATTCTGATTAACGCTCTCGGTTTGTCCATTTGACTGAGGATGGAAGGCAGAGGAAAACTTACAGGTGCACTCCAAGTCGAGAACAACACTTTCCAGAACTTGGAAACAAACTTGGTCCCCCTGACACCAAATTGGAGGGAACCCTGTGAAGCTTCACAATCTCATTTATAAACATGTGAGCAAGAGTCTTGGCATTCAGAAGTGCAGGTAATGCGACAAAGTGAACCATTTTACTGAACCTATCTACAACCACAAAAACCACAGTTTTGCCTGCAGATACCGGTAGGTCAGTAATAAAATCCATGGACAAGTGTGTCCATGGCCTGCTAGGAATAGGTAGCGGAAGAAGAGTACCAGACAGACGGGTATGCGATACTTTAGAACGCGTGAAAATACTACAAGCAGCTATGTGTTCAACCACATCTCAATGAAACCCCGGCCACCAAAAACGACGAGAAAGGAGGTCCGCAGTTGCCTTACCACCTGGATGACCAGCAAGCATAGAGTTGTGATGTTCCTTAATTACTTTGCAGCGCAGATTAGATGGTACAAATAACCTTCCTGAAGCGCAGGAGGCAGGGGCGTCCCCTGACCCTCCAACACCTCACCCTCCAGTTCAGGGTACAATGCCAAAATGACTACTCCCTTCTGTAAAATCAGGGCAGGGTTCTCATGATCACCACCATGGAAGCTCCGGGACAAAGCATCAACATTTTTGACCCCTGGACGGAAAGTGACAACAAAATTGAACCTAGTAAAAAACAGGGACCATCTAGCTTGCCTAGGGTTGAGACGTTTAGCCGATTGAAGATATGACAGGTTCTTATGGTCAGTAATAGGATGGACAGCCCCCTCCAACCAATGTCACCATTCTTCAAACGCCAATTTAATTACTAAAATCTCCCTATTACCCACGTCATAATCTCTCTCAGCCGAAGATAATTTCTTAGAAAAGAAAGCGCATGGACGCCGTTTACCACGGGACAGACCCTGAGACAACACAGCCTCAACCCCCACCTCCGACGTATCAACCTCCACAATAAAGGATTGGGAAACATCGGGTTGACTGAGTATAGGTGCTGTAACAAAACAGCTCTTTAGGAGGAAAAAGCCTGCAAGGCGGCATCAGACCATTTGGAAAAATCAGACCCCTTTCTTCTCATGTCAATAAGGAGTTTCACAATTACTAAATAATTTTGGGTGAATTTCCAGAAAAAATTTAGTAAAGCCCAGAAAACGATGTTGACCCTTCAGGTTCTCGGGACGGTCCCAATGAAGGACAGCACGGATCTTCCCCAGATCCATCCGAAAACCCGAAGACGAAAACAGGTACCCAGCAAACTGCACCTCCTGGACGGCGAAAACACACTTTTATAGTTTGGCATATAGTTTGTTATCCCTTAATATCTGAAGCACCTGTCTAACATTCCCCAGATGTGTCTCAAAATCAGGTGATTAAACCAAAATATCATCCAGATAGACCACCACAAACCTGCCCACCAAATGATGGAAAATATCATTAATGAAACGCTGGAACACCACAGGTGCATTGGTCAGACCAAAAGGCATAACCATACTCTCGAAATGCCCTTCAGGGGTACTGAACACTGTTTTCCATTAATCCCCCTCTCTGATTCTAACCAGGTTGTAGGCTCCCCTTAAATCCAACTTGGAGAATACCTTAGCTCCCACAACCTGGCTGAACAAATCTGGAAGCAGAGGAAGAGGTTACAGATCCTGGATGATAGTTTGATTTAATTCTCGGAAATCTAAACAGAGACATAGACCACCATCTTTTTTCTTCACAAAGAAGAATCCTGTCACCATGGGCGAAGATGAGGGTCTGATATGTCCCTTCTCCAGACTTTCCGCAATGAAAACCTTCATGGCTTGTTTCTCAGGGCCAGAAAGATTATGCAGTCTGGACTTTGGTAGCTTAGCTCCGAGGGTCAGGTTAATGGGATAGTCATATGCACGATGAGGAGGCAAATCCTGACTCCCCCTCTCAGAAAAAACGTCCTCAAAACCAGACAAAAATTCAGGTAAGGTCTCTGCAGAGACTGTAGAAACGGCAAATTTAAACAGTTCTCATGGCAGTAATCTCCCCACTCAATGATCTCTTTGGATTGCTGATCCACCAACGGATTATGTTTCACCAATCAGGGTAGACCCAAAACAATTGGGATGGTAAGACTGTCCAGGACATACTGTAGAAAGGAATTATCTCACAATGGACCAACCCCACCCTCAGTTTTACACCATGTATAATCTGAGTCAGAGCTCTCTGTGTAAGTGGCGCTGAGTCGATGGCGAAGATGAGAATGGGCTTAGCTAAAGTACAGAAAGCAAGACCATGAGTTTTCACAAACTCTGCATCAACCATGCTGACTCCAGATCCACTGTCAAGAAACAGAAATTTTTCGGTTTTGCTCCCTAGCACCACCTCTGCTGTCAGGACAAACCGGTAACTGCAGGTTGATGATAAATGCACCCCTTGCTTATCCAACCCCAGACTACAAAGGGTTAATAGAGTTTCCTTTTGCTTAGGAATCAAAGGACAGGCCCCAATAAAATGTCCCTTTTTTCCCACAACAAAAACACATGCCCTTCTTTTTGCGGATCTCCGGGGAAATGTACGATACAGAGGCACCCCCTAACTGCATGGGTTCCTCCACCTCCCCCCCCATACTGGTTCACCACCAGACCACCCTCCCAGCAAAGGAGCATAACCCTGAAAAGAAGGTGGTCTATTGACACATATAGCCAATGACATGGCAGCCTCCAAGGACTCTGGGGTTTCATACACTGCCAAAGCATCTTTCAACTTTTCAGTAAGGCCCAGACAAAATTGGCTTCTAAGAGCTGGGTCATTCCATTTAGTATCAATCACCCATCTGTGGAATTCGGAGCTAAACGTCTCCACTGACTAATTCCCCTGATGAAAGCGACGCAACCTGGACTCAGCCAAAGAGATTTGGTCAGAGTCATCATAAATGAGGGCTAGAGCCCCGAAAAAAACACTCCACAGACTGGAAACAAACCAAACCCTGAGGCAAAGAGACAGCCCAGGATTGAGGATCTCCTTGCAGCAGTGAGATCACAATTCCCACTTGTCGCTCCTCATCTCCTGAGGAGTAAGGACGAAGTTTAAAATACAGTTTGCAAGCTTCCTTGAACACTAAAAACTTGTCCCTACCTCCTGAAAACCTGTCCAGGAGGGCAACCTTGGGTTCAAAGTGGACCGGTCTACCTGCAAAGATAGGGACTTGCAGCTGCTGTTGCTGAACCTCATTGCGGAGGTCAGTCACCTCCAGAGACAGCCTGTGCAGCTGCTCTGACAGCTCAGAAATGGGATCCATGAACCAAGAAAAAAAAAAGCAGATCCAAAAAAACGCAAAAAAAAGTGTCAGTTATTTTTTCTCTATATATGCACAGCTGGTGGCAATGTCACGCACAGTGTGGGAAAGACTAAGTACAACACGGAGAGATGTGCGGAAGGAAGCCCAGACACTACCCTACGGTCCCTATGTTGGTTCCACACCAATTGCCGAGCAGGAAACCTAAGCAATGTATATCCCTAGAGCTAGGCCCAGGATAGGGAAGGGGGTGAGAACTGGTCAGTCTCCACTGTAAACTAAAGACAACAAGGGAGACAAACAAAGGGGGAAAGCTTAGCTTGAGTAGACACCAGAGAGATAACACCAAACGTCCTCCAAAGGCACCAGAGAGGAAGCTAGCCGACTGCTATAGCTCCAAGCCTTCACAAGGGAAAATGAGAATATCACCGGCGACTCTCTAAAGCAGACTGAGAGTTTATAATCACCTAGACCAGGGTGTGTCAGAGCAGGGGGGAGGTTGCCACTGGGTCCAAAAGTCAGAAAAATTAAGAAACAGAAAAAACTGACGGCACTTCCAATACAAGAAATAGGTGTGAACAGGTGCTTACTAGGAGAAGCTACCTCCATATACAATTAACAAATAAAGTAGCACTCTGCAACGCTAAGTATGTAAATATGAAGTATGAAAAATGAATAGCATTACTGCTGTAGAAAATAAAAATAAATGAGAAATCCTAGCGCATGTAAATATGAAGTATGAAATATGAATAGCATTACTGCTGTAGAAAATATAAATAAATGAGAAATCTTAGCGCATAAATTGGCCAATTCATGTGTACCTGGCAGCCGCGGCAAGACTTTTCTCAAAATGCCAGGACCCTACCAAAAGTGATTACCTCTCTAAGGGACATCCGTCTGCTTTTATGTGGGAAAGTAAGATCCTACTGCAATTAAAACCACCTGCGGCATAGAGGTGGAGTGCTCAGTTAAAGCTTAAACATAGAAACAGAAAAAACTGACGGATGTCCCTTAGAGAGGTATTCACATTGATAGGGTCCTGGCATTTTGAGAAACGCCTTACTGCGGCTACCAGGAGCACATGAATTGGCCAATTTATGCGCTAAGATTTCTCATTTATTTCTATTTTCTTCAGCAGTAATGCTATTCATATTTCATGCTTCATATTTACATACTTAGCGTTGCAGAGTGCTATTTTATTTGTTAAGAAAAATTAAGAAGGTGTCTGCAATGCCAAACGAAGTGACCTTCTGCAGCCAGCTGCAGAGCGACTGACTGTTACGTCTGACACACCCGTGACAGTAGGAATCGCAGCACTCTGACCTGTGGTAACAAACTTACCGCTGATTTCAGCCAGTGTTTCTCTGTTATCTGTGTGACAGCGTGGGATACACGGGATGTTCGGGCCTCCCCCCATTCATTCGGTCCGGGTTCGAGTTTGGGTACTGTTCTGGTACCCGAACCGAACTTTTGTTAAATGTTCGGCCAAAACCGCGAGATTTTAACATCCACGTGTTTGCCCATCACTAAAGCACGCTGTTGTTTTTTTGATTATTTATTTATTCTAACTGTCTGGCCAATCACAGCCATGCAGGGTCGGGACTGACCTGCCGGGGTACCGGTGAAATCCCCGGTGGGCCCCACCCCCTGCTGAGAGACAGAGAAAGAGACCTCTTCAGTCCCTGACAGCTGCTGCAGCATCTCCTTCTCCGGTGCGTGGTGCTGATGGCACCAGGACGTTCTGTGAGGGCGGAGAGGAGCCTCTGCAGACTGCTCTGTGTCTGTGAGCTCTGAGTCTCCAGGCCCAGAGCAGCTGCACAGTGACCTGTGTGTGGCAAGAAGTGTGTTTTAACTGCTTGCAATTTGTTGACCTGGGGGCGGAGCTTAGTGGCATATGGAGGCGGGGCTTAACGTTTGGGGCCCACTACTCCTTGTGCAGCCTGCAGGATACATCATGGTGGAATCGAGGCAGGATTGGATGAGGTAAGTAATAATGTGATTTTATGGTCATGTTTAGAATGCGTTTCTTCTGTGTATAATCTGTACTTGTGTACACTGCACTTGTTTTATGTGTGCTGTACTTGTGTGTCATTTGTGTGTGCATAGTGCTTGTGTGACGTGTGTGCATGGTGCTTGTGTGTCGTGTGTGCATGGTGCTTGTATGACGTGTGCATGGTGCTTGTTTGACGTGTGCATGGTGCTTGTGTGTCGTGTGTGCATGGTTCTTGTGTGTCGTGTGTGCATGGTGCTTGTGTGTCATGTGTGCATGGTGCTTGTGTGTCGTGTGTGCATGGTGCTTGAGTGACGTGTGTGCATGGTGCTTGTGTGTTGTGTGTGCATGGTGCTTGTGTATGCATGGTGCTTGTGTGTCATGTGTGCATGGTGCTTGTGAGACGTGTGTGCATGGTGCTTGTGTGTCGTGTGTGCATGGTGCTTGTGTGTCGTGTGTGCATGGTGCTTGTGTGTCATGTGTGTATGGTGCTTGTGTGACGTGTGTGCATGGTTCTTGTGTGGCGTGTGTGCATGGTGCTTGTGTGGCGTGTGTGCATGGTGCTTGTGTGGCGTGTGTGCATGGTGCTTGTGTAACGTGTGTGCATGGTGCTTGTTTGTCGCGTGTGCATGGTGCTTGTGTGTCATGTGTGCATGGTGCTTGTGTGACGTGTGTGCATGGTGCTTGTGTGACTTGTGTGCATGGTGCTTGTGTGACGTGTGTGCATGGTGCTTGTGTGTTGTGTGACATGTGTGCATGATGCTTGTGTGTGCATGGTGCTTGTGTGTTGTGTGACGTGTGTGCATGGTGCTTGTGTGATGTGTGTGCATGGTGCTTGTGTGTGCATGATGCTTGTGTGTGCATGGTGCTTGTGTGTTGTGTGACGTGTGTGCATGGTGCTTGTGTGACGTGTGTGCATGGTGCTTGTGTGTACATAGTGCTTGTGTGTCGTGTGACATGTATACATGGTGCCTGTGTGTCGTGTGACGTGTGTACATGGTGCCTGTGTGTCGTGTGACGTGTGTGCATGGTGCTTGTGTGTCCTGTGACATGTGTGCATGGTGCTTGTGTAACATGTGTGCATTGTGCTTTTCTGTCGTGTGTGCATGGTGCTTGTGTGTTGTGTGACGTGTGTGCATAGTGCTTGTGTGTTGTGTGACTTGTGTGCATGGTGCTTGTGTGACGTGTGTGCAGAGACATGTGTGCATGGTGCTTGTGTGACGTGTGTGCAGTGATGTGTGTGCATGGTGCTTGTGTGTGCATGGTGCTTGTGTGTGCATGGTGCTTGCGTGACGTGTGTGCATGATGCTTGTGTGTCGTGTGACGTGTGTGCATGTTGCTTCTGTGATGTGTGTATCATGTGTGCATGTTGCTTCTGTGATGTATCATGTGTGCATGTTGCTTCTGTGATGTGTGTATCATGTGTGCATGGTGCTTGTGTGACTTGTGTATCATGTGCATGGTTCTTATGTGTGTACAAATTCTTGCATGACATGTTACTTAAAGGTGGATACGTTACCTACACCATTCTTGCACAGGGGCACTTTGAAATCTGGCAGCCTCTTCTGTCTGGGAAAAGCCGGATGGATTTCACCGGATCTGGCACTTTCCTGATACAGCCAGATGCTCCCATTGACTATAATGTGAGGTCGGTCATGAGCCAGCAAAACAGGCGGCTGGAAATCGCAGGATGCTGAGGTTTGATGTCTGGCCGTTTTGCCGGATCGCTGCCAGATCCGGGTGGCCTCACATCATAGTTAATGGGAGCATCTGGCTGCATCAGGTGGATCCTGTGAAATCCGTCCAGCTCTTCCCAGACAAAAGAGCTTGCCGGATTTCACAACCACTATGATAACAAAGGCAGAAAAAAAAGAAATACCTTATTTTTCGGAATGCAAGGTGCACTTTTTTTCCCCAAAAATTTTGGAGGAAATTGTGGGTGCGTCTTATAATTCGAATGTAGCTTGCTGGGGGGATGGAGCGACTGCAGTGGAGCGGGGTCACAGGAGGCAGGGTCGCTGCTGCAGAAGGCTGGTGGTAGGAACAGGGCGACGCTGCGGGCCTCGGGCTGGGGGGAGGGGATGTCCCAGCGCTGCGAGGCTGCGGGGTCCTGGGCTGTCAGAAAATGTCGGCATTGAGCGGAGTCCCCGCACTTCCTTGCTGTAGCCTCAGGAAAATGGCCGCCGGAGGCTGTGCATGACCAGATTGAGATCCCAGCTCTTGAGGTCTCGTTTCTTGACGCCGACCGCAGGGAAATCAATGGGAAAGTGCGAGAACTCGACATAACACCGACATTTTCTGACAGACCAGGGCCCACAGCCATGCAGCCCCGGGACATCCTCTCCTCCCAGCCCGGGGCCCGCAGCATTGCCCCACTCCTGCTGTCGCCACCACCAGCTTCCTGCAGCAGCGACCCTGCCTCCTGTGACCCCGTCCCATGGCAGCCGTCCCCCACCCCCACCTCCTCCTGGTAAACTACTGTAAAATTGGACTATAAGACGCACCACCATTTTATTAAAACATTTTTTTTCCTATTTTCCTCCCCAAAATTTGGGACGCAACTTATGGTTCAGTGAGTCTTATAGTCCACAAAATACAGTAAATGTCAGACTAAAGTGAAGTAAAAGGTTGTCCAGAGTCTCCAAATGGAACATTTTATTGGAGAGATTATTCTTTACACCACCACAGATTGACTCCTATAGGGTATTTCCCAAGTCAGTTGTGAAAGCCCCTATACGGGTGGATAGATGGCGGATTACTTCTAGTAATCTTTTCCATTGGAAGATCCGGATAACATTTTGCTTCACTTTGAATATTGTTTAAGCTACTGAGGGACTGGGTGGTTTACCGAGGACAAGGAACGTCCATGTGTGAGGAACTACTGATTGTAAATAACTGATCCCGTTATTAACTACAATAAATAAGTTGCTTAGAGCACCACTCCAGTGTTTTCTTTATTGCACCGCTGTAGTGCTGCTTTAAATGTAATCCCCTGCCCCCTGTCTGATTCTCACCTGCTGCCACCTTCATCTGTTTCCAGCATTGCTCCCATCGGTTACAGGTTAAAAGTGACCTGTGGACAGCTCCAGTGTTTCATGGAGCTGCGCGGAGGTCACCTTTCAGTACCAGTCTACGAGAGCCTCCTTCTGGCCTCGTTCTGGCCTCCTTCTGGCTCTCATAGACTTGTATTGAGAGCTTGTGACTTAGCTTTTGACTTCCGGCTAGTCAGAAGCTGCACTCACAAGATGGTGCAGGGGGACTGAAGCGGTGCCGAAAAAACTATGAAGACGTCGGAGGGTGAGTATGTGTCACTCCAGGCCTGGATGCCACAAACTTGTAAGGCTGTGTCTGAGAGCAGGAGAGAGGTTCTTTGGTCATGGACCATTTGCCTGCAGCACCTCCTGTCTCAGGCCAGTAGGGGGAGCAGGCTGCCCCTATAAAACTGGTACTGAGGGCAGGGTTAGAGAGACCAGGACCCGCTTCTGAAGCATCCAGAAGGGTTCCCAGAAGAGAGGGACAGGTCAGCCGCAGCTGAGGAGTCCAGGAGGCAAAGGAGGAACAGAAAGCCAGGGACAGAGGCGACGAGAGCCAGTCCTGGCAGAGAGAGAATTACACAACCGGACACTGGGGTCCGAGGCTGTCAGGGTTGCAGATCCTGCAGCAGATCATCAACCCGCAAGGGATTTCAGGTCCCTTGGCCTAAGAAGCCTGGAGGCTCCGCCACACAGAGGGACCGGTACAGCACGGAGAAGCTACAGGTACCTAAGGCCCGAGTCGCAAGCCATACAGGCGAAGTACACGGCCAGCTCAGGGACGTGGGCTATCACACCACTAAAGGGGGAGATAGTCAGCAAGAGCAGAGAGAGAACGGTAGGCCTACCCACTCACCCTGGCCAGTGGAGCTCGCCCGAATGCTCTCAGACACCCAGGTCCATTCCTACCCTGTACTCCTGGTGGGTCTGTGATAAGTTCTGCAGTAAAAGACCCTGGGCTGCATTATTGGACTCTGTGTGATTACTGCGGCGCCTGCACCATCACCCCCAACATCCCATTACACTGCCCTGAGGCTACACTCCTCCCATGGGGAGTTGTACTATTCCCTGCTGCATCCCCAACACCAGCCTCAGCGGTCTGCCTTGCAGCGGCGGTCCTCCCTGACCGCAATCCACAGGTGGCGTAGTCGGACATTACCTAAAACATATAAAAGACTGCCACTGGTCTGACCACCCTGAGCCACGGGACCGGGTCGCCACTACTACTCCCAGCATTGCCCTGAAGCCCGGTCCCGAGTGCCCCACGGCCCAGGGGGCGAGTCAAGTATATGACCAGGGGCATGGGGCTTACATTTAAAGAGTCACTCCAGCCCCAAAAAAAAAACAAAAAACGCTGAAGTGCTTTAACAAGAAACACTTTGATATAGTGTTACACTGTATAGTTTGCTAAATTGCTAAAAGACACACATTTTAGTGAAAGCCGAAAAGTGAACAAAGAATAAAACCGTTTACGATAGCTGTAGTGTGGACCCCTAAAGCTAATTCCACTGGTGGGCCCTAGGCACCCCAGTCCAACCCTGCAGCTATGCCATTACTTGACATGGCTCTGAAAGAGCCAGAAGTGTTCACAGCTTTAAAGCTTGCTGATTGGCTGTGCTGCAGCCTTTCAACAAGCTTTGTTTAACTTCCGGACCCGAACAAGAAAACGGACATACAGTAAGAAGTCCGTGTTCGGGGGCCGGTACCGGACACTAGAAGTCTGGTACGAATACACTGCTCAGTAATACCATATACAGAGCTCAGTAATACTGCATACAGTGCTCAGCAATACTAACACACACCCATAAACTGTACTGTCCAAGTATTCCCTGACAATAGCGCCATATAAGGCAGAAATGTAAATACAGTATTATAACACGCCATATGCTGCACATGTAATAATGCTGCGCACTCCTAAAGTAACCGGGCTTTACACCGTCATGAAGAGCTCATGTAATAGAGAACACATGGTTGCTGCCTTAATAATGGACTGTTCTCCTCATCTGTCTACACAGGTGTCCTCCTTATCCTTGCTGTACTACCACTCTCATCGGGAGGAGTCTATGTGCGGACAGGATCAGACATCACCGACTGTGGCATGAAATGTCCTCATACTGATGGTAGCCTAAGGTTGTACAGAGAATGTGGAGGTAAAAACCTGATCCTGATAACTCTGTATTGTTCTCGCCTCATAACTCAGAAGGAAAATGAGCCCCGACTCCACCTGGACAAGAGCAGCGGGTGCTGGACCCTGAGAGACGCCGGGAAGAACGACTCCTGTGTGTACAATGTCACACTTTCTAGGAGTCAGGAGACATTTCTGCTCTCCACACAGATCACTGTACTGGGTAAGAGCTGATAATGATCACAGAGCTCACGCTCTACGCCCCTCACTGAGACCCAGGTCCATGACTGGTGGTGACCGACCTTCTCCTGATACTTCCAGATCCAGTTCTCATCTCCACCATCACCAGTAACCGCAGCCGGACGGGTGAGGACATCGCTGTGAGCGTCCAGTTCTCTGGAGAGGAGACGGCTGTGACCTGGGAGGTGGACGGGGGGCTTCTCTCTGACCGATACCAGCTGATAGATGATAACAGGACGGTGATTATTCCGAGAGCCCAGAGAGACGACATCGGGAGGAGACTCCGGGTCCGAATCACAAACCCTGTCAGTGAGGAGACCCGGGAATACCAGCTGGAGAGTACAGGTAAGAGGGGTATTATATGTACCTCACATCTTCTATACCCCATGTACTGGAGATTACAGGTAAAAAGGGCATTTCTGTGTGTCAGGGAGAACACCGGAGAGATCACACAGATCCCACTGCTGCCACCAGTTTGTTAGGGGAAGGCAACACCTCTGTCTCTAATTGTCAGGACAATTACGCAATTGCCCGATGAGTGAAGGACGAGGCCGTGGCTGCTTCCACTACTAGGCCAGTTATTGGGGAACTCACAGTGAGCGTATGATATACACCTCCGTTTCCAACGCATGGAATATATACATATACTTTGGTACAGTCACAACTCCACAAAAACAAAAGGAACTACTAGCTGTCATCACCAATCATTTATACAGGCCGATTGGACACCTGTTACAGGTAACGTATGGCTTCAGGGGTGCGGTTTACAGAGCAAGGGGAATTGAGTTATTACATTTTATCTATTTAATCTGGAAAGATAGGCAGTGTTTATAAAAAAAAACATATAAAGATGTTTCAAGATGGGAACAAAACAATACGGTATATACAATCACATGGAATAAAGGGGATAGCAAAAGAAAAAGTACTAAACCTGTGTCATGGAAATGGCTCAGAGCTTAGTGGAGGGAGGTACTCCTTTTAGGAAAACTCCTTAGAGCAATGGACAGAACCACAGCAAGCTGTGCCTTCCAGGGCTGTCAAATGACTAAAACGCAAACTCTGATTTTTATTAGATCAAGGTTACACCCACATACCTCCCCTTGATGAGCTCATATCGGGCTGGTTGTGAGATGTGCTAGATCTTTTAGAGGTTTATAATATCCCCAATTTTCAGAATATCTTTGCCTCTGGAGGTTCCAGGCGGGAGATATTGTCATCATGTTTTCTATCATGATTTTACCTTTCTATAGCGAAAAATGGCATGGATAGCATCATCCATCGGATCAGTATTAAGTTGGATGTGTTTGGCCGGCCTTATGGTGAGTGAATGTGTTATGGTCGCCCTTCGCTATGATGCCAAAAATATATCTCCCATAAATATCGGATCAATGCAAAGCACAATATTCATCACGGATCACTGGCTCCAGAAGCATACAGTCTAGATCATGTGAAGTTATTATCCCCCTCTACTCCTTTGGTCAGACCTCATCTGGAATATTGTGTCCAGTTTCAGGCACCACATTTTATAAAAGACATTGAAAAACAGGAGCAAGTTCAGAGAAGAGCCACCAGGATGGTGAGCGGACTGCAAAGTATGTCCTTCGAAGAACGGTTAAAGGATCTGGGAATGTTTAGCTTGCAAAAAAGAAGACTGAGAGGAGACTTAATTGCTGTCTACAAGTATCTGAAGGGATGTCGCACTGTAGAGCAGGGATGTCAAACTCACACTCAGAGAGGGCCAAAATGAAAAACTTGGACAAAGTTGCGGGCCAACCAGTATACAGTATAATGGGCCCCACAAAGTCCTCCATATACAATAATGGACCCCACATAGTCCCCCAAACAGTATAATGGGTCCCACATAGTCCTCCATACAGTATAATGGGCCCACATAGTCCCCCAAACAGTATAATGGCCCCACATAGTCCTCCATAAAGAATAATGGGCCCCACAAAGTCCTCCATACAGAATAATGGGTCTAACATAGTCCTCCATACAAAATGATGGGCCCCACATAGTCCTCCATACAGAATAATGGGCACCACATAGTGCTCCATACAGTATAATGGGCCCACATAGTCCTCCATACAGAATAGTGGGCACCACATAGTCCTCCATACAGAATAGTGGGCACCACATAGTCCTCCATACAGAATAGTGGGAACCACATAGTCCTCCATACAGAATAGTGGGCACCACATAGTCCTCCATACAGAATAATGGGCCCCACATAGTACTCCATACAGTATAATGGGCCCCACATAGGCCTCCATACAGTATAATGGGCCCCACATAGTCCTCCGTACAGAATAATGGGCTCCACATAGTCCTCCATACAGTATAATGGGCCCCACATAGTACTCCATACAGTATAATGGCCCTACATAGTCCTCCGTACAGAATAATGGGCTCCACATAGTCCTCCATACAGTATAATGGCCCCACATAGTCCTCCATACAGTATAATGGGCCCCACATAGTCCTCCGTACAGAATAATGGGCTCCACATAGTCCTCCATACTGAATAATGGCGAGAAGGGAGAAGATACAGATTAGATATTGGAAAAAACTTTTTCACAGTGAGGGTGATCAATGAGTGGAACAGGCGGCCACGAGAGGTGATGAGTTCTGCTTCAATGGAAGTCTTCACACAGAGGCTGGACAGACATCTGTCTGAGATGATTTAGTGAATCCTGCATTGAGCAGAGGGCTGGACACGACGACCCTGGAGGTCCCCTCCAACTCTAACATTCTAGGATTCTATGTATTATATGTACCTCATAACTTATATACACTGTGTACTGGAGATTATTGATGCGGGGTATTAGTGTGATAGATTATCTGACATATGACATGGGTACACATCATACTCTGGTCTCTTCTATACTTTGTGTTTCTCTTGTTTTAGTCTCAGGATCTTCTCAGCAGAGTTTCCTAATTACGATGACTTCTGTTTTTGCTGTTAAGCTCCTTTTCCTCCTGTGTCTGGTGAG
Source organism: Phyllobates terribilis (assembly GCF_046119375.1). Classification (NCBI taxonomy): domain Eukaryota; kingdom Metazoa; phylum Chordata; class Amphibia; order Anura; family Dendrobatidae; genus Phyllobates; species Phyllobates terribilis. Next base: position 969,045,864 of record NW_027362762.1, read on the forward strand.
TATTAATCTTCCTTTTTTCTCTCCTTGAAATTTCTTTTCCTTCATTTTCTAACCTATTTTTCTTTTCTTTCTCTCTGGACACTTTATAGAAATAAATCTAGAACTAGATCTATAATACTGAGACCCCCAACATTTCCCACTACAGACACTTATGTGAGATTCTCGATTACTAGTAAATGTTTTATGTAATAGTTCATTGTTCATTCTGGAGGTTGTGTGGCTGGATCATTACAGATAATAGAGAACCAGGAGTTGACGTAAGACCTTGATCAGTGTCTTTACCCATGGCTCCCAACCGCCCCGTTTTCGGCGGGACTGTCCCGCTTTGAGGGCTCAGTCCCGCGTCCCGTCATGGCTCTTCTGCTGCCCGGCTGTGGAGAATGGCGGGGGGGTTGCGGAGGTGGAGCAGTGGGCACAGTTAGTAGCTGGCAGCAGCAGCTACCATGTGTGCCCGCTGCTAAAGAAAATGAATATTTGCTCTTCTCCACGCCCATGGGAGTAGAGAGGAGAGAATATTCATTCTCCTTAATAGCGAACTGTCAATCGCAGCTGCCGGCTTCCTGCTGCGGCTCCATGATAATCTGTTCCCGCTATTAAAGAGAATGAATATTTACTCCTTTCCACTCCCATGGGCGTGGAGAGGATTGAATATTCATTCTCTTTAGTAGGATAGGGGGGCCAAGCATATCAGGATTGGGTTTGAGGGGTCCATGCATACCAGGATTGGGGATGAAGGGGCCATGCATACCAGGATTGGGTCTGAGGGGGCCATGCATACCAGGATTGGGTCTGAGGGGGCCATGCATACCAAGATTGGGTCTGAGGGGGCCATGCATACCAGGATTGGGTCTGAGAGGGCCATGCGTACCAGGATTGGGTCTGAGGGGGCCATGCATACCAGGGTTGGTTCTGAGGGGGCCATGCGTACCAGGATTGGGGATTGGGGATGAGTGGGCCATGCATACCAGGATTGGTGATGAGGGGGCCATGTGTACCAGGATTGGGTCTGAGGGGGCCATGCGTACCAGGATTGGGTTTGAGGGGGCCATGCGTGCCAGGATTGGTGATGAGGGTTCCATGTGTAGCACCCTGAGGATTCGGCTGCTACAGGGGTATTGCACCTCAGCCAGAGGTGTGATATTCCACTCCCGGGTAAGGATGGAGTGTGGAACTGAGCTCAGTAGGCTGCATGCACTACACACATCCCATTTCCGGGGGACAGATCAATGGTACTCCCACTAGAGAAATGTGCAGGTACGACAGTGTCTGTCCCTGGCTGGAGTGGGAGGGGGGTGGAACATCCCAGTAGTGTAGGGGCAGATAGGGGGAGCAGTCTGGGTAATGCTAGGAGCTCATTGGGTGCTGGTCACCTGAGCTCACACATAGAGGGAGTATATAAGGTGGGAACCATCTTAGATCAGGGTCTTTTGTAGAGGTTTGGTCAGTCTGTCAGAGTTCAGTCAGAGAAGCAGAGCAGCTCAGCCAGCTCCAAGGCCAAGAGAGAGAGAGAGGAGAAAGAAGGACCCAGAGGGGGAGAAGAGGGAACTCCAAGAACCCAAAATTAGACCAGAGGGTGAAGAGTTGGCACAAGGGTACCGGATCCCAAGCTGGTGGAGGGCCCTAATCCTTAGCCAGAGACCGGAGGTCGTGGGCAGGATCTGCCACGACCACCCACTAAATCCACCCGGAAGGCAAACCGTGAATAGGGTCAGGGAACCCAGAGACAAGGGTTTTACCAACAAGAGGCCCGAGGGAGCCGGACTTAGGTGGATCCCTGGTGGGGAAGGCCAGAGAGAAGGACAAGTCAGAAAGGGAGCTCAGGACCACGCTCCAGAATCACCTGGGGGTTGGCCGAGTCCAGGACCTGGTGGACGCAGCACGGCTCGGGCGGTCACTCAAGGCCGGAGTGACCAACACAAAAGCAGTAAGTAAAAACCCTGAACTGCACAGCCCGACTCTGAGTTTCATTACCATCCTCACTGCACCTCCACAACCACCATCCTCTGCAACTGACCCCCTGATGCTATACCCCTCCCGTTGGGGGTTATACTACCCGAAGCTGCACACACACCACCAGCCTCAGCGGACCCTGCTGCAGCGGCGGCCGTAGTGACCGCAAATCAACGGGTGGCGTAGTCGACACTAAAGAACATCCAGTAACATCTGTAGGACTGCCACACACTGAGCTTGACACCCTGGGCACGGACCGGGTCACCGCCACTCGGAGACTACAACCCCCATCTGATCCGGCTCCGGGTATCCCCCAAACAACATTGGCCCAGGGGGCGCGTCAACTTTGGCGTAGTCGGCAGGATTCCGTGCCCGCAACAACCGGGTACTGCGTGCCTGAAGAAAAGTTCACCGTTACCTCAAAAAGAAGTCTCCCGCCGGTTCCGGAGGGTCCCCGCCAACGGACCCCATCACAGGTCGTTTCCCGCCGGTTGTCCGCCATTTGCAGCTTTTTCCCGCATTTCCAAAGATTTCCCGCCTTGGAAGAGCGGACGCCATTATGGGCGTGCCAGAGGGTGGCAAGAGGCCACCTCCCATCGTGGGCCAGGTCGAAGAATGGCGCCAAAAGCGGAAACCGCGCCCACCAACAGAGACTGTGATGCTGGAAGTGTCCATCAGCGTGAGAGAACTGCCTCTGGAACTGACAATCACTAAGTTGCCCCGGGACCACCCTCAATGTGGGCGGAGACAGAACAAGAGAGCGAAGATGGGTGCAGCCTGGAGGAGTCTGGAGAGAGCGCACCCGGAGACAAGAAGTCTGGAGAGGAGTCCAGAGAAAGCCTACCCGGAGATGGAGGGAGAGTCAGGCAGCACCGACCCAGTGGTCAGGAGCCTGCTACAAGCCACAACCCCACTAGGCCTAGTGGAGGTCCTGGCACAGCTCCCCCGAGACCGGGAGTGTGCACAGACTGCGCTGGAGGGCCTCGCACGGAGGATGGCCCGGGTGCAGCGAGAGACGTTGGCGGAGTGGAGCCGAGAGATGGCCCAGCAGACCGAAACCCGTCAGCGGAGCACGCCACCCGAGACGAGGAGACAGACCGCCTCTGAGGATGGTGCAGGAGGAGTGAAGGCCGGAGACGGCGCCGAGAAGGGAGCTGAACGGACGGAGGCAGGTAAAGGGGACGTCTCTACCCCGAGCCAAGAAACCGTGTACCTGCCCCAGCTCCCCGTCGCAGAGCCCGAAGTTCCCCCTGCCGTGCCCGTCGCTGCATCGTCACCGCCGCGGACTAGGCCTCAACCGGAAACCGCGGCCGCGACCCCTGTGACGTCACGCGCTTCGACCCTGAGCGCGGCAAAGCAGGAAATACCATCGGCCTGGTCGCAAGGCCTAGTACACCCGGGCGCCGCCATTCCAACAGCGCCCCCTACCTCCGCGGAGCCACCAGCCTGGTCGCAGGGCCGAGTAACCACGGGCGCCGCCGTTCTTACGGTGCCCTTTTCCTTTAGCGTGCCCCAAGCCTGGTCGCAAGGCCTGGTCAACCCGGGCGCTGCTACCACCACAGCGCCCATAACACCTAAAGTACCGCACCTGGGTGAGGACCTGTTCGCCCAGCATACGTGCCCGGATGGGCAGCCCTTTGTGTGGCCACCGGAGTTTCACCATCCCCGACTCCGGAAAGAAAGACCCCTAGATGAGCCCCTGATTCCGGTTCCGAAGCCCGTCAGGAGAACCCCGCTCCCGCTAGAAGAAGCACAATTCGAGTGGGACCCCACCGGAGGAGATCTCATGGGGTTCACTCAAGAAACGCGGGCAGCCGCAGCAGAGCGAGTGGAGTGCTGCCGCCAGCAGTTGGCAGACTTCGAGCGAGAACGGAGAGAGAGGCGGGTCCGAGAGCAGCGGCTGCAAGAACAGAGCGCAGGGCAGAAGAGCCGGACCAGGAGAGATCCCCGTGCAGCTCATGGTCCCCGTACCACCGGGACTGTGATTAAATTCAACCTGCAGCATGGGTGGGGCTTCATAAGAGACCATCATACCCCCGGCGACGTCTTTGTCACCCGCAGAGACGTAGAAAGCCATCTGCCGGAGGGACACAGAGGTCGTGACCTGTATGTAGGGGACGAGGTCACCTTCACCCGGCACAAGTGTGCCAAAGGACCCTACGCCCTTCATGTGCATCGCCTGACGGAGGAGCAAGAGTGTTAACAAGAATGTTATTTATGAAAAGTTTATTGCTGATGATATATATATGATGTTTTCTATGTTTATGTTTATGAAAAAAAAAAAAAATTGTATGTTTGGATGTTTATTCTCTTACAGCCCGAGGACGTGCTGTGATTTACCAGGGGGGAATGTAGCACCCTGAGGATTCGGCTGCTACAGGGGTATTGCACCTCAGCCAGAGGTGTGATATTCCACTCCCGGGTAAGGATGGAGTGTGGAACTGAGCTCAGTAGGCTGCATGCACTACACACATCCCATTTCCGGGGGACAGATCAATGGTACTCCCACTAGAGAAATGTGCAGGTACGACAGTGTCTGTCCCTGGCTGGAGTGGGAGGGGGGTGGAACATCCCAGTAGTGTAGGGGCAGATAGGGGGAGCAGTCTGGGTAATGCTAGGAGCTCATTGGGTGCTGGTCACCTGAGCTCACACATAGAGGGAGTATATAAGGTGGGAACCATCTTAGATCAGGGTCTTTTGTAGAGGTTTGGTCAGTCTGTCAGAGTTGAGTCAGAGAAGCACAGCAGCTCAGCCAGCTCCAAGGCCAAGAGAGAGAGAGAGGAGAAAGAAGGACCCAGAGGGGGAGAAGAGGGAACTCCAAGAACCCAAAATTAGACCAGAGGGTGAAGAGTTGGCACAAGGGTACCGGATCCCAAGCTGGTGGAGGGCCCTAATCCTTAGCCAGAGACCGGAGGTCGTGGGCAGGATCTGCCACGACCACCCACTAAATCCACCCGGAAGGCAAACCGTGAATAGGGTCAGGGAACCCAGAGACAAGGGTTTTACCAACAAGAGGCCCGAGGGAGCCGGACTTAGGTGGATCCCTGGTGGGGAAGGCCAGAGAGAAGGACAAGTCAGAAAGGGAGCTCAGGACCACGCTCCAGAATCACCTGGGGGTTGGCCGAGTCCAGGACCTGGTGGACGCAGCACGGCTCGGGCGGTCACTCAAGGCCGGAGTGACCAACACAAAAGCAGTAAGTAAAAACCCTGAACTGCACAGCCCGACTCTGAGTTTCATTACCATCCTCACTGCACCTCCACAACCACCATCTTCTGCAACTGACCCCCTGAGGCTATACCCCTCCCGTTGGGGGTTATACTACCCGAAGCTGCACACACACCACCAGCCTCAGCGGACCCTGCTGCAGCGGCGGCCGTAGTGACCGCAAATCAACGGGTGGCGTAGTCGACACTAAAGAACATCCAGTAACATCTGTAGGACTGCCACACACTGAGCTTGACACCCTGGGCACGGACCGGGTCACCGCCACTCGGAGACTACAACCCCCATCTGATCTGGCTCCGGGTATCCCCCAAACAACATTGGCCCAGGGGGCGCGTCACATGCATGCCAGGATTGGGGATGAGGGGGCCATGCGTACCAGGATTGGTGATGAGGGGGCCATGCGTACCAGGATTGGGGATGAGGGGGCCATGCGTACCAGGATTGGGGATGAGGTGGCCATGCATACCAGGATTGGGTCTGAGGGGGCCATGTGTACGAGGATTGTGTCTGAGAGGGCCATGCGTACCAGGATTGGGTCTGGGGGGGCCATGCGTACCAGGATTGGGTCTGAGGGGGCCATGCGTACCAGGATTGGTGATGAGGGGGCCATGCGTACCAGGATTGGGGATGAGGGGGCCATGCGTACCAGGGTTGGTGATGAGGGGGCCATGCATACCAGAATTGGTGATGAGGGGGCCATGCATACCAGGATTGGTGATGAGGGGGCCATGCATACCAGGATTGGGGATGAGGGGGCAATGCATACCAGGAATGCGGATGAGGGCCGTCTGCTGAATGCCCTTCATTACCAGCGCCCCTCTGACAACTTCTGCCAGGGGAGAAAGAAATGGTAAATGGGCAAAAATTGGGGTGTGACCAGGGGCGTGGCCAAAATTTGTCACGGCGTGCTATGCGCGCCACATGATCTGTCTCTCTTTCTCTTCTTCAAAAGTTGAGAGGTATGTTTTTACCATTTTCTTCTTTCCGGGGGCACATAGGTTGCACCCTCGCATTAGACATTAGCAGCAAAACCGATCTGTGCTGTATCAGCTTCTGATATGGGAAATCTATTTTCATTATAGGGAGTTACAGAAATGTGGACTCTGTTTTCCTCATTATACACATTGGCTCTGTGGGAGACCCTGTCTGAATCCTGTTTTCTGGGCCTATACCAGAAGTGTGAAGTTGCCTCGTGATGTTAATAATAATTTTATTTCTACAGCGTCAAAAAAGTCTGCTGCACTTTACAATAAGTGAGGACCTGTACAGACAATAAAGACATTACAGAGTAACACATAGTTTACCAGTTACAGGAGGAGTGAGAGCAAACTTACAATCTTTAAAGGGGTATTCCCATCTCCAAGATCCTCTCCTAATATGTAGTAGGTGTAATAATAATCATATTAGCAAATACCTCCAATTAGAAATGTATAGTTTTTCTGATTCGCTATGTCTCTTTCCTCATGTGCAGGGTATTGCAGGACCTTAGGTATCCAAGGTTACGACCACTGATATAGTGACAATTAGTTAGCTAGTTGCTAGTTGTCATAACCATGGATACCTAAGGTCCTGCCTGCAATACCCTGCACATGAGGAAAGAGACATAGCGAATCAGAAAAACTATACTACATTTCTAATTGGAGGTATTTGCTAATATTATTATTATTACACCTACTACATATTGGGAGAGGATCTTGGATATGGGAATACCTCTTTAAGGAAATAGGAAGGAAGACAGTAGTTAGAACTTGCTGTCATGTATGGTCCATCAATCATTTTAATAAATATGGCATTTGAAATAAGCGGCATGATCCGGTCATCTCGTCAGCCAGTATCTGTCCTAGTACAGTTGCCAAGTGTTATTGGGTGCATAGAGAAACTGGACAGATATGATAGGGACTAGGTTCTGAGTAAAATTTAGAAAGAAGGAACCGGGGAAAGTTAGTTGGTGAATTGAGGTGATAGGTCTGTCTAGAGAGATGTGTTTTTAAAGCACGTTTAAAAACGTGTGCTCAAGATATTGGTCGGATCATCCAGAGTAGTGCACTCCAAAAAACTGGCGCAGCATGAGAGAAGTCTTGGAGACAGAGGTGCAAGGTTCGGATTATGGAGGATGTTAGTCTTATATCAGTCGTGGAGAGGACTGGTAGGGTGATACACAGCGATGAGAGAGGAGATTTAGTGCGGTGCAGAACTGTGGAGAGCTCTGTGGATGAGACAGATGTTGTATTCTGTAGCAAATGGGCAACCAGTGCAATGACTGGCACAAAGTAAAGGCATTAGTGTAGTGGCTGGACAGAACTACAACCCTGGCTGTCACATTCAGGATGGATTGGAGGGGAGAAAGTTTGGTTAGAGGGAGACTGAGCAGTAGAGAGTTGCAGTACTCCAGAAGAAAATGAATAAGAGCGACCGTTAGAGTTTTTGCAGTTTCAAAGGTGAGAAAAGGTTTGATTCTAGATATTTTAAAGATGCAGATCACATTAGCGAGTGAGGGATTTGATATAGGGAATAAAGGAAAGTTTTGTGTCAAATATGACCCAAAGACAGAGAGCGTGCTGCTTGGGAGTTATAGTTGAACCATCCAACACAATTGCAATATCAGGTATGAGTTGGATACAAAAGGGAGGAAACATAAGAAGTTCAGTTTTGGAGAGATTCAGTTTCAGATAGAGCGAGGACATGATGTTAGAGACAGTGGACAGACAGTCCTTGGTATTTTGTATTAAGGTAGGGTTGATGTAAGGTTGAAGATACTGGAAAACAAATCTGCTGATGGTTTCCAATAGGGGCAGTATATAGAGAGAAGAGGAGGGGGCCTAGGACTGAATCCTTGGGGAACCCCAACAGTAAGGGGAAGATTATAGGAGGAAGAGTCAGCAAAGATACAGTAAAGGAGCGGTCAGAGAGGTAGGTGGAGAATCAGGAGAGAGTGGTGTCCTTGAGGCCGATCAAGAAGAGCATAGTGAGGAGGAGCTACACAGAGATCCAGGAGAAACAGCAGGGACCAGTGACCATTAGATTTCGCTGTTAGTTCATCATTAGAAACTTTAGCAGGGGCAGATTCTGTAGAGTGTAAAGAGCGAAGACCAGATTGGAAAGGGTCAAGAAGGGAGTGAGAGATTAGCGGATTAGCCAAGAGCGGACCAAGCGTTCCAGGAGTTTAGACATTAAGGGGAGATTAGAGATCGGTCTGTAGTTAGCAGGACGGTGCTGGGATGTTTTTTATTAAATAAAGGGGTTATGATGGTGTGTTTGAATGAAGAGGGAAAGATACCGGAGGAAATAGGTTAAATATTTTAGTTAAGTGAGTGGTGACAACCGGTGAGACAGACTGCAGGAGATGTGATGGAATTGGGTCACTGGTACAGGTTACAGGGTGAGGAGAAGCGAGGAGCCGGGTAACTTTGTCTTCTGTGACAGGCTCGAATGTGAAAAGTGAACTTGAGGTGCGGGTGGGACAGGGATCCAGGGTTTGAGGGGACTGTGCGAAAATGTCCTGACAGATATGTTTGATTTTGTCTAAGAAATAAGTGGGCAAATTGTCAGCACTGAGGTTGGTGATGGGGGCCTGTACTTTAGGACTCAGGAGGGAGTCTAAGGTTTTGAAGACTCATTTTGAATTGTTGGATAGTGACGTGATGAGGGAGGTGAAGTAGACTTGTTTGGCCAGAAGGAGAGTGTGAAGAATATTCAAGACAATCCCATGTCAATCACTGTGCCCTGCTTGGCAGGTTCTAGAGAGATCTTCAATGCACAGTGTAATCCGACTCTTTTGAATACACTGCAGCTTGCAAAGGAGGGGGCTGAGAAGCGAGGAGTGAGATCCCCCACAGCAGCTGCCAGCTACACAGGATGTCCCTTTCTCCGACGCCATGTGCTTCTTTGCTTAGGAAATTATAATCCAACAGTAGTTATGGGAAAACGATACACCCGAGTGATAAACCAACCACTGACTCGTAATAACTGCTTCATACCTTTTGTACCCATGCTTTTGTGCTTGTAACTCTGACCGCTGTATATGTATAACCCTTATGTATATAGCATATTGTTTAGTGTGCCCTTATGCCGATTAAATTTATAATTTAATCTTGGGCTGTTCTTTTATCTCGATCGACAAACCTTCCCCCTTTCGTTTGGTCAACGAACACGCTACCGGGCTTGTTTGTAGCCCGATATAGTCCGTTATATCAAATAGAAACTGGAGGCAGCTCTCCCAGGCCGACTAGGCTCTGCTTCACTGGAGCTAGTGAGTGGAGCCTCTCAGCCTGTCAGGGTTGTGGGCGAGTGTGGTGCCACGTCAGTGACTGAGTGGGCCACCTCTACTCCCTCCCTGGGGCCTTCCTGTTCCCGTGTGTACAGGGGTGTCTGTGCATAACGTACCAACCTGGCCTTACGCGTCCCTCAGGGGGGGTGCGGAATGTCATGTAGGTGCAGAGGGCAGTTCCATACCACGTGCTCCGTCTGACATAACTGTGACGTGAGGCGGGGTGTGGATCCACCACAAGCAGCGGCAACAGTGAGATCCTGCGGGGTCCCTCTGTTGTTGTTTCTTCACAGAGAGCAAAGTTATAATTTTTGAGTATGGACTTATAGCGGATGAAGTCTTCTGCTGATCGTGATTTTCTTGTCACGGGTGTGTCTGATGTGACAGACAGTCGCTCTGCAGCTGGCTGCAGAAGGTCATGTCATTTGGCATTGCAGATGCCTTCTTTGCATAACGTACCAACCTGACCTTACGTGTCCCTCAGAGGGGTGCAGAAGGTCACGTAGGTGCAGAGGGCAGTTCCGTACCACGTGCTCCATCTGACGTAACTGACGGGAGGCGGAGTTTGGATCTATCACAAGCGGTGGCAGCAGCGAGATCCTGCGGGGTCCCTCTGTTGTCGTTTCTTCACAATTATAATTTTTGAGCATGGACTTATAGCGGATGAAGTCTTCTACTGATCGTGATTTTCTTGTCACGGGTGTGTCAGATGTGACAGACAGTCGCTCTGCAGCTGGCTGCAGAAGGTCATTTTCGTTTGGCATTGCAGATGCCTTCTTAAATCCTTCTGACTTTAGGACCCAGCAGCTACCTCCCTCCTCCTCTGATTGACACCCTGGCCTGGGTGTTTAAATACTTTCATTTTGCTGCAGGGAGGCGTCGGTGATATTCACATATTCCCTTGTGAAGGCTTGGAGCTATAGCAGTCAGCTTACTTCCCCTCTGGTGCTTTGGAGGACATTTGGTGTAATCTCTCTGGAGTCTGCACAAGCTAAGTTTCTCCCCCTGTGTTTGTCTCCCTTGATGTCTTTAGTTTATAGTGGGGACTGACCAGTGCTCATCCCCCCATTCCCTATTCAGGGCCTAGCAGCCAGGGATTTACAGGGCTTAGATTTCCTGTTCGCCGATTGGTGTGGAACCAATAAAGAGACATTAGGGGAGGCAGGGTGATATTAAATCAGCCTAGGGGTCTCCGCTCCCCCTTTCCCTAGTGCCTGGGCTCCCTCCTGCTCATCCCTTCATGTTGCACTTAGTCTTTTCTACACAGTGCGTGACATTTCTCCACTGACACCCAGCACGCCATAGGCAATTCTGGAGAAAACGTATTTTCAGTGTGTGCCAGGGTTGCCGTTGTCTGTGTCGGGTCTATCTGCATGTAGAAGGTGCTGCTTCATCCAGAGCATTCTGCAATGTGTTATAATGTGACAATGCTGAGTATTAATGGGAGTGGGAAGAGATGCGAGCCAAAGATGAGTGTAGATAAGCTGCTGGGTATTGATGGCATGCAGATTTCTGTATGTGTGATAAGTGGGAGTGTCCTGGGTGTGGAGACCTTTCTTAACAGAGAAGGAAAGAAGGTTGTGGTAAGAGAGTAGGAGAGGGGAATTAGAAAAGTCGTACACTGAGCAGAGCCGGGAGAATTCCTACCTTCATGTGTAGGAGAGTTTGTAAATTGTGAAAGGTTGAAGGAGGAGGTTAGAGAAAGAAGATGAGTAGCAAATGTGGGGAGTAGATTATCAATGTTAAAGTCCCCTATGATGAGAGTGGGAATGTCACAGGATAGAAAGTGTGGAAGCAAAGTTTTCGAAGAATTGGTTGGTGTTGCCTGGAGGGCAATACACAATCGCCACTTACAGGGACAAGTGTTTGAAGAGTTTAATGGTGTGGACTTCAAACAAAGGAAACATAAGTGTGAGTACTGATGGTATAACCTGGAAAGTACCTTGTGATGAAAGGAGCAGACCAACACCTCCACATTGTCTGCTTTCAGATCTGGCGGTATGTTAGTGAATTGTAGCCCACCATACGACAGTGCAGCAGCGGCGGAGGTTGTCTGTCTGCTGGATCCAAGTTTTAGGGACAGCCAGAAGGTTAAGAGAATTAGAAAGGAAGAAGTCGTGGATGTATGGGAGTTTGTTGCACACTGATCTAGCATTCCAGAGGGCACAATTAAAAGAGACAGGATAAGGTGAGCACCACATGTTAATTTGATTAACAGGGTTTCTATATGCAGCAGGAAGAGAGTTATAAATACTAGTGGAAGGAAGACCGGAGTTAGGGGAGATGTCATTAGTGACTAGGAGAAGGAGAAAAAAAGAAAGAGCAGGTAGTTTAATGATTTATGGGAGTATTTTGTGCACTGTATGGTGGTAGTGGATGGTTTGCAGTGATTGAGAGATGTCAGTAGAGCCTGAGCGTTGTACATGCCAGAGGGGACTTATATGGAGACAGTATGCAGAATGTGTAAAAGGGCGGTAGATGTGAAAGAGAGTAGCAGCTAGAACAAAGATGAAGCAAGGAGATATGGAAAATAAATAGTGTAGTACTAATTAACAAAAAGCATGTTTGTTTGCATAGATTACCTGTCTCCTGCCCTATCGAACTGCAATACCCTTTAAAAATATTGCACTTAGAATATTGCAATGTAGAGAAAGCATCTTGTGTAGCTCCCGAGCTGCCATTTATGGCCCTTCCAGAACTGGAGACCGACAGTGTGACAGTCTCAGAGGAGCCTTTTTGTTCTGATTCTTCCCTGCGGATGAGTCTGACCTATTATATAACTAAACCTACAAATATATCATGAGCAACGGGTAATACATCCATAATTTGCACAAAAAAGATAGACTAAACCAATAGAAAAAAAGTGCAAGGCATAAAGATACGAATAAAAATATAATTTTATTTCAACATCAATTAAAATTGAATAAGCTAAAAAACATATACACAAGACATTAATGGCTGATGAATACCATAATAACATAATGGACCCACAATATATACAATCAACTGCAATAGAAAGAGGGTACAATCATATGTTACAGACGGATACCAATGTAATAAAGGTGTTGAGGTACAATAGCTGTAAATAGTAATTCAAAAAAGATCAATTACCACAAGATAATTTGGTATATTTCCATAAGTATGGAGTGTAGAAAAATGCACAGTGGCAATAAGGGAAAAGTAACAAATCTAACTAGACCATGGACCATGAAAAACTGCACCCGACGCACGTTTCACATCTTAGCTTCTTCAAAGGGGTTACAAATATACTAAACTATCTTGTGGTAATTGGTCTTTTTTAAATTACTATTTACATCTATTGTTCCTCAACACCTTTATTACATTGGTATCCGTCTGTAACATATGATTGTACCCTCTTTCTATTGCAGTTGATTGTATATATTGTGGGTCCATTATGTTATTATGGTATTCACCAGCCATGAATGTCTTGCGTCATGTATATGTTTTTTTTTTAGCTTATTCAGTTTTAATTGATGTTGAAATAAAATTGTATTTTTATTTATATCTTTATGCCTTGTACTTTTTTCTATCGGCTTAGTCTATTGTATAACTAAAGCTAAAGCTTGTCAGTTCTCAGCTTTGCTGCTCCGAGGGCTCAGGTAATATAACGGAGGTGTCTGTGCCGGCTTCAGCCTATTTCCAGGCTCTTCTCTACTTACTGATGATTTGTATCTTGATGTGACCCATCCCATGACCCCATCACGGGATGTCCGGTGACCGGGGACCCCCTGAGTGTGAGCAGCCCGGACCCCTGGTACCTTAATCCTCCTTGACTGTATTCAACTCTAAGTTTACTTAAATCATCTTCAAAATTCAGAAGTCAGACCAGACCTCAAAAATAATTCCGACCACAGACCAGACCCCCTATTCTCAACACCTCATTAGGGGCGCCCCATAACTATTACTTGGGGCAGTAATTACCCAATAGATTACCAGTCCTTCCTCGGTACAACATGGCAGCCAGCGCCCGGTAGTCACGGTCTATCCTCCTCTTCTAATAAGCTGTGGAGGTCGAGGAGGGCGGCGGGTGCTCCGCGCTGATGGCAGCCATACTCTGTCTTGTCAGGATTTGTCTCTGTGCTGACGGCTCTTCTCCTCTTCTCTTTAGGCTCTGCTGTCCGGCTGCTCCTCTCTGGAGATGTTCTGCTTCCAGAAAAATCTAGAGGAGTGAAAAACCACAATCTTCTGTTCCTAACAAGTTCTTTCCTGCTCTGGCTTATTCCTTAACCCTTTCCCATCGCAGCCAATTTTTATTTTTGCATTTTTGTTTTTTTTTTTTTCTTCCCTTCTTCTAAAACCTGTAATTTTGTCATTTTTCTGTTGACATCGCCGTATGAGGCTTATTTTTTTGTGGGACAAGTTTTAGCTTTAAATGACATCATTCATTTTTCTATATAATACAATTAAAGCAGAAAAAAATCCAAGTGCAGTGAAAAATGAAAAAAAAAATGCACTTCTTTGTTTTTGCAGCTTTTGTAATGTAGTAAATATGTTCTAGCTACAATTCTCCAGGTTAGTGCGAGTACGGAGAAACCAAACGTGTGTGCAGATATATAGATATTTTATTATTATGAGCGGTGAAAAAAAAAATCTGATATATTTTTTTAAACGGTTGATTTCAGCATTTTCAGCGATCTATATTTTTTGGTTTTTCCTGTGATTAAGCCGTGTCAGGGCTTGTGTTCTGCACGGTGATCTGATGCATTTATTGATGTCACTTTGGTGCATACATTGTTTTGATCACTTTTTTTTTGCAGTTTTCGTTGAGGTTCGGTGACCGAAAAACAGAAATCATTTTTTTTTTTTTTTTGCTTCATAGGTTTACTGTATGGATTCAATAATTTTATATTTTTGTAAATCAGGCTTTTCTGGATGCGCCAATACCAAATATATTTATGTATTTTTATTTTTTAATATCTTTAAAATTAGTGGGGGAAAAAGTTGTTGAACTGGAATTTTAAGGGGTTTCGTTACATTTTTAAAATATTTTTTAAACTTTTATTTTCACGTTTCCGTTTAGTTTTTCGTTCACTTAGGAGACTTCAGCTTGGAGTCGTCTGATCGCTCGCACTGTATACGGCAATACGTCTGTATAATCCTCGTCTCCTGTGTAGCTCGGTCTGTGGTTGGGCTTCACGGCAGCACTGACATGGCAGACGTGACACGGTAACCCGTCAGCACCCTGCCACCATGACGGCCTGCCGATAGGTGCGTGGGATGGAGCGCCCCCCAGAGATCGGCAGTGGCATAAGGTGTGAACAGCTCCGATAGCTGCTGTCAGAGGCAGATTCTGGCCGTGTATCCGCCCCGGAGCTGCTCTATAGTCCGGCGGCATCCGACGTGAGAACCATTTTCAGGTAGATAGAAATTGTTTATTGACTTGGGTGGAAAAAAAAAGTGATTCCGCTATTGCTTTCTGTGCTTTTTTATTCTGTTTACCAAGTAGCTTAAATTGTGATGGATGTGGGTATTTTTTAATACTTTTAATAAGATAAACTTTTATTTTTTATATTTTTTTTTTTGCTGTAAACATTATTATTATTATACTTTTATTAAACTTTAAAACTGAAAAATAAAATAAAAACTGCATAAAAGTAAAAGTGTATTAAGATATTCTGAATGTAATGAGTGTAATTCCTGGCTGATAACACTAGGGGGAGCTGTAATAGAATGAATAATGGCGGCATATAGGAGATTCCCTCCATATTCCAGCCGCCGTTGTCATGGAGAATTATACAGAGATGATGGAGGTCAGGAGTCAGTGATGTTCTCACTTATATATAATAACCTGTGAGCGTCTGACATCGGACAAGAGACGAGTCCTCCATAATAACCTTATATAATGTGACGTCAGCTCCCGGATGGATATAATGTAATGTTATGTATGAGCAGAGATATAATCCCTGGTGGTCTAGTGTCTTACACAGGGGTACGCAGCGCTCCTATCGCTCGGGGTCCGAGGCTTGTAAATCCAATATAAGTAACCGGATAAACGTCCCGCGCCGGATCCTGGAGGAAGCGATCTGTAGAGAAGCCCAGAGGTAATACTCTCATCATCTCCTCCATAGTTAGATGGTAGACCGAGCAGAGCGGGGCTTAGTCAGGGCGAGGGGCTTCACATAACTTCCACGAGCGCCCTCCACAGAGAACGACCGACTGACAGGAAGGAGACGACGGCCTCAGCCATTCCCTGCACTGCTGAGGTAAAAGGAAAGCTGAGCTCTGATTGGTTGCTCTGGTAATATATTAGCTGAGCTCTGGTTGGTGTGCTGATATAAGCTGAATTCTGATTGGTTGCTCTGGTAATATATAAGCTGAGCTCTGGTTGCTATGGGCAGCACAGACAGTTCTCCTGTCAGACAGAGCTGATGCTTGAGGCAGATAAACCTCGTCCTGTGCAGCGCCTCATTACCAGGCTGAGCAGGATTATGTCTGCGCCTCACACTCTGTGGTGGAAATCCATATTCAGATTACAAAATGTCTCTCAATTTTGCCCTGTAACCTTACAGTGATGATGGTGATAAACTGGAGATGGCAGCAGATCTAAAACGGACTGTGCCGCATAAGATAGCGTCTGTGAAATCCGCCATCACAGTAATAAGCCTTCAATGTGTAAAGTGAAGAAGATGGCAGAACTCCCTCTCTCAAGACACCGGTCATTATATCCAACGTGGCCTGTTTTATCACAATACTATAGAAACATTTCCCAGGACTATAGGCTCTTACCCTGACCTTCAAGCTAGGAGGACCCTAGGCTATCCCTGTTCCCTAGATTACCCCTGATGGTGGAGATGCTGGGGTCTCGTACCTTGCTATGCTCTTATATGCACACTGATCTGTTTCCTCTACCAACCAGGGAGGTATGAGACAGAAGTGTATAGAATAACACAAACCTAACAGACAGGGATAAAACAAAATTACAATCATACAAATACACTCACCAAACAACCGAGGGGAAATCAAGGGAACAGTAGGAGGGGCAAACCAAATGAGGAGAGGATCAGGATAACACACAATACCAAATCCACACAGATATCTCCTGTACACAACACCAACCAACTGCTACTAATTCAAAACTTTCCTTCACCACCAAACCAGGAAGTTGTAAACTATCACCAGCATTTCCCTAGTGCAAGAGGTGAACATATATACATGAGAGGAGCGGCC
The DNA here is from genome assembly GCF_046119375.1 of Phyllobates terribilis. Taxonomy (NCBI): domain Eukaryota; kingdom Metazoa; phylum Chordata; class Amphibia; order Anura; family Dendrobatidae; genus Phyllobates; species Phyllobates terribilis. The sequence goes on from NW_027362762.1 coordinate 969,062,495, forward strand.
AACACAGAACAGCTGACACAAGCTCCAGGAGATAGACATTGAGTAGCTGCTGGCCGGTGAAGGAGGTGTAAATCTAGAATTTTATACATATTTACATATATATCACATCTACGATATAAAAACTAAAAGACAAAATGATGTCAATGTCTATAAAATCCTTACAATTATCTTTTTCCATCCCTTTGCCATCACCATATTAACACATTCCTGCCATTTTGCCTCGTCACTAATTACTTACTTAAATTTAGTATGTTTTTAATCACATTGTATGAAATTGTGACCTCATTATCAGCCTGTATAAAGGTGATGTGTTTGCTATTGCATGTGCCTGATAAAGAGGACGGCGCGTCCTTGAAACGCGTCACCAATAAGTTGCTGTCATTACCTGGTGCCGGCTTGTCAGTGTGATCTTCCTGTACATCGCCCGGATGCCGCTTCTTCCTCGGTTTTTCCATTTCATTTTGCCTCGTCATCAGTCACTTACATCCCTGAGCCTGAGGAAGGAGCAGTCAGAGGCCGCTGCGTCCATTGTGCGGCTCCTGGATGTAAATGCCTTAATGTGTGGAAATAATCCCGGATCTTACACTGGACGCTCCATCGTGTGCTGGATCTATCGTATGTTACACTGACACCGGGGACACAATTCTACGGAGAAAGCAAGAATCTGTCATGAAGGACACGCCGTCCGACCTGCAGGCACCATGTTATAGAGCAGAAGAAGAGGAGCGGATCGATAGAGAATTTTGTGAGAAAAGATTCAGTATAACCTGCGTTTTCATCCTTTAAACCTCTGCTCTTTCTGGGATGTTGGTCCAGTGGGCGGCTTTACCCGTGATTGACAGCCATCTCTGTATGCACACTTGTACAAAGAAAGCTGTCCGTCACTGATAGGACCGCCCACTGGACCCAAAATCTCAAGAAGAGCAGAGATTTAAAGGATGAAAACACAGGTTATACTGAATCTTTTCTAACAACATCATACATCAATCTGCTCATCTTCCCCTACAGCATTTTTCTTGGTGACCGGTTCACTTCAACCCTTTGCTTGCACTATAAGTGATCATTATATAACGTGGGCGGTAGCTGTGGGCGAGAACTCATCTTTCAAGCCCCGGCATGCTACATGAAGATGGGGGGGTCTTGGCTGGGTGTGTAGACTTCTTCCATGGGGGTGCTACGCCCTTGAAGGCTGCATGGTGCCGGTGACTTCGGCTGGCGAGGACCAGGTGTTGAGAGGTTCAATGAGGGAGACCACCAACAATAAACTGTTTTTTTCCTGAACAGTAACTTATAGCTGGTACATAACTTCACTTTCTTGTGCAACATGGGGCATCTTCACACACAGTCTCTCTACCTCTTCCAGGCTTACTTGCTTCTGTCCCCAAATTCCTCCGCCTTTACTACAACCCAGCACAGTACCACAGTCCAAGTAAGTGAGAGTCCTGTACTTCAACCCGCGGTTCTGCATCCTTTTTCCCCTTAGGTAGCTAGTTTGTCACTATGGCCATTACTTAGCTTTTCTGCTTGCTGACGCCTTGGAACACCCGCCCGGAAGATGTTTTTCGTCTCACGTTCTCGGTCCCGTCCTGGCCCGTTACCTCTCTGAGTTATAGACTCTAGCCGTCCTGTCCCAGGACCCATCTCCATTGCATCACTCTCTCCTATTGCTTTTCCTTGTCCCTACTCCGGATCTCGCTATCCACTGTCTCTGTCTCCACCCATGTCAGGGACACCCACCACACAGTCTAGTCAGACCAGTCAGACCTTTACATTAACCCTAACTCTCCCTACTCTCTGTAAAATTACAATACCGTCACTAAGAACGCATGTCACAATACGCGTGTGACTTGCCCCCTGGGCCGTGGGGCACTCGGAACCGGGCTTCTGCGCAATGATGGGGGTAGTAGTGGCAACCCCATCCCGTGGCTCAGGGTGGTCAGACCAGTGGCAGTCTTTTATATGTTTTAGGTTAATGTCCGACTACGCCACCCGTGGATTGCGGTCAGGGCAAACCGCCGCTGCAGGGCAGACCACTGAGGCTGGTGTTGTGGGTGCAGCAGGGAATAGTGTAACTCCCCACGGGAGGAGTGTAGCCTCAGGGCAGTGAGTGTCAATGGTGGGGGTTGTGGTGTCGGGCGTCCCAGTACCATTAGTGCTGGCGCGGTAAGAAACACAGAGTCAACATGTTGCAGTCCAATGCCTTTTACTCACAGTTGTTTTCTGAGCAATTTCTGCCGGCAATGACTGCCCTAGCCGTGCTGCGTCCACCAGGTGCGGGGCTCGGTCAACCCCCGGGCAATTCAGGAGTATAGCCCAGAACTCCCTTCTTTCCTTTCTCTGGCCGTGCCCCACCAGTGACCAAACTTCTGTCCGGCTGCCGCGGATCTATGCGGGCAAACGTGGGCCCCGTTTCCCGCTATCCTATATGGTGCCTTCCTAGCAGGTTTAGGGGGGGGGTCGCACCAATAAATGATCACGACCTCTGGTTCTTGGCTGAGGGTTGATTTACCTCCACCAATTTGGGATCCGGTACCCTTCTCTTGCCTGACCTGTCAACCGATATCACGCTGGTCCTTAGGGTCCCTTCTACCTTCGTGTCTCTGAGCCTTTCTACACCTTTGTTTCTTCTCTTTCGGTTCCGTTCCTTCCCCTCTTCTCCTCTCTGGCTCCGGCCTTCACCCTAGGCCTGCCTTCTGAGCAGAGCTCCTACAGAGCCTCTGCTCCCTGTCAGCTCTCTCTCTCCACTTCACACACTGAACTAAGATGGTGCCCGCCTTATATACCTCTTCCTCTATGTGTGAGCTCAGGTGACCAGCACCCAATGAGCTCCTACCTATGCTCAGAACCCAACCCCTATCTGCTCCTACACCACTGAGTTTCCTCCCCCCTCCCCACTCCAGTCAGGGACAGATGCTGTCGTGCCTACATATATATATATATAAATGGGAGCACCGTCGAGCTGTCCCCCGGAAATGGGGTGTGTGTGGTGCATGCAGCTAACTGAGCCCTGGTCCATACTCCATCCTTACCCGGGAGTGGAATATCACACCTCTGGCAGAGGTGCAATACCCCTGTAGCGGCCGAACCCTCGGGGCGCTACACGAGTTTTCAAAGGAGAACGTGGGCAGTATGTCCATCTCCATACATTTATTCAACACACACACTAAAGAACCCAAATTATCTCCAATCCCAACTTCAGAACCCGCTGATCTCACTGATCTTTACTGAATTCCTGTTCCTGAATATAAGGCTGCTTTTATACCAGCTGATAGTGGACATTAACCCCTTACTGGTCTGGGGCGTATTAGTATGCCGCAGGCCATCACCTCCGGTTCAGTGAGGGCTCCGGTGCTGAGCCCGCACTGAACCGGGCACATGTCGGCTGATTCTTACCGCTGACATGTGCCCGCAACAGCCACGGGTGGAATCGCGATCCATCTGCGGCTGTTAACCAGTTAAATGCCGCTGTCAATCTCTGACAGCGGCATCTAATAGCGCTGCACCGGAAGCGCGGCATTGGCCCCGCCCATCGGTGACCCCGTCACGTGATCGTGGTTCATCATTGCATGGGCATGAGAACCCGGGGTCTGCAGCAGATCCCTGTGGTTGTCGTCTCGCTTGCTATGAGCGCCACCCAGAGCTTTTCTGCTTCACAGACGATCTGCTCATCAGATCAGTTTCTTTATTGTAGGGAAGAACCACAACTTGCGATGACCCCCTGTTGGTGCTCCTCAAGTTGTGGTTCTTCCCTACAATAAAGAAACTGATGTTAACAGCATTTTAGAACCCAATTCATGCCACCCTCGATACGTGGTGAATAATATCCCATACGGAGAACTATTAAGAGTAAAAAGGATCTGCTCTGACCCTAAGTTAGTCAGTGGCGAAATAAAAAAGAAGTGTGAAAAACTTGAACTTAGAGGCTATTCTCATAAAACATTAAAAGAAGCTGAAAAAAAAAAGTGAGTAAAATCAACAGGGATTTAATCATAAAAGATAATATGAAAAAAATTACCTACAGATAATGTCATTTATTTCACCACTCAATACAACAGGGACTATAATAAAATTCTTAATGTTATTAATTTTTTTTTACCAATGCTGTACCAAGATAGGAAAGTAAAAAAAGTGCTAGAAAACAACCAAATCCGTTTCTCAGCCTAAAAAAGCCCCTAACAATCGGATCTTTGGTGTCACCCAGCTTATTTATTGAAAATCAAATACTGACGGGAACTGGCTAAAAACCACAGGATTTTATGGTTGCGGCAAAAATATATGCATCAGCTGCAAACATACCATTAAATGCAAGGACTTTTCCTCGTTAGTACAGGGATCACATACCCTATACAGGATTTAATAAGTTGTGACACCACGGGGGGGGGGGGTTTACTTGGTGGAGTGCATCGAGTGTAAACTCCAAGATGTAGGGTGCACAACTGGCCCTTTAAAAAGACGCATCAGAAGACATATGTCTGATGCAGTTGGAGACTTAAAGGTGTGAATTTCAGCAGTATTCGGGCATTGTGCTGCTTGTCATGGGGGTGATACAACCAAACTGAGGTTCTGTGGTATAGAAAGAGTGAGACGATCTGCACGGGGCGATGGGGGTGATACTACCAAGCTGAAGTTCTGTGGTATAGAAAGAGTGAGACGATCTGCACGGGGCGATGGCGGAGATACAACCAAGCTGAAGTTCTGTGGTATAGAGGGAGTGAGACGATCTGCACGGGGCGATGGCGGAGATACAACCAAGCTGAAGTTCTGTGCTATAGAGGGAGTGAGATGATCTGCACGGGGCGATGGGGGAGATACAACCAAGCTGAAGTTCTGTGCTATAGAGGGAGTGAGACGATCTGCACGGGGCGATGGGGGAGATACAACCAAGCTGAAGTTCTGTGCTATAGAAGGAGTGAGACGATCTGCACGGGGCGATGGGGGTGATACAACCAAGCTGAAGTTCTGTGCTATAGAGGGAGTGAGACGATCTGCACGGGGCGATGGGGGAGATACAACCAAGCAGAAGTTCTGTGGTATAAGAAAGAGTGAGACGATCTGCACGGGGCGATGGGGGAGATACAACCAAGCTGAAGTTCTGTGCTATAGAGGGAGTGAGACGATCTGCACGGGGCGATGGGGGAGATACAACCAAGCAGAAGTTCTGTGGTATAAGAAAGAGTGAGACGATCTGCACGGGGCGATGGGGGTGATACAACCAAGCTGAAGTTCTGTGGTATAAGAAAGAGTGAGACGATCTGCACGGGGCGATGGGGGAGATACAACCAAGCTGAAGTTCTGTGGCATAAGAAAGAGTGAGACGATCTGCACGGGGCAATGGGGGAGATACAACCAAGCTGAAGTTCTGTGGTATAGGAAAGAGTGAGACGATCTGCACGGGGCGATGGGGGAGATGCAACCAAGCAGAAGTTCTGTGCTATAGAGGGAGTGAGACGATCTGCACGGGGCGATGAGGGTGATACAACCAAGCTAAAGTTCTGTGGTATAGAGGGAGTGAGACGATCTGCATGGGGCGATGGGGAAGATACAACCAAGCTGAAGTTCTGTGCTATAGAGGGAGTGAGACAATCTGCACGGGGCGATGGGGGAGATACAACCAAGCTGAGGTTCTGTGGTATAAGAAAGAGTGAGACGATCTGCATGGGGCGATGGGGGAGATACAACCAAGCTGAAGTTCTGTGCTATAGAGGGAGTGAGACGATCTGCACGGGGCGATGGGGGAGATACAACCAAGCTGAAGTTCTGTGCTATAGAGGGAGTGAGACGATCTGCACGGGGCGATGGGGGAGATACAACCAAGCTGAAGTTCTGTGCTATAGAGGGAGTGAGACGATCTGCACGGGGCGATGGGGGAGATACAACCAAGCGGAAGTTCTGTGCTATAGAGGGAGTGAGACGATCTGCACGGGGCGATGGGGGAGATACAACCAAGCGGAAGTTCTGTGCTATAGAGGGAGTGAGACGATCTGCACGGGGCGATGGGGGAGATACAGCCAAGCTGAAGTTCTGTGCTATAGAGGGAGTGAGACGATCTGCATGGGGCGATGGGGGAGATACAACCAAGCTGAAGTTCTGTGGTATAGAAAGAGTGAGACGATCTGCACGGGGCGATGGGGGTGATACAGCCAAGCTGAAGTTCAGTGGTATAGGAAAGAGTGAGACGATCTGCACGAGGCGATGGGGGAGATACAACCAAGCTGAAGTTCTGTGGTATAGAAAGAGTGAGACGATCTGCACGGGGCGATGGAGGAGATACAACCAAGCTGAAGTTCTGTGGTATAGGAAAGAGTGAGACGATCTGCATGGGGCGATGGGGGAGATACAACCAAGCTGAAGTTCTGTGATATAGAAAGAGTGAGACGATCTGCACGGGGCGATGGAGGAGATACAACCAAGCTGAAGTTCTGTGGTATAGGAAAGAGTGAGACGATCTGCACGGGGCGATGGGGGAGATACAACCAAGCGGAAGTTCTGAGCTATAGAGGGAGTGAGACGATCTGCACGGGGCGATGGGGGTGATACAACCAAGCGGAAGTTCTGTGCTATAGAGGGAGTGAGACGATCTGCACGGGGCGATGGGGGAGATACAACCAAGCTGAAGTTCTGTGCTATAGAAAGAGTGAGACGATCTGCACAGGGCGATGGGGGAGATACAACCAAGCTGAAGTTCTGTGCTATAGAGGGAGTGAGACGATCTGCACGGAGCGATGGGGGTGATACAACCAAGCTGAAGTTCTGTGCTATAGAGGGAGTGAGACGATCTGCACGGGGCGATGCGGGTGATATAACCAAGCAGAAGTTCTGTGCTATAGAGGGAGTGAGACGATCTGCACGGGGCGATGGGGGTGATGTAACCAAGCAGAAGTTCTGTGCTATAGAGGGAGCGAGATGATCTGCACGGGGCGATGGGGGAGATACAACCAAGCGGAAGTTCTGAGCTATAGAGGGAGTGAGACGATCTGCACGGGGCGATGGGGGTGATACAACCAAGCGGAAGTTCTGTGGTATAGAGGGAGTGAGACGATCTGCACGGGGCGATGGGGGAGATACAACCAAGCAGAAGTTCTGTGCTATAGAGGGAGTGAGACGATCTGCACGGGGCGATGGGGATGATACAACCAAGCTGAAGTTCTGTGCTATAGAGGGAGTGAGACGATCTGCACGGGGCGATGGGGGAGATACAACCAAGCAGAAGTTCTGTGCTATAGAGGGAGTGAGACGATCTGCACGGGGCGATGGGGGAGATACAACCAAGCTGAAGTTCTGTGCTATAGAGGGAGTGAGACGATCTGCACGGGGCGATGGGGGAGATACAACCAAGCTGAAGTTCTGTGCTATAGAGGGAGTGAGACGATCTGCACGGGGCGATGGGGGAGATACAACCAAGCGGAAGTTCTGAGCTATAGAGGGAGCGAGACGATCTGCACGGGGCGATGGGGGTGATACAACCAAGCGGAAGTTCTGTGCTATAGAGGCAGTGAGACGATCTGCACGGGGCGATGGGGGAGATACAACCAAGCTGAAGTTCTGTGCTATAGAAAGAGTGAGACGATCTGCACGGGGCGATGGGGGAGATACAACCAAGCTGAAGTTCTGTGCTATAGAGGGAGTGAGACGATCTGCACGGAGCGATGGGGGTGATACAACCAAGCTGAAGTTCTGTGCTATAGAGGGAGTGAGACGATCTGCACGGGGCGATGCGGGTGATATAACCAAGCAGAAGTTCTGTGCTATAGAGGAAGTGAGACGATCTGCACGGGGCGATGGGGGTGATGTAACCAAGCAGAAGTTCTGTGCTATAGAGGGAGCGAGATGATCTGCACGGGGCGATGGGGGAGATACAACCAAGCGGAAGTTCTGAGCTATAGAGGGAGTGAGACGATCTGCACGGGGCGATGGGGGTGATACAACCAAGCGGAAGTTCTGTGGTATAGAGGGAGTGAGACGATCTGCACGGGGCGATGGGGGAGATACAACCAAGCAGAAGTTCTGTGCTATAGAGGGAGTGAGACGATCTGCACGGGGCGATGGGGATGATACAACCAAGCTGAAGTTCTGTGCTATAGAGGGAGTGAGACGATCTGCACGGGGCGATGGGGGAGATACAACCAAGCAGAAGTTCTGTGCTATAGAGGGAGTGAGACGATCTGCACGGGGCGATGGGGGAGATACAACCAAGCTGAAGTTCTGTGCTATAGAGGGAGTGAGACGATCTGCACGGGGCGATGGGGGAGATACAACCAAGCTGAAGTTCTGTGCTATAGAGGGAGTGAGACGATCTGCACGGGGCGATGGGGGAGATACAACCAAGCAGAAGTTCTGTGCTATAGAGGGAGTGAGACGATCTGCACGGGGCGATGGGGGAGATACAACCAAGCGGAAGTTCTGTGCTATAGAGGGAGTGAGACGATCTGCACGGGGCGATGGGGGTGATACAACCAAGCTGAAGTTCTGTGGTATAGAGGGAGTGAGACGATCTGCACGGGGCGATGGGGGAGATACAACCAAGCAGAAGTTCTGTGCTATAGAGGGAGTGAGACGATCTGCACGGGGCGATGGGGATGATACAACCAAGCTGAAGTTCTGTGCTATAGAGGGAGTGAGACGATCTGCACGGGGCGATGGGGGAGATACAACCAAGCAGAAGTTCTGTGCTATAGAGGGAGTGAGACGATCTGCACGGGGCGATGGGGGAGATACAACCAAGCTGAAGTTCTGTGCTATAGAGGGAGTGAGACGATCTGCACGGGGCGATGGCGGAGATACAACCAAGCTGAAGTTCTGTGCTATAGAGGGAGTGAGACGATCTGCACGGGGCGATGGGGGAGATACAACCAAGCGGAAGTTCTGTGCTATAGAGGGAGTGAGACGATCTGCACGGGGCGGTGATTTCAGGAGGAAAATTTTGAACAGGGAAAGTTAGAGGTTATTCAAGATCCAAGATCACCTGCCGGCTCGAATGTTAGAAGGGATCTTGTTTTACAATATAATTAAGATCATGTCACCATCCAATAAAGGATACATGGGAGAGGAAAGAAACCCCCCAAACATTCAGTGAGTCTCCGATGTGCATTTCTCTCCCTATTTCTTACACATTAACGTGCAATAAATATTCCGATTGTGGAACACACGGGCAATTTAACCATTTCTAGAAGTTAAAGTGGAAAGCGGATGTGAAACCAAACGAGTGTGAACAAGCATTAGAAGCGATGAATAATTAAGCAAAAAAAGAAAAAATTCACAATGACATATCTTTTTTCTTTCTTTTTCTGTTATAGAGAAATAAGTGGAGGAGAGATTAATAATACATTAATAACAGGTCATTGTGAACAAAATGTTATCAATTTCTTTCTTCTTTGACAGCAAACTGTAAGTAATTTTTCGTTCCATATATATTAATAAATAATGCCAGCATATCTTTTGTATACAGCAATGGATACTTGAAAATAATAGTTTTATTATATAAGGTAGTACGATATATATGGATATCTAGATGAAAGCTGGAAAAATACGGATGAACTAAAGTGGTCGCCTCCCGCTGTGGGAGACTTTTCATTCAGCCATACATACATAGATTTTGTTGGTATATATTGTGTTTCGTAGACTTATTACTGTTTCCAACATGCAGAATTTATACTGTTCAGCTAATTTGTTTCAATCCTCTTGCCAGAAACTTCAATGTCAGGACTTTTATTATAACGTCTGTAGCATTAAATAACCACAAAAAGAAAGAAGCCTGTCTCCAACTTGGAAACGAAGATGTAACACGTGAACGTCACAAGAATTAATTAGTTAACTGATTGGACTTCCTTTGTCAGTTTGCTGTTCTTTTGTATTTATACCCTGCCTGTATTCTAATGTATCTACCCAGGGATGGATTAAGAGTAGAAAGGGCCCCCCCCCCACACACACCTGATTTATCACGTGACATGTCACATGATCCCCTCTGACAGATCATGTGATAGTTCACGTGAAATTAATTTGGCACAATATTAATTATAATATTTTTTTTTTAGGCTGTGTGCCCACTATGCGTTTTTTAAGCGTTTCCGCAGCGGCAATTCCGCTGCAGAAATGCTTAAAAAACGCATGATAGAAGGTCTGCCATGTCCCCCCAATGATAATCCGCTGTGCTGTGCACATGCTGCGGAAATTTCCGCTGCGGATTATCATTGCGGAAAAATCCCAGCACTAACAATTATTTTGCGGAAGTGCTGTGTTTTCGCCGCCATTGACTTGCATTGGAACGTAAGGAATCCGCATCACTGGATCTGTACATGCGGAATCCATGCGTTTCAATGTGCGGATGGTACCCGGGTGTGGAGGACAGGAGACTCTCCTCCGGACCCGGGTACCATAGAACCTATAAAAAAAGAATAAAATAAATATCATACTTACCTTCTGATGGCCCCCGGTGTCTTTATCCGATGCGTCCTGGCTTGCCGGCAGCTCGCGATGGTCTAAAAAGGACCTGCCGTGACGTCATTTAGTCATGTGACGGATCACACGACCGCTGACGTCAGCAGGCCATCATCAGAAGGTAAGTATATATTTTTTATATTTTACCATTCTTTCGGTCACACTATATATGCTGGTTGCATGGATTTATATAGTGTGACCAAGTTGTCAAGCACTTTCCAAGTGATGCTAAAATCACAACCCGCATGCGGAAATGCAAGTGAAGAACGCTTCACATCCGCATGTCCCTGGCAGGAAAACGCATGTACAATCCGCATGTAAAATCCGCATGCGTTTTTTCTGCCAGGGAGATGCAGAAAAGCTCAAAAAAAATCCGGAACATTTCTGTATCGTGGGCACATAGCCTTACATTAATTGTATGACTCAATATTGAGCACACGTAGCCATCTATACACAGCGGGAGGCCGCACGGCGCCATCTATACACAGCCGGAGGCCGCACGGCGCCCCCCCCAGAGACAGCAGGAGGCCGCACGGCGCCATCTATACTCAGAAGGAGGCCGCACGTAGCCATCTATACACAGCGGGAGGCCGCACGGCGCCATCTATACACAGCGGGAGGCCGCACAGTGCCATCTATACACAGCGGGAGGCCGCACGTAGCCTTCTATACACAGCGGGAGTCCGCAAGTAGCCATCTATACACAACGGGAGGCCGCACGTAGCCATCTATACACAGCGGGAGGCCGCACGGCGTCATCTATACACAGCGAGAGGCCGCACGGCTCCCCCCCAGAGACAGCAGGAGGCCGCAAGGCGGCACCTATACTCAGCAGGAGGACGCACGGCGCCATCTATACACAGCAGGGGGGCACACGGCGCCATGTATACACAGCAGGGGGCCGCACGGCGCCATCTATACACAGCAGGGGGCCGCACGGCGCCATCTATACACAGCAGGGGGCCGCACGGCGCCATCTATACACAGCAGGGGGCCGCACGGCACCATCTATAAACAGCAGGGGGCCGCACGGCGCCATCTATAAACAGAAGGAGGCCGCACAGCGCCATCTATACACAGCAGGGGGCCGCACGGCGCCATCTATACACAGCAGGGGGCCGCACGGCACCATCTATACACAGCGGGAGGCCGCACGGCGCCCCCCCCCAGAGACAGCAGGAGGCCACACAGCGCCAACTATACTCAGCAGGAGGCCGCACGCATGCAGTCACGCACACACACAAACATATACAGACATATACATACACGCATAAACACATTTGAAACACAAAAATACATATAAAACAGACATCACACAATGATATCTGCCCCCACACACACACACACACACACACACAGACTCACCATCCCCCGGCTCCATTCCTCCTGCCTGCTCTGACTTCTCCGTTGCAGCAGTGCAGGCCGGGCGCGCACTGCGTGACGTCACAGCTAGGAGACACGGCCGCGCACAGGGCCGTGTCTCCTAGCAATGACGCGGCCGGGCCAGCACAGGGAAGTTAACTGCTGCAGTGCTGGCCCGGCCGATGAAGAAGTAGCGGCCGTGCGCCGCTGCTGGGTGAGTGGTCCGGGGCCCCCCCTCCCGCCACTGTTACCGGTATGTGCCGCGGGGGCCCGCACATATAATGAGGGCAATCCGGCATTAGACACCCCGCCCTGAGCCGCTGGCCCCCTGCAGGATTGCCCTCATTATAATCCGCCTATGTATGTACCATGATTAAGGCTTTTCTAAGCCGAAACGCGTAGTGTTTTTTTTTCTTTACTCTGTTTGCCCATATGGTGTGAATTGGCTCTGTTTGTAAGTGCATTTTTTATGGAAATATCATCCTTCAAATAAATGGAAATTTTAATTACACCACATCGCTGGAGTCTCCTCACTCGCTGGATTTTGGTCTGAAGTTGTGTTCAATGCAGCAGCCGGCTGCTATCCGAGCAGAAAGGAGGAAACACCGCAAAGGAGTTTTATAGGTGAGCGGACTTCATCATTTTCTTTGTATACAGTACAGACCAAAAGTTTGGACACACCTTCTCATTTAAAGATTTTTCTGTATTTTCATGACTTTGAAAATTGTACATTCACACTGAAGGCATCAAAACTATGAATTAACACATGTGGAATTATATACTTAACAAAAAAGTGTGAAACAACTGAAAATATGTCTGATATTCTAGGTTCTTCAAAGTAGCCACCTTTTGCTTTGATGACTGCTTTGCACACTCTTGGCATTCTTTTGATGAGCTTCAAGAGCTAGTCACCGGAAATGGTCTTCACTTCACAGGTGTGCCCTGGCAGGTTTAATAAGTGGGATTTCTTGCCTTATAAATGGGGTTGGGACCATCAGTTGTGTTGTGCAGAAGTCTGGTGGATACACAGCTGATAGTCCTACTGAATAGACTATTAGAATTTGTATTATGGCAAGAAAAAAGCAGCTAAATAAAGAAAAACGAGTGGCCATCATTACTTTAAGAAATGAAGGTCAGTCAGTCCGAAAAATTGGGCAAACTTTGAAAGTGTCCCCAAGTGCAGTTGCAAAAACCATCAAGTGCTACAAAGAAACTGGCTTACATGAGGACCGCCCCAGGAAAGGAAGACCAAGAGTCACCTCTGCTTCTGAGGATAAGTTTATCCGAGTCACCAGCCTCAAAAATCGCAGGTTAACAGCAGCTCAGATTAGAGACCAGGTCAATGCCACACAGAGTTCTAGCAGCAGACACATCTCTACAACAACTGTTAAGAGGAGACTTTGTGCAGCAGGCCTTCATGGTAAATAGCTGCTAGGAAATCACTGCTAAGGACAGGCAACAAGCAGAAGAGACTTGTTTGGGCTAAAGAACACAAGGAATGTGACTCGCCCCCTGGGCCGTGGGGCACTCGGATCCGGGCAGTAGGGAAACGATGGGAGTAGTAGTGGCAACCCGGTTCCGTGGCTCAGGGTGGTCAGGCCAGTGGTAGTCCGTTATGTGCTCTTGATTATGTCCGACTACGCCACCCGTGGATTGCGGTTATTAGGAACCGCCGCTGCAAGGCAGACCGCTGGGGCTGATGAGGTGTGCAGCTAGGGTAGTATGACTCCCCACGGGAAGAGTGAGGCCCCAGGGCAGTATAATGGATGGTGGGAGTGATGGTGGTGAGAGTCCCAGTACCGGTAGTGCTGGAGGCGCGAAGGAGCACACAGACAACAGGTTGCAGTCCAGGCTCTTTACTAAAACAGGTAAACTGACCCATAAACAGTCCCGGCTAGGAGGGGACCTGGATGTCTGAGAGCAATTGGGGAAATTGGCCCTGGTCAGGGTGAGGGTGTAGGCCTACCGTGCTTTCTGCGCTCCTTCTGGCTATCTCCTCGTTATAGGGTAGCAGCCCACGTTTCCGAGCTTTCCGTGTATTCTCGCCTGTATGGCCTGCGACGTGGGTTCCTTTCTGCTCCCAGCCTTGTACGGCTCTGCTGGTCCCTTCTGTTGTGGCAGGGCCTCCAGGCTTCTTAGGCCAAGGAATATACAGTCCCCTGCAGACTGGTTATCTGCTGGAGAATGTGGAATCCTCCCAGCCTCAGACACCAAAGTCTGGTAAATTAAGTCCGTTATCTGCCAAGACAGGCTCTCTTCGCCTCTTGTCTCTGGCTTGTGGCTCTCCTCCTGCCACACTTTCTCTTAGGTGCAATACAACTGTCCCTCTCTGCTCTGCTCTGGGACAAGTCTCAGTCCTGAGACAGGCCTTCAAGTTCTCCCTAACCCTGCCCCCAGCACCAGCTTTTATAGGGGCAGCCTGCTCCCCCTACTGGCCTGAGACAGGAGGTACTGCATGCTAATGTTCCCCTGACTAGAGAACCTCCCCCTTGCTCTCAGACACAGCTTTATTACATTTTGTGGCATCCAGGCCAGGGTGACACATTCCCCCCTAGTAAAATTTAGTACTCCGGGACTAAACAGTAAATAAAGAATAATATGTATAACCATAAAACAGTAATAGACAGACGACGCACAGATTGAGTTCTTAAGGTCACAGTGTGGTCTGTGACCGGGTGTCCATATCACCAACACAACGGGGAGCCTTAACCAGGTGGGGTTCAGTCCTACCCCAAGTCCTTTACAGTCTTAGTTCATTCCTTGGCTAGGCTCCGAACGCAGTCTATACAAGGTCCCGGTTATAAAAAGTCCATAACCTTTGAGTCCTTACGGTAGCTGCAAGAAACTGAAATACACTATTAATAAAAATGCAGGAAACTTGGCAAACATTTCAACATTTGGCAACAGGGTTATTTACAATTTTAGTGCACTCTATATTTTCCAGCGAGCGGGTATCTGCCCTTTGTGCTCCTGGTTGACCTACGTAGCCCACTGTCTGGTGGTGGACCAACCTGGCTTTCCCCACTAGCGTTAGGGGTACAGCTACCAGCTGGGTGCACAGGTAGGGCAGGCAGCTGTCTGCGGGTCCTTTGGCTTACCGCAGGCATGGCAGGCTCACTGTCAGCAGAGGGTTGACTCTCCTGAGCTGCTGGTACAGGCTCTTCTGCCTCTGGAACCGCTTGCTCATCTTCACCTTCCGGCTCTTGTGTTGGTTGTTGCTGTGCCGGTTGCAGGAAATGCAGGACAGGTACCACTATGGCATCATTTATGCGAGTCCAGGACTGAGGGAACTCCCCGTGAACGGTGCTGATCATTTCTTCCTTGTCCTCTGCGGGTTGAAGCTCACTCTGATCCTCTTCTGCACTACGGAGTTGCTCGGGGCATCTTTTGAGGTGGTCTCTGGAGACGGTACTAGTGGTTTCTCCTCCGTCCTTGGTGATCACACACACCTTCAGGTTGTCGTGATCAGACTGCAGTACTGTGTAGGGTTCCCTTTCCCACTGGTCGTCCAACTTATGTAGCCTTCTTTTTCGCTTTAGGACTTGCTCACCAGGTTCTAGGGGACCAGCAGGGGCGTGGTGGTTGAAGAGTCTTTCTTGCTTCTCTCTCACCTGGGCCAGGCTCTTCTCCACACTCTCCTGTACCGTCTTGTACTGCAGTTGCCTTTCCGTATCCCAGTCTGCATCCGGAGAGGTGTCCTCAGGTGTTAGGACTCCCATCTCCATGTCTACGGGCAGCTTACCTGGTCTGGCTCGCATCAGGTAAGCTGGGGTGCAGTTGGTAGCATTCACCGGGATATGATTGTATAAGTCTATCAGGTCCGGCAGTTTTTCTGGCCACAGGCTGCGTTCCTCCAGGGGCAACGTCTTCAGGAGATCGATAACTATATTGTTCATCTTCTCACACATCCCGTTGGTTTGTGGATGGTAAGGCGTTGTCCGAATCTTCTTACAGCCATAGAGGTTGCAGAACTCCTGGAAGATTTCAGCCTCGAACGCTGGACCCTTGTCTGTCAGGACCTGTTCCGATACCCGTGTGGACGGCAGAAGTATTGCTGGAAGGCTCTGGCCGCTGTTTGGGCTGTCAAGTCCTTTACCGGGACCACCACTAGAAAACGGGAATAGTGGTCCACGATTGTCAGGGCATAGATGTATCCTGACCGGCTTGGAGCCAATTTGACATGGTCCAGAGCTACCAGCTCAAGAGGCTGCGTGGTGACGATGGGCCTCAAGGGTGTCTTCTGGCTGGTGCGGTCCTTCCTCCTCAGGTGACAAGGGCCACAGTCTCTGCACCACTTTTCTACAGCTCCTCTCATGCCGACCCAAAAGAACCTTCCTCTTAGCAGGAACTCCAGTTTCTTCCAACCGAAGTGTCCCGCTCTGTCATGGTAAGCCCCCAGGACCATGGCTGCATCCCGTCTTGGGACCACGACTTGCCAGGTCAGCTCGTGCGTCCGGTGGTTGACAATCCTTCTGCACAACTTGCCTTCGTAGAGGAACAGCTTGCTCTTCTCTTTCCATAGCTGCTTGGCTTCCTCTGGAGCATCCGGATCTATGCGGGCATCTTCCTGGGTCAGCAGATCTTTCACCAGGCGGATGGCAGGGTCACTATCTTGGGTCTCGGCCCAGCTGTGGTGAGGTAGGGGATTTATCATCACGGTTGTTAGATCCTCCTCCTTCACGCGGTGGGAGTATTGAGCGGCTCCATACCGGTGAAACGCGGGGAGTTCTACCTCCTCCAGCTCTTCTGGATCTTCGTCACCTTCAGGTAAGTGAGGCATCCTCGATAGGGCGTCAGCGTTGGCATTGGTTTTGCCGGCCCGGTACTTGATCACGAAGTCATAGTTGGAGAGACGGGCCATCCACCGCTGTTCTAGGGCATCCAGTCTTGCATTGTCCAGGTGTGTCAACGGGTTGTTGTCCGTGTACACTGTGAACTTTGCGGAGGCCAGGTAATGCTTGAAGCGTTCCGTCACGGCCCACACCACCGTCAAGAATTCTACCTTGAAGGAGCTGTAATTCTCCGGGTTCCTCTCGGTGGGCCTCAGCTTCCGGCTGGCGTATGCGATCAGCCTTTCTCTGCCCTGTTGGTTTTGGTACAGTACGGCTCCCAGTCCCACATTACTGGCGTCCGTGTGGAGAATAAAAGGCTGACCATAATCAGGGTAGGCCAGGATCTCATCCCCCGTGAGGGCCATCTTTAGCTGGCGGAAGGACTCCTCTTCCGGTTTATCCCACTTGAAGGGTGGCTTTTGACTTCTGGACTTAGACTGTCCGATCAGGAGGTCCTGCATAGGAGCTGCCATCTTGGTGAACCCGGGGATGAACCTTCGGTAGTAGCCTACCAACCGGAGAAACTGTCTCACCTCTTCGATGTTCGAGGGGCTTGGCCAGCTCTTGATTGCCGTGACCTTGTCAGGGTCGGGGGCTACTCCTTCCGCACTTACCACGTGCCCTAGGTACTGGACCTTTGGTTTCAGCAGGTGACACTTCGATGGTTTCACCTTCAGGCCATAGCCTGCCAGGGCTTCGAACACCTCGGCCAGGTGCTTCAGATGGTCCTCGTAGGTCTTCGAATAGACGATCACGTTGTCCAGGTAAAGGAGGACCGTCTCGAAGTTTCGGTGCCCTAGACAGCATTCCATCAGCCTCTGGAAGGTCCCTGGTGCGTTGCAGAGCCCGAAGGGCATACAGTTGAACTCACTCAGTCCCATCGGGGTGGTGAAGGCGGTCTTCTCCTTGTCAGCCTCTGCCACAGGAACTTGCCAGTACCCGCTAGTAAGGTCCAAAGTAGAAAAGAAGTTAGCTGATTTTAGTGCAGCTAAAGACTCCTCTATTCTAGGCAGCGGGTATGCGTCTTTATGGGTGATACGGTTGATTTGTCTATAGTCTACGCACATTCTCATGGTGCCGTCTTTCTTTTTGACCAGAACCAAGGGGGCTGCTCAGGGGCTACAGCTGTCTCTAATAACCCCAGCTTCTTTCATCTCTCTTAGCATGCCCTTTGCGTTCTGATAATGTGCAGGGGGTACAGGTCTGTGCCTCTCTTTTATTGGTGGGTGGCTCCCTGTGGGGATGTGGTGTTCTATCCCTTTTACTCTGCCGAAGTCTAGCGGGTGCTTACTAAAGACTCTCTCGTACTCCTGTACCACCCGGTAGACTCCTTGTTTTTGGTGCAGGGGAGTGGAGTCAGCACCCACATGGAGTTTCTGGCACCAGTCCTCCTTTTGTTTCTGGGAGCCATTACCCTCCGCCTGTGGAGATGGAGTCAAGGGTTCCACGGCCCTGATAGCTTGGTGTTCGACAACAAACAGTTTGGCGAGTGTAGCGTACCTGGGTAAGTGTACTTCCCTCTCCCCAATGTTGAGAATGCGAACGGGCACCCTCCCATGATGGACATCAACCACCCCCCGGGCTGTCAAAATGGTGGGCCTGCTGTCTGAGTACACGGGTTCTACCATGGCTTGGTAGCCTCTACCTATCAACCCGATTGCAGTCCGACACCAGATCATCATTTCACTTTTGGGAGGCATGGAAATGGGGAATGGGTCACTCAGTCTTACGCTACCGATCTCACCACCAGACAGTTCTACCTGCTGCCGTCTCATCAGGGCTTTTATCTCTTTGTTGAGGACTCTCTGTTGGCTGGAACTAGCATTCACCGCCACCTGTTGTAAGATTACAATTACCTCTGAAAGACAATTTTCAATTACGTGAGTACCCACAGTTATTTTAGTGTGACTTTCACGACGGTTAATGTCCACAATAATTACTCCCTGTGCCGGCAGTTCAACTTTACCAATCTTAATGGTCATCTCCTTGAACCCCATCTGGGCACGGGTAAGCCATTACTGGCGATGATGCTCAAGTTACTGTCTGGATACCGTGTGATATCAGCATCAGTCCAATACTGCTTAAAAAGTACATAAGGGATAGTGGTTACTTGCGACCCAGTATCCAGCAAGGCGCTCATGGGGATACCGTCCAGCACCACGGGTAAAACCGGGCGCTCCCCAACGTACTTATTACGCCAATTGTAAGGGCCTGGTGATCTTATGCCTGGGGGTTGGCCCTCTGTCCCAGGTTGGACCCGTTTAAATTACAGTACCTGGAAATGTGTCCGGGCTGATTGCATCGGCGGCAAATGGGCTGTCCATCCTCTGCGTAGCGGTCTGTGGGCCTCCCTCGGAACGACGGGATCCTCCTCTGTCGACGCCACGGGACATCCTCCGGACTTAAAGCCAACTCGATGGGCCTTGATGGGTCCACTTGTAACGCCTGGACGGTCCTGGTCAACGCCGCGACGCTCCTGGTCAGCTCCTGGACTTGGTGGTGCAGGTCTTTCAACGGGGCTTGGTTCAGGGCCTGTGCATCAGCCCCCACGGGGTCCATAGAGGAGGGCGCCGCCTCCTGGTGGTAGGTGAGAGCAGGGCGCCGGGGGTTTATAGCGCCACTTGTTGCGGATTCACGGAGCACCCTTACGGCCCTGTCCTTGAATTGGGCAAAGGTCAAATCAGGGTTCTGAAAGAACATGAGGCGCAGCTGGGTCCTGTGGGCGCTAGACAGCAGACCTTCTATGAACTGTTCTGTTAGGAGCTTATCCGTATCCTGCACGCTGCCTGGGTCAGCTTGTTGAATAGCCCTCAGGGCTTCCTGCAAATTTAGGGCATAGTCTCTGATGCTGTCCTGTGCCCGCTGCTTACATCCATAGAACCTCATTTTAATTTCAGCGGAGGTACGTGTGTCAAAGGTACCCCGCAGCCGGGCCAGAATACCCTTCACGGTCCTTTTTTCCTCAATGGGCCATGATTTTACCTCCCTTTGGGCTGCGCCAGTTAACTGCCCTGTCAATATGCTGACCTTCTGTTCCTCTGTCAGGGGGTAAACCTGGAACAAACTGTACAGCCTTTCCTTAAAGTCAGTTAGGGCATGGGGCTCCCCTGAGTACTTGGGCAGCCAGGCCGCTCCAGGGATGTAAGGCAGGGAAAATGGCATCACCGCTGCTGCAGCTGCGTTGGTGGTAGTGGGCGCCTCTGTGTCCGACATCTTCCTCCCCCCTAGTTAAGCGTGGCCTACCTTCCGACGATCCTCTTCTGTAGGCCGCGGCTCCGCTGCTGCTGCTCTGGACGAGGACCTTGCGTCGCGTCCTGATGACATCAGCGTCGCTCTCTCTCCCTTCCAGGACCTTGCGCAGCGTCGGTGCGTGGGGCGGAGCTTCGGGTCTCGCGAGCTTTGGACGTCCACGCCCCTCTTCTTCCCGCGCGGCGACCTGAAGATGGCGGGAAAATGGCTGAAGATGGCGGGAACCGCTGGAAGATGGCGGGAGACGGCTGGAAATGGCGGGAGACGGCTCCGGATGGCGGGAGACCTCTTTTCAGGTAAGTGCAAAGTCTCTTTCAGGCAAGCAATACCCGTTTGTGGCGGGTTGGTTGCAATCCTGCCGACTACGCCAAAGCTGACTCGCCCCCTGGGCCGTGGGGCACTCGGATCCGGGCAGTAGGGGAACGATGGGAGTAGTAGTGGCAACCCGGTTCCGTGGCTCAGGGTGGTCAGGCCAGTGGTAGTCCGTTATGTGCTCTTGATTATGTCCGACTACGCCACCCGTGGATTGCGGTTATTAGGAACCGCCGCTGCAAGGCAGACCGCTGGGGCTGATGATGTATGCAGCTAGGGTAGTATGACTCCCCATGGGAAGAGTGCGGCCCCAGGGCAGTATAATGGATGGTGGGAGTGATGGTGGTGAGAGTCCCAGTACCGGTAGTGCTGGAGGCACGAAGGAGCACACAGACAACAGGTTGCAGTCCAGGGTCTTTACTAAAACAGGTAAACTGACCCATAAACAGTCCCGGCTAGGAGGGGACCTGGATGTCTGAGAGCAATTGGGGAAATTGGCCCTGGTCAGGGTGAGGGTGTAGGCCTACCGTGCTTTCTGCGCTCCTTCTGGCTATCTCCTCGTTATAGGGTAGCAGCCCACGTTTCCGAGCTTTCCGTGTATTCTCGCCTGTATGGCCTGCGACGTGGGTTCCTTTCTGCTCCCAGCCTTGTACGGCTCTGCTGGTCCCTTCGGTTGTGGCAGGGCCTCCAGGCTTCTTAGGCCAAGGAATATACAGTCCCCTGCGGACTGGTTATCTGCTGGAGGACGTGGAATCCTCCCAGCCTCAGACACCAAAGTCTGGTAAATTAAGTCCGTTATCTGCCAAGACAGGCTCTCTTCGCCTCTTGTCTCTGGCTTGTGGCTCTCCTCCTGCCACACTTCCTCTTAGGTGCAATACAACTGTCACTCTCTGCTCTGCTCTGGGACAAGTCTCAGTGCTGAGACAGGCCTTCAAGTTCTCCCTAACCCTGCCCCCAGTGCCAGCTTTTGTAGGGGCAGCCTGCTCCCCCTACTGGCCTGAGACAGGAGGCATTGCATGCTAATGTTCCCCTGACTAGAGAACCTCCCCCTTGCTCTCAGACACAGCTTTATTACATTTTGTGGCATCCAGGCCAGGGTGACACAAATGGACATTAGACCAGTGGAAATCTGTGCTTTGGTCTGATGAGTCCAAATTTGAGATCTTTGGTTCCAACCACCGTGTCTTTGTGGGACGCAGAAAAGGTGAACGGATGGACTCTACATGCCTGGTTCCCACCGTGAAGCATGGAGGAGGAGGTGTGATGGTGTGGGGGGGCTTTGCTGGTGACACTGTTGGGGATTTATTCATAATTGAAGGCATACTGAACCAGCATGGCTACCACAGCATCTTGCAGCGGCATGCTATTCCACCCGGTTTGCGTTTAGTTGGACCATCATTTATTTTTCAACAGGACAATGACCCCAAACACACCTCCAGGCTGTGTAAGGGCTATTTGACCAAGAAGGAGAGTGATGGGGGGCTACGCCAGATGACCTGGCCTCCACAGTCACCAGACCTGAACCCAATCGAGATGGTTTGGGGTGAGCTGGACCGCAGAGTGAAGGCAAAAGGGCCAACAAGTGCTAAGCATCTCTGGAAACTCCTTCAAGATTGTTGGAAGACCATTTCCGGTGACTACCTCTTGAAGCTCATCAAGAGAATGCCAAGAGTGTACGAAGCAGTCATCAAAGCAAAAGGTGGCTACTGTGAAGACCCTAGAATATAAGGCATATTTTCAGTTGTTTCACACTTTTTTGTTAAGTATATAATTCCACATGTGGTAATTCATAGTTTTGATGCCTTCAGTGTGAATGTACAATTTTCATAGTCATGAAAATACAGAAATATCTTTAAATGAGAAGGTGTGTCCAAACTTTTGGTCTGTACTGTACATACACATTTTTTGTATCACCCTGTTCAGAATCGCCCGATCTATCAATATAAAAAAAAGAATTAATCCGAACGGTAAACGGTGTAACGAGAAAAAAATTCTAAATTGGTCGTCGCAACATTGAAATAAAATGCAATAACGGGCGATCAAAACATCATATCTACCCCAAAATAGTATCAATAAAAACGTCAGCTCGACGCGCAAAAACTAAGCCCTCACCCGGCCCCAGATCTTGACAAATGGAGATGCTACGGGTCTTGGAATATGGCGCCATTTTTTTTTTTGCAAACTTTGGATTTTATTTCACCACTTAAATAAAAAAGAACCTATAAATGTTTGGTGTCTACGAACTCGTAATGACCTGGAGAATAATGATGGCAGCTCAGGTTTAGCATTCAGTGAACGTGGTAAAAAAAAAAAAAAACGTAGTACAAGGTGTTCAGAGACACGGCTAAGGTGAGGAGGCCGAGCCCGACCACCACTGAGCAAGACACAGAAGTACAAGGTGTTCAGTGCTCAGAGACATGACCGAGGTGAGGAGGCCGAGCCCGACCACCACTGAGCAAGCCACAGAAGTACAAGGTGTTCAGTGTTCAGAGACACGGCTGAGGTGAGGAGGCTGAGCCCGACCACCACTGAGCAAGACACAGAAGTACAAGGTGTTCAGTGTTCAGAGACACGGCTGAGGTGAGGAGGCTGAGCCCGACCACCACTGAGCAAGACACAGAAGTACAAGGTGTTCAGTGCTCAGAGACATGACCGAGGTGAGGAGGCTGAGCCCGACCACCACTGAGCAAGACACAGAAGTACAAGGTGTTCAGTGCTCAGAGACACGGCCAAGGTGAGGAGGCTGAGCCAGACCACCACTGAGCAAGACACAGAAGTACAAGGTGTTCAGTGCTCAGAGACACGGCCGAGGTGAGGAGGCTGAGCCCGACCACCACTGAGCAAGACACAGAAGTACAAGGTGCTCAGAGACAGGGCCGAGGTGAGGAGTCTGAGCCCGACCACCACTGAGCAAGACACAAAAGTACAAGGTGTTCAGTGCTCAGAGACATGGCCGAGGTGAGGAGGCTGAGCCCGACCACCACTGAGCAAGACACAGAAGTACAAGGTGTTCAGTGCTCAGAGACACGGCCAAGGTGAGGAGGCTGAGCCCGACCACCACTGAACAAGACACAAAAGTACAAGGTGTTCACTGTTCAGAGACACGGCTGAGGTGAGGGGGCCGAGCCCGACCACCACTGAGCAAGACACAGAAGTACAAGGTGTTTAGTGCTCGGAGACACGGCCGAGGTGAGGAGGGTGAGCCCGACCACCACTGAGCAAGACACAGAAGTACAAGGTGTTCAGTGCTCAGAGACATGGCCGAGGTGAGGAGGCTGAGCCCGACCACCACTGAGCAAGACACAGAAGTACAAGGTGTTCAGTACTCAGAGACACGGCCGAGGTGAGGAGGCTGAGCCCGACCACCACTGAACAAGACACAAAAGTACAAGGTGTTCAGTACTCAGAGACACGGCCGAGGTGAGGAGGCTGAGCCCGACCACCACTGAACAAGACACAAAAGTACAAGGTGTTCAGTGCTCAGAGACAGGGCCGAGGTGAGGAGGCTGAGCCCGACCACCACTGAGCAAGACACAGAAGTACAAGGTATTCAGTGCTCGGAGACACGGCCGAGGTGAGGAGGCTGAGCCCGACCACCACTGAGCAAGACACAAAAGTACAAGGTGCTCAGAGACACAGCCGAGGTGAGGAGGCTGAGCCCGACCACCACTGAACAAGACACAGAAGTACAAGGTGTTCAGTGCTCAGAGACAGGGCCGAGGTGAGGAGGCTGAGCCCGACCACCACTGAGCAAGACACAGAAGAACAAGGTGTTCAATGCTCAGAGACACAGCCGAGGTGAGGAGGCTGAGCCCGACCACCACTGAGCAAGACACAGAAGTACAAGGTGTTCAGTGCTCAGAGACAGGGCCGAGGTGAGGAGGCTGAGCCCGACCACCACTGACACGACACATTAGTACAAGGTGTTCAGTACTCAGAGACAGGGCCGAGGTGAGGAAGCTGAGCCCGACCACCACTGAGCAAGACACAGATGTCAGGACTGGGCCAATAAATATCTGATACTGATACTGGGAAGATGAGACGACTCTGAACGGAGCAGATGGATGGTCCGGGGCTGGATCAGTATCGGGCACAGACCTCCACTTCCACTCAGACCCCAGCGAGGTGGAGGTGGGCGCTGCTATGGGCGGGGTTTATATAGAGGAGATCATTGGACCTTTCCTGGTTGACGATGGATCAGAATCACCTCCCAAACCTCCTGCCGGCGATTAGAAGCCACTGCATTAGAAGTCTGCATCTCTGCAGAGAACCAGGATTGTTCTGAAGGACAAGTCTCCATCGGAGACTCCACTGCTTGGCGAACCATTACTTGGCCTACACCTTCATAAAGGGCGGGGCATCCTGAGACCACACCCCCTCATTACACAAATATACATCACCTGATCTGTTTCATCCAATCAGGTTTATACAACTAGTAGGTGAAAAATCTGCATAAAAATGATGATATGGTCACAATCCTCAATGGCTGATAATTGTGCACACCGTGTACTAGTCCTCCAGTGATGGCCTCCTGCTGATAAAACGACAGCAAGCAGCTCAGTAAGGGACACATCGCTGGAATCAGGCTGTCTGTCTCTACTTTATGCTGCTCTCAAATTAGGGGGCATAAACCTGCTGACAGATTCAACTGAACTGTGTATGCTCTGTGTGGCATGCACGCGCAACAGCTGAGACCAGAGATGAGCGGATGGATTCCGGGGTCTCTGGTCAGTGCTACCGGGCGGCTGGACAGGAGGCCGCCGATCTCTAACCATCCGGTGTCCCCGGCGGCTTCTGATCATCCAGGGCAGAGCGACGTCATCTGTGCGTCCGCCTCATCTCTAGTTGTGGATTATCATTCACAGTCGGAGCCGCCAGAACTTTCTCATCTTTATGTAGCTTCACTATACAACATCCGGCTTTTGTGCCTGTAAAGCCGTGTTCACACAGTGCAGAAATACTGTGTTTTTTTGTTTTCTGCAGGATCCGCACCAAACTCCCCAATAAGAATCAAAGCTTTTCTGTACTATTAAAAAGCGTTAAAAACTCTGCAAATAAGCGGGAAAATGCATAAAAGAAACGCAGCAAAGACGCCATAATCAGAGAAGACTGTTACTGTGTCGTGTGGTGCTGAGACCTGCAGAAAAAAAGCAGCAGAAAGAACACAGCATTTACGCTATGTGTGAACACGGCCTCAGCATTACCATTTTATTACATTTTTATGGGTTTAATAGAGAAAAATCTAAATCACGCCATTTTTTTTAATGTCATTTACCGATCCCTGTAAATAGTCTGATCGCTGTGTTGTGCGGGTCGTTACAATTACAGGGGCACAAATATGTCCATGTTATTTGCTGATTTGTGATGTTCATTATTTAAAAATAAAGACATTAAAAATATTAATTTTTTTTTTCATTATTATTTTTTTTAAGATGAAAAAATCTGTTAGAGTATGTGCACACAATCCGGAGACGCTGCGGGTTTGACGCTGCAGACTTATACAGCGTCAGACCCACAGCGTCCAGATATTATAGCACAGTGGATGGGATTTGTAGAAATCTCATATCCACTATGTGTCTCTGGGCACCTGCGGACCACCCGCGGACACTGACATGTGGTGCTTCTTTCAATGCCGCAGCATGTCAATTTCTCTTGCGGGTCCACATGCAGCTTTTCCCCCGCACAATAAAGCTCCCATCTATCTGGACTGTGAAGGTTGTGGGTTCAAGACCTGAGTAGACACACAAAAAAAATTGTAATTGTTTATTATTTTTAATACTTTTAGGCTACATTACCAAGATCAGGAACAGCAGCGCTTTGGACGCTGCACATTCTCGCTGCGTCCAAAATGCTGCGTTATACTCACGCAGGTAAATCCGCATGTGTTCACTGAACCATGTGGAGTTACCGAATCCAATGTGATTCTATTGTGGAAATTTCATAGTGGAGACCAGCGTCTCCACAACAGAAACTGACGTGCTGCGGCTCGTAAATCTGCGCTGCTGGCGAGTTTACGCAGCGTCAAATAGAAGCACAGTGGGTGTGGGGTTTCTATAAATCCATCCACTGGGCTTGTAATGCAGAACGCAGCGTTTTGGAAGCAGCGCAGGTGAGGGGCGTCCAAAACGCTGCTCTTCCTGAGCGTGGGCTCATAGCCTTATAGGAACAAGATAAATATTTTTCTTCAGCTCAGTATACAGGCACCATAAAAATACATTATTATATACACAATGTATTTCTGTGGAGCTGTATACTCTGCTTCTGGATTCATTGCAATGTAGAGTCAGGACAACCAAAATCTCCTATCTGTATCATTATGGGCTGTAGCTCAGTGGTTAGAGCAGCAGCCTGTGAGTGTGAGTGCGAGTCCTGGGTAACAGGAGTGAGCGGAGGTAAGTATACAATATACAGGTGCATCTCACAAAATAATCCTCAAAAAGTTAATTTATTTCAGTTTTATTATATAGAGTCATTACACACAGAGGGATCTATTATATAGAGTCATTACACACAGAGTAATCTATTATATAGAGTCATTACACGCAGAGGGATCTATTATATAGAGTCATTACATGCAGAGGGATCTATTATATAGAGTCATTACACGCAGAGCGATCTATTATATAGAGTCATTACACACAGAGGGATCTATTATATAGAGTCATTACACACAGAGTGATCTATTATATAGAGTCATTACACACAGAGGGATCTATTATATAGAGTCATCACACACAGAGGGATCTATTATATAGAGTCATTACAAGCAGAGGGATCTATTATATAGAGTCATTACACACAGAGGGATCTATTATATAGAGTCATTACACGCAGAGGGATCTATTATATAGAGTCATTACACGCAGAGGGATCTATTATATAGAGTCATTACACGCAGAGGGATCTATTATATAGAGTCATTACACGCAGAGGGATCTATTATATAGAGTCATTACACGCAGAGGGATCTATTATATAGAGTCATTACACACAGAGGGATCTATTATATAGAGTCATTACACACAGAGGGATCTATTATATAGAGTCATTACACACAGAGGGATCTATTATATAGAGTCATTACACACAGAGTGATCTATTATATAGAGTCATTACACACAGAGGGATCTATTATATAGAGTCATTACACACAGAGGGATCTATTATATAGAGTCATTACACACAGAGGGATCTATTATATAGAGTCATTACACACAGAGGGATCTATTATATAGAGTCATTACACACAGAGGGATCTATTATATAGAGTCATTACACACAGAGGGATCTATTATATAGAGTCATCACACACAGAGGGATCTATTATATAGAGTCATTACACGCAGAGGGATCTATTATATAGAGTCATTACACGCAGAGGGATCTATTATATAGAGTCATTACACACAGAGGGATCTATTATATAGAGTCATTACACACAGAGGGATCTATTATATAGAGTCATTACACACAGAGGGATCTATTATATAGAGTCATTACACACAGAGGGATCTATTATATAGAGTCATTACACACAGAGGGATCTATTATATAGAGTCATTACACACAGAGTGATCTATTATATAGAGTCATTACACACAGAGGGATCTATTATATAGAGTCATTACACACAGAGTGATCTATTATATAGAGTCATTACACACAGAGGGATCTATTATATAGAGTCATTACACACAGAGGGATCTATTATATAGAGTCATTACACACAGAGGGATCTATTATATAGAGTCATTACACACAGAGGGATCTATTATATAGAGTCATTACACACAGAGGGATCTATTATATAGAGTCATTACACACAGAGGGATCTATTATATAGAGTCATTACACACAGAGGGATCTATTATATAGAGTCATCACACACAGAGGGATCTATTATATAGAGTCATTACAAGCAGAGGGATCTATTATATAGAGTCATTACACACAGAGGGATCTATTATATAGAGTAATTACACGCAGAGGGATCTATTATATAGAGTCATTACACGCAGAGGGATCTATTATATAGAGTCATTACACGCAGAGGGATCTATTATATAGAGTCATTACACGCAGAGGGATCTATTATATAGAGTCATTACACGCAGAGGGATCTATTATATAGAGTCATTACACGCAGAGGGATCTATTATATAGAGTCATTGCACGCAGAGGGATCTATTATATAGAGTCATTACACGCAGAGGGATCTATTATATAGAGTCATTACACGCAGAGGGATCTATTATATAGAGTCATTACATGCAGAGGGATCTATTATATAGAGTCATTACACACACAAAGGGATCTATTATATAGAGTCATTACACACACAGAGGGATCTATTATATAGAGTCATTACACACAGAGGGATCTATTATATAGAGTCATTACACACAGAGTGATCTATTATATAGAGTCATTACACACAGAGGGATCTATTATATAGAGTCCTTACACACAGAGGGATCTATTATATAGAGTCATTACACGCAGAGGGATCTATTATATAGTCATTACACACAGAGGGATCTATTATATAGAGTCATTACACGCAGAGGGATCTATTATATAGTCATTACACGCAGAGGGATCTATTATATAGAGTAAATACACGCAGAGGGATCTATTATATAGAGTCATTACACGCAGAGGGATCTATTATATAGAGTCATTACACACAGAGGGATCTACTATATAGAGTCATTACACGCAGAGGGATCTATTATATAGAGTCATTACACACAGAGGGATCTATTATATAGAGTCATTACACACAGAGGGATCTATTATATAGAGTCATTACACGCAGAGGGATCTATTATATAGAGTCATTACACACAGAGGGATGTATTATATAGAGTCATTACACACAGAGGGATCTATTATATAGAGTCATTACACACAGAGTGATCTATTATATAGAGTCATTACACACAGAGTGATCTATTATATAGAGTCATTACACGCAGAGGGATCTATTATATAGAGTCATTACACGCAGAGGGATCTATTATATAGAGTCATTACACGCAGAGGGATCTATTATATAGAGTCATTACACACAGAGGGATCTATTATATAGAGTCATTACACGCAGAGTGATCTATTATATAGAGTCATTACACGCAGAGGGATCTATTATATAGAGTCCTTACACACAGAGGGATCTATTATATAGTCATTACACGCAGAGGGATCTATTATATAGAGTCCTTACACGCAGAGGGATCTATTATATAGAGTCCTTACACGCAGAGGGATCTATTATATAGAGTCCTTACACGCACAGGGATCTATTATATAGAGTCATTACACGCAGAGGGATCTATTATATAGAGTCCTTACACGCAGAGGGATCTATTATATAGAGTCATTACACGCAGAGGGATCTATTATATAGAGTCATTACACGCAGAGGGATCTATTATATAGAGTCATTACACGCAGAGGGATCTATTATATAGAGTCATTACACACAGAGGGATCTATTATATAGAGTCATTACACACAGAGGGATCTATTATATAGAGTCATTACACACAGAGGGATCTATTATATAGAGTCATTACACGCAGAGGGATCTATTATATAGAGTCATTACACGCAGAGGGATCTATTATATAGAGTCATTACACACAGAGGGATCTATTATATAGAGTCATTACACGCAGAGCGATCTATTATATAGAGTCATTACACACAGAGGGATCTATTATATAGAGTCATTACACGCAGAGGGATCTATTATATAGAGTCATTACACGCAGAGGGATCTATTATATAGAGTCATTACACGCAGAGCGATCTATTATATAGAGTCATTACACACAGAGGGATCTATTATATAGAGTCATTATACGCAGAGGGATCTATTATATAGAGTCATTACACACAGAGGGATCTATTATATAGAATCATTACACACAGAGGGATCTATTATATAGAGTCATTACACGCAGAGGGATCTATTATATAGAGTCATTACACGCAGAGGGATCTATTATATAGAGTCATTACACGCAGAGGGATCTATTATATAGAGTCATTACACGCAGAGGGATCTATTATATAGAGTCATTACACGCAGAGGGATCTATTATATAGAGTCATTACACGCAGAGGGATCTATTATATAGAGTCATTACACACAGAGGGATCTATTATATAGAGTCATTACACGCAGAGGGATCTATTATATAGAGTCATTACACGCAGAGGGATCTATTATATAGAGTCATTACACACAGAGGGATCTATTTCACGTGTTTATTTCTGTTAATGTTGATGATTATGGCTTACAGCCAATGAAAACACAAAAGTAATTATCTCAGTAAATTAGAATACTTTATAACAACAGCTTGAAAAATAATTTTAAATTCGAAATGTATGATCAGTAAATGCCTCAATACTTGGTCGGGCTCCTTGTGCATCAATTACTGCATCAATGCGGCAATGTGGCATGGAGGGATCAGCCTGTGGCATGGAGGGATCAGCCTGTGGCATGGAGGGATCAGCCTGTGGCATGAAGGTGATCAGCCTGTGGCATGGAGGGATCAGCCTGTGGCATGGAGGGATCAGCCTGTGGCCCTGCTGAGGGGTTATGGAAGCCCAGGTGGCTTTGATAGCCCCCTTCAGGTCGTCTGCATTGTTGGGTCTGGGGTCTCATCTTCCTCTTGACAATACCCCATAGATTCTCTATAATAGATCCTCTATGGGGTTAAGGTCAGGCGAGTTTGCGGACAATCAAGCACAGTGATCCTGTTGTGTGTAAACCAGGTATTGGTACTTTTGGCCGTGTGAACAGGGGCCAAGTCCTGCTGGAGAATGACATTTCCATCTCCAAAAAGCTTGTCGGCAGAGGGAAGCATGAAGTGCTGTAAAATGTCCTGGTAGACGGCTGCGCTGACTTTGGTCTTGATAAAACACAGTGGACCTCCACCAGCAGATGACATGGCCCCCAAACCATCACCGATTGTGGAGACGTCACACTAGACCTCCAGCAGCTTGGATTGTGGCCTCTCCACTCTTCCTCCAGACTCTGGGACCTTGATTTCCAAATAAAAATGCTAAATTTACTTTCATCTGAAAATAGCACCTTGGAGCACTGAGAACAGTCCAGGTCGTCTTCTCCTTGGCCCAGGGAAGACGCTTCTGGCGTTGTCTATTGGTCATGAGTGGCCTGACACAAGGAATGCGACACTTGTAGCCCATGTCCTGGATACGTCTGTGTGTGGAGGCTCTTGAGGCAATGACTCCAGCAGCAGTCCACTCCTAGTGAATCTCCCCCACATTTTTGAATGGCCTTTTCTTAATAATCCTTTCAAGGCTGCGGTTATCCCGGTTGCTTGTGCACCTTTTCCTTCCACTCAACTTTCCATTAATCTGCTTGGATACAGCACTCTGTAAGCAGCCAGTTTCTGTAGCAATGACCTTTTGTGGCTTACCCTCCTTGTGGAGTGTGTCAATGACTGCCTTCTGGACATCTGTCAAGTCAGCAGTCTTCCCCATGATTGTGGAGCCTACTGAAACAGACTAAGCGACCTTTTAAAATGCGTATGAAGCCTTTGCAGGAGATTTTTGGTAATTATTCTAATTTACTGAGATAGAGTTTTGTGTTTTCATTGGCTATAAGTCATAATCATTAACAGAAATAAACACGTGAAATAGATCCCTCTGTGTGTAATGACTCTATATAATAGATCCCTCTGCGTGTAATGCCTCTATATAATAGATCCCTCTGCGTGTAATGCCTCTATATAATAGATCTCTCTGTGTAATGACTATATAATAGATCCCTCTGTCTGTAATGACTCTATAGAATAGATCCCTGTGTGTAATGACTCTATAGAATAGATCCCTGTGTGTAATGACTCTATAGAATAGATCCCTCTGCGTGTAATGACTCTATAGAATAGATCCCTCTGCGTGTAATGACTCTATATAATAGATCCCTCTGTGTGTAATGACTCTATATAATAGATCCCTCTGTGTGTAATGACTCTATATAATAGATCCCTCTGCGTGTAATGATTCTATATAATAGATCCCTCTGCGTGTAATGACTCTATATAATAGATCCCTCTGTGTGTAATGACTCTATATAATAGATCCCTGTGTCTAATGACTCTATATAATAGATCCCTCTGCGTGTAATGACTCTATATAATAGATCCCTCTGCGTGTAATGACTCTATATAATAGATCCCTCTGCGTGTAATGACTCTATATAATAGATCCCTCTGCGTGTAATGACTCTATATAATAGATCCCTCTGCGTGTAATGACTCTATATAATAGATCCCCCTGCGTTTAATGACTCTATATAATAGATCCCCCTGCGTGTAATGACTCTATATAATAGATCCCTCTGCGTGTAATGACTCTATATAATAGATCTGTGTGTAATGACTCTATATAATAGATCCCTGTGTGTAATGACTCTATATAATAGATCCCTCTGTGTGTAATGACTCTATATAATAGATCCCTCTGCGTGTAATGACTCTATATAATAGATCCCTCTGCGTGTAATGACTCTATATAATAGATCCCTCTGCGTGTAATGACTCTATATAATAGATCCCTCTGCGTGTAATGACTCTATATAATAGATTCCCCTGCGTGTAATGACTCTATATAATAGATCCCCCTGCGTGTAACGACTCTATATAATAGATCCCCCGGCGTGTAACGACTCTATATAATAGATCCCCCTGCGTGTAATGACTCTATATAATAGATCCCTCTGCGTGTAATGACTCTATATAATAGATCTCTGTGTGTAATGACTCTATATAATAGATCCCTGTGTGTAATGACTCTATATAATAGATCCCTCTGCGTGTAATGACTCTATATAATAGATCTCTGTGTGTAATGACTCTATATAATAGATCCCTGTGTGTAATGACTCTATATAATAGATCCCTCTGTGTGTAATGACTCTATATAATAGATCCCTCTGCGTGTAATGACTCTATATAATAGATCCCTCTGCATGTAATGACTCTATATAATAGATTCCCCTGCGTGTAACGACTCTATATAATAGATCCCCCGGCGTGTAACGACTCTATATAATAGATCCCCCGGCGTGTAACGACTTTATATAATAGATCCCCCGGCGTGTAACGACTCTATATAATAGATCCCTCGGCGTGTAACGACTCTATATAATAGATCCCTCGGCGTGTAACGACTCTATATAATAGATCCCTCTGCGTGTAATGACTCTATATAATAGATCCCTCGGCGTGTAACGACTCTATATAATAGATCCCTCTGCGTGTAATGACTCTATATAATAGATCCCTCTGTGTGTAATGACTCTATATAATAGATCCCTCTGTGTGTAATGACTCTATATAATATAGGACTTTCACTTTTTGTATTGAAGAACTGAAATAAATTCGCTTTTCGATGATATTCTAATTTAGTGAGATGCGCCTGTAGGTCTATAGCGACTTTCTAATGCTGTATCTGCCTTATTCCGAGATCTCTGCACCTGTCAGTGAATGAGAACATTCCTCGATCCTGACCTAATTCTGCTGACAGCTGAGGGTTTGTTACAATTGTATCCAGTAGGGACTGCAGTCTTCATCCATTTTACCTGCACTGGTAACAAACTATAGGAGAAAAATCCATCCTGATGTGTTTGTCTACCAGACTGGATACATAGTGCCAAACCCTCAGCTGTGAGCAGTATGTTCAGATTTGGTCTCTGGATGTAGCAGGGAAGATCCTACAAGCAGCGGTCGGTCCTGTAAGGGCAGAAGAATTTCAGTTTAAAGGGTCTGATTCATTATTGTGTCTTTTTTTTTTATCTTTTTTCAGTTTTGAGTCTTTTTTTGTGTTTTGCAACAAAGTCTTTTTATTTATTTATTTTGACGCTTATTTTCTACTTGTCTGTCTGCGTTTTTCTCTCTTTGTCCTTATCAGTTTTGTAATCCAGTTTGCTGTAAATTCATTATTTGCAGCTTTTTTTTTTTTTTTTTATAAAGTCACATTTTAATTGCCCAAATCTGTTCGTCGTCTCGGGTGATTAATTATTTTTTTTTACACGTTAGGAATCTTAGCGCCACAAGCGAAAAGGTAACAAATCCTGAGTCTTTTTGCTCTAAAAAGTTGCAAAGAAAGTAAAAGATAAAGGGCCGGATTCATTATGGCATATGCACCTGTGTTTTTGGTGTTCTCGTGAGGTTTTCACTCAGTTCTTTCTTCTTTTCATTTTCACCTTTCTAAAGTCTATTTTCTGTTCTGCTGTTTCCTCATCTTCTCCGTCGTGAGCGGAGTTTTAGTTTTCGGCTAATTCATCAATGGCGACTTTTTAAAAAGTTGTAAAATTTGTTGCAACAGTCCTGCAGTCTCCTCCGGAGTGATTTTATGGGCGCCAGGCATTTTGGAGCAATTTTTGCACCATTTTATGATACGTGTGACTTACTGCAAAAAAAAAAAAAAAAAAAAAAAAACAGGTGAAAGACGATAATAAAAGGACATTGTGTAAAATTCATGGACCGCGGCGCCATTTTGAAGAATGTGGCGCTAAAAACAACTAATGCCACAAAGACTAAAAGAAAAGAGACTTAACACAAATGATGAATCAGGGTCAAATAGGAAGAACATTTTTTTTAATTTCAGCATAATTCTAGAACCCGCCGGCGCCATATCCAAGAATCTGCAACAACAACCACCAACGAATAACACAAAAAAAAGAAAAGCAACTAAAAAAAACATCACGAATAATAAATTCACGTTCATACTGTGTTAGAACTTTTCAGCTTCCTTCACATTGATGAGAAATCCTCGCTAAGTCGTAATCATCCGGTTCCATCTTGCTCTAGATGGGTGGGTGAGGGGCGGAGTCTGCTGACTTTCCCAAGCTCCGCCCCTGAAGTGGGTGTGGTCGATCAGGATCTCCGCTTGCTCCGCAGGTGCAGCAGACTTTCCTGCTTCTGCTCCTTCTCGGGGCCGTACAGACTGGGGAGCTGGAACGGATCCCTCTTCTGCTCCGGGGTGTTATAAGGACAAACCTTCAGATGCTCAGACATGGAGGCGATGTCAGCGAGCGTCCACTGCTTCACCGGAGAGAAGAGGCTGCTGAAATTCCAGACCTGAAACACAAGGAACGGACGGTGTCACAAAGGGTTAATCAAAAATAGTGCTCGACAAAAAATGGCTGCTATGGAGCTTTTGGGGAGAGGGGTCAAGTCTTGTAGGGCTCATCCCTTCCAGAATTAGATGGTGAAAATATAAGCAAGACTACAATGGGGAGAGAGGTTGGTCCAAGGATTGGGGTAAACAAGCAGCGAGCTCTTCTGTCTTGGGGTAAATATCAGCATCAAAAAGGAGCAAATTTTAATCTAAAGTCATCTAAAATAGAAAATGAAGCAACTCTGCAAATAGTTTTCAATAAAAACCTTCTACCATTTTGCTTCCCCTACGAGTCTCCATGGTAACAGACTACAATCTGATTCCGTAGTCAGACTTGCTTCCATCCAGTAAATTCACACACAGCAGATCTGATGGTGAAATATCCGCCCCAGTCCTCACATATCTGCACTGGTAGAAGAATTCAGAATGATGGTAGAGATGGAAGATCAGGGGATCAGACTACACAGGGATTGTTTGTAGTCTGTAACCATGGAGACACATAGGTCTGCAGAGGAGCTGTATAGACAGGAGATATTTAAATCAAAGCTATTTGTAAAGTTTTTATGCAATGTGACATTTCTAATAATTGCTAATGTAATAATTGCTATATTTCAGCCCACATTTAGTAATAAGACGGACCTTCCATCATGGTGGCAGAATGACCCCATATTTGTTTCCTGCCTCTTTCCATGACCCCAACTGCTGACACTGCCGTTCCTCTGGGGAGTTGTCTGCAGCACCCAGAAGTAAAATGGACCAATCAGAGCTGGGCTTCCTCTCCAGGGGCGTGGTCTGCCTTCATGGTACCTATGTTCTGTAACCCACCTTCTTACGGCATCTCCAAGATGTTCCTCCGTGTGAGTAAGTCTTCTTCTCCCAGTATAGATGAACCATCCCCCTCTCCTGTAACAGCGAGGCGCAGATATCTCTCATGAGGGAGGACACCTGTGAGAGCTGACACAGGCTGAAGCTGTCCAGGAAGCCAGCAATGTGCTGTAGGACCTCCAGTGGTAAGTTACTGAGAGAGTCCTTGCTCTTCCCTCGGTGGCTTCTGGACAGATTGGGTTTTACACCTTCATATAAAGTCTCATCCACCAGAGGTTTCATTGCAAACGTCTTCATGTGTTTGCTGTAGATGACCTGTGACCTTTGCCCTGCGGTCTGAAACCTGGTCATTATGAAGGTGCAACCCAAGTAGGAAAGCGGGCAACGCTGCTGGAACCAGCCATCCAGGCAGGACTGTATGTCCGAGTGGACATTCCTGAAATGTGACGCAATCTCGTCCCGGCGGAAGAAGAGGTTACAAGAGAAGGTGAAGGAGGAGTTGGACTTGTTGTGTCTCGTGCTCACACATTCGCTCTCGATGTCCAAGTACAGACCTAAACTTCTCATCTTCTTCTTGGCAAGAAGATCTAATAGAACAGTCTTGTTGGTGAAGGGATTGCCTCCGAAGTTGTATGTCTGGGTTCCTAAGTCAATGAGCAAGCCATCGAGCGCCTTCATCTGAGACACGGCGTGACCCCTCAGCTCCCTCTCTAGAGCCACTAATAAAGTAGTGCTAATAGTTTCGGTCAGTGGCAACTTGTCTACTGGGATTCCCAGGTCAGAGGTGTCCACCAGTTTCTCAGCTTTCTCCTTCTTGCTGCGTTCTTCCCCCAGTTTCGCCCTCCTGCCACAGTAGCTGGTCGGTACCTTGAAGGTGCACACGGTCTTCACCTCTTGGGCTTCCAGTTTGCCATAAACGAAGTCCTTCTCTTTGGGGGTGCACGCAGCAATCTGTCCGAATCTTATCAGCATGCTGCCATGGTGCACCAGGTACATGTTGAAACTCCCACAATCCACCTCAGTTTTCAGTCTTTCCAGGACTCCCTCTTGCCATGGAGCAAACCCTGTCTTCTCGAGATCGGCCATCGATAGCTTTGCAACGTCTTCTGCTCTTTTGCCTTCGTTTGGTTCTTGATTTTTCTCGGTTTCTACTTTGGGTTTGTTGCTGGGTGTTTTGCTTGTGTCAGGGAGTTTGCTGCCAGTCGGGACAGTACCGGACTGCAGATACTTGGCCGCATTCATCTCTTTGCTAAATATAGTGTCCCACATTTTGAATTTATCTAAATCCATGTCATCCTGTCCCCGAGCCAAGGCCTCTCGCTCATACTGAGTCAGGCCAACCATCTGACCATTGTCCACCTTCTCAGGATCTGAACCCC
Organism: Phyllobates terribilis; assembly: GCF_046119375.1. NCBI lineage: Eukaryota > Metazoa > Chordata > Amphibia > Anura > Dendrobatidae > Phyllobates > Phyllobates terribilis. The sequence continues at coordinate 969,100,047 of NW_027362762.1, forward strand.
CAACTGCACCCTCCTCCTGTTCCGGCTCGGATGGATCTAAAATGATTGTGTCTTTTGGATCCTCGGAAAGTTCTGGATAAAGTTCGGCCATTTTCAGGGAGCTAAAGAGAATCTTCTGGTCTCTCAATGTCAGGGCCACATCTAGACATTCCTCTCCAATCTCCTCCTGCAGGAGATTCTTGTAAAGCGTCTGGGGCTTGAGGATAGTCGGCCAGCGGTTCCAGTCCATGGAACAGCAGACCACGCTTGCTGGACAGACCTTCAAATGTTTTGCCTGCTTGCATCGAGACATTGAGAAAGGGCAGCCAAATACAGAGTTCAGGCATGGCACCCACTCATTGGGGCACAGAAGACTATGTTCATCTTCTTTGCACATGTGGAAGGTGGCACCGCAGTGCAGTTTGCAGCTGATTACGATACAGGAGACACCAGTATTGACGGGAGCATTGCAGCGCTTGTTGAAGCAGTTCTGGCAGTGCCGATGCTGTCCTGGTGGAGGCCGCTGGGTCCTTCCCTAAGAGTCAATACAAAAAACAAGTGGTAAAATCAAATATTTAATGAAACACTTAATATATAACACTTACTATATGAAATAACACATAAGAAGAAGCAGCAGCATAGAGGACATTATACAACTGTACTGAACATAGTAGCTGTGAATCCTGCATTGGGTTTGATAAAACACTTACTAGAAGGTTGCATCATGGGAAAAAATGTACAGCAGTACTGGGCAGTGTAGCTGTGAATCCAGCACTCAGATAAAACACTTACTGGAAATCTGAACCATGGAGCATACTAAACAGTAGTAGTGATCAATGTATCTGTGAATCTAGCACTGGGGTGAGAAAAAAAACAACATACTAGAAAGTATCAATATCATGGAGGGCATTATACAACAGTACTGAGCAGTGTAGCTGTAAATACAGCACTATGTGATAAACTTACTAGACAGTTGCATCATGGAGGATAATATACAGCAGCATAGAGGACAATATGCAGCAGTACTGAACAGGGTAGCTGTGAATACAGCACTGAGATAAAACACTGACTATAAAAGCTGATCCATGAAGAACTATAAAGAGTAGTACTGAGCAGTGTATCTGTGAATCCAACACTGGGATGAGATAAAATACTTACTAGAAAGCAGCAGCATAGAGGACATTATATAGCAGGAATGAGCACTGTAGCTGTAAATCCAGTTCAGAAAACCAACATTTCTATTATTTCACAACGTAAGATCCAGTGTTCTTGCATACTTTTAGATACACAGTGGGTAAAGAAAGTATTCAGACCCCTTTATATGTTTCACTCTTTGTTTCATTGCAGCCATTTGGTAAATTCTTAAAAAAAACATTTTTTTTTCTCATTAAAGTCCACTCTGCGCCCCATCTTGACTGAAAAACCCCCCAGAAATGTAGAATTTTTTACAAATTTATTAAAAAGGAAAAACTGAAATATCCCATGGTCGTAAGTATTCAGCCCCTTTGCTCAGACACATATTTAAGTCTCATGCTGTCCATTTCCTTGTGATCCTCCTTGAGATGGTTCTACTCTTCATTGGAGTCCAGCTGTTTAATTAAACTAATAGGACTTGATTTGGAAAGGCACACACCTGTCTATATAAGACCTCACAGCTCACAGTGCATGTCAGACCAAATGAGAATCATGAGCTCAAAGGAACTGCCCAAGGAGCTCAGAGACAGAATTGTGGCAAGGAACAGATCTGGCCAAGATTACAAAAGAATTTCTGCATTACTCAAGGTTCCTAAGAGCACAGTGGCCTCCATAATCCTTAAATGGAAGAAGTTTGGGACCAACAGAAGTCTTCCTAGACCTGGCCGTCCGCCAAACTGAGCAATCGTGGGAGAAGAGCCTTGGTGAGAGGTAAATAATGTTACGCACACGCCCGGACTGACTGGCGTGAGCATGATTAGTGATCCCACTGGACCATGAACCGAGGAGTGCCTGGAGGGGCGTAACTAAGTATCAACTCGGTCCGACCAAGGTCACACAGCGGCTCAGTCGACTCCGTGAACCAGGGAGGAACCGAGCAGATGGCCCAGGTGCTACTCCAGGTCAGACCCCGGTCACAGCTGTTGACCCACATCGGGGAATGCAGGAACAGGCAGGTTAGACTGGCATACAGACAGTTGGGCACTGGCAGGCACGGCTGGCATGCAGACAGGCGGGCACTGGCAGGTAGGAACGCAGGCAGGATAGGGACCAGTACAGACAGGGACACAGGAACGGAGCCGCAGATGCGGTGAACAAGCAGAGCAGAGCGAAACCGCCCGTGCGGTGAGCAAGCAAGCAGAGCAGAACGAAACCGCAGGTGCGGTGAGCAAGCAAGCCGAGCAGAGCGGAACCGCAGGTGCGGTGAACAAGCAAGCAGAGCAGAGCGGAACGGAACCGCAGGTGCGGTGAACAAGGAGAGCAGAGCGGAACCACAGGTGCGGTGAACAAGCAGAGCAGAACAGAGCAGAAGGTGCAGGCAGACAGGACAGGGCTCTGTTCACATGGAACAGACTGGAAAATACAGGAAGATAGTTAGAACACAGGAGGTAGATACGGAGGCAGGGAAACGGGACAAGCAGAACCAGATACACACAAGGTACTTACAATGAAGTAGCGAGTGGACACAAAACTCACAAACAGAAGTACAGAGACAACGAGTTGGAGTTAGGTGCAGGTTCAGACACTGCAGGAAAAGGGAATGTTCGAACATAGAGACAAACAGGTAACGGGCTAGGACACTGTTCAGACAGGAACTGAACCAGGAACGAGCCTGGGAACTCAGCGCCCAGGGTGGCGGAAAGAGACTAGAAGTCACAGATACAGGCAACAGGCCTGGGTATACAGCCCCCAAGGTGGCGGAACAGACAAGATACAGGACAGGACCTGGCAACTCAGTTGCACAGAACACACTGAAAGAAAGTGTTGCTCAGGCACCCCCTACTGGGTGGAGGGGGTTTAAGTATCCAGTGACTCACAGCAATAGGCTGGGGAGGCATTAGGAGTGCGCACACAGTAACTATAAGAATCAGGCAGTAGCCGTGCCGCCGCCCTAAGCGATCAGACAAGAGACACAGCAGGTACTGGAGCAAAGTGTGCAGCCTGGATTGATAGGTAAGATGGCGATCTTGCATGGTGGGAGGTGGTAAGCCATGCCAGCACGCCGCCAGGGATGTTACAAAGAAGAACCCCAAGATCACTGTGGCTGAGCTCCAGAGATGCAGTAGGGAGATGGGAGAAAGTTGAACAAAGTCAACTATCACTGCAGCCCTCCACCAGTCGGGCCTTTATGGCAGAGTGGCCCGACGGAAGCCTCTCCTCAGTGCAAGACATATGAAAGCCCGCATAGAGTTTGCTCAAAAACACACGAAGGACTCCCAGACTATGAGAAATAAGATTCTCTCGTCTGATGAGACGAAGATAGAACTTTTTGGTGATAATTCTAAGCGGTATGTGTGGAGAAAACCAGGCACTGCTCATCACCTGCCCAATACAATCCCAACAGTGAAACATGGTGGTGGCAGCATCATGCTATGGAGGTGTTTTTCAGCTGCAGGGGCAGGATGACTGGTTGCAATTGAAGGAAACCTGAATGCAGTCAAGTACAGAGATATCCTGGATGAAAACTTCTTCCAGAGTGCTGTGGACCTCAGACTTGGCCGAAGGTTCACCTTCCAACAAGACAATGACCCTAAGCACACAGCTAAAATAACAAAGGAGTGGCTTCAGAACAACTCTGACCATTCTTGACCTAAACCCAATTGAGCATCTCTGGAGAGACCTGAAAATGGCTGTCCACCAACGTTCACCATCCAACCTGATGGAACTGGAGAGGATCTGCAAGGAAGAATGGCCGAGGAACCCCAAAATCCAGGGGTGAAAAACTTGTTGCATCATTCCCAAGAAGACTCATGGCTGTACTAGCTCAAAAGGGGGCTTCTACTCAATACTGAGCAAAGGGGCTGAATATTTATGACCATGTGATATTTCAGTTTTTTCAGTTCTTTTTTAAGAAATTTACAAAAATTTCTACATTCGTTTTTTTTCAGTCAAGATGGGGTGCAGAGTGGACTTTAATGAGAAAAAAAAATGAACTTTAGAGTTTACCAAATGGCTGCAATGAAACAAAGAGTGAAAAATTTAGAAGTGGTCTGAATACTTTCCATACCCACTGTATACTGAGTATAACTCCAATCACTACCAAAGCTCAGATACCGGTTAATTTCACCAGTGAATTATGGGAGGTTTGGATGTGACTGGAGCAGAAAATGTCACCCAAGCTCTGTACAAGCAGTTTTCATGAAGATTTAACTAGTAAAATGCAGCATAGTGTTAAGATACATATAAAACTGTGAGACACCGGCCCCAAACTAGACTGCCCCCTAGAGACCACTAGTTTAATGGGTGTTATGGTAGTGATACTGGGTGATGGCACTCACCATGGTCTGTTAGTCTTCACCTCCAGCCAGGAATTATTCAGATCTCATCTGTGAATAGAGAATTTTATAATAACTTATCATAAAAAAAGGTACAGGTTCAGGCGACTGCTCAGTACATGAGGAATAACAATATTTCCTTGTTTCCTGAATTTTCACCAGTTTTCTCCTTTCTAACGTTCAATTATCTTTGAGCTACTGGTGGAGCCCATCTGCTGTGATGTTTCCCATACACAACACACAGACATGAGGGATTCCTGTTCTCTTTTCTATATCAAGCAACTGTTCAGTAGCAGCAGCAGCATGAAGGACATTATGCAGCAGGATTGAGCAGTGTAGCTGTGAATTCAGCTCTGGGGTGAGACAAACACTTATTAGAAACAGCAGCACCATAAAGGACATTATAAAAACAGTACTAACTAGTATAGCTGTAAATCCAGTCTTTAAGTGAGAAAAAACAATTACTATAAGTAGCAGCAGTAGCATGGACAATATTATACAGCAGTGTTTAGCAGCGTAGATGCGAGTCAAGCGCTGGGGTGAGAAGTCACTAGACGCAGCTGCAGCAGCATGGATGACATTGGGCAGCAGTAATGAGCCGTGTAGCTGTGTATAAAACACTTACTCTTACTAGAAAGCAGTGTCATGGAGAACATTGTACAGCAGTACTGAGAAGTGTAGCTGTGAATCCAGCACTGTGGTGAGATAAAGTAAAGCACTTCTCAGATATCAGCAGCAGAATGGAGGACATTACAGAGCAGTACAGAGAAGTATTGCTGTGAATCCAGCTCTGGGGTTAGATTAAATACTCACTTGGAGCAGCGGCAGGATGGAGGACAGTAAACAGCAGTACTGAGGTGTGTTGCTGTAAATTCAGCTCTGAGTGAGATAAAAAAAAAAAAAAAAACCACTTCGGGCTCATTCAGATGTCCGTGTAAATCGGTCTGATGTTGGACTGCAATGCACGGACTGGCCAAGAGTCTCCCGACCGGAGCGTGGCGGCTTCCAGCATTTCTATGATCCCTTAGGCCATGTTCACCAAATCTTTTGAGGAGTGGAATAACAGATATAAAACATTCAGGTCCCGGTTACTTGTATTTTTTTTTTCCTTTCATTTCTTCAGTTTCCATCTTATGTATTTTCAGGGGAAAAAAAAAATTTAAGAACGGAAACTTCAGTTTGTGCAAATCCTTCTTGCGCAGGACGCCTTGTTCTTCCTCACACTGAAGATCAATCTTAATGACATGAGCTGGACGTTTGGGGGTTACTGTCCGTCTGCAGAATACCCTGATGGTATTACATGGATAAATATCTGCAGCCGGACGACGCCCAACATCCAGCCAATGTCATAAAGAACAAGGAGTCCTGGAGGTGATGATCCAACTCCGGAGCCCTGATCTCCCATCATCCCGTCTGTCTGGGATCACAAGAGACAGAAGGATCCGCACAAGCCTCATACACAGAAGATCTGGGGTCAGGTCTCCATGATGTTTGGCACAACCTCCTCCCGAGATCCTCCATAACCTGTGTACAAGTGATGAGAAGGAGGTGACGGGCGGTCACCAGATACGGACGATGGAGGCGACGGGCAGTCACCAGATACCAATGGGATTTACATTTCTCTTTACATTTTTTTTTCACAACTATAAGCTTTTCTACATAGCTTTTCACATCTGCAGCATTTTCTCCACACCTAAGACTTTTGCACCGTCCTGTATTTTCCCGTGCTTCGCCCCTAGTGCCCCTCAGTGCACATCCTTTGTGTCATGACCATTGTGCCCTCTGTACCCTTCCTCGTATTTCCCGTGCCCACTGTTGCCTCCTCGGTCCATTCTGTGTCACCTCCTCACATGTAGCTCTGTCTGTGCCCGCTATGATGTAGCCCCGTCACCCCTCAGTTCTGGGCCTCCTCACCTGTCCCCGGGGGTCCGGTCACTTTCCTGCCTCCTTTGCCCTCATTGTGGTGGGCTGTGCAGCCGCTCGCCGTGTGGCACAGGACGGTCATGTGGACATTTATAAATAGCCGCCCCGGTCACCATGTGCCGTCTCCGCTTACACGGCTGCTGCTTCCATTAACCCTCTGCAGCAGCGGCTCATGTCTGTGTCCAGGGGTATAATACAGAGACCTGGAGGGAGATAGGGGGGCAACAACACAGACGCTCCCGGCACAGAGTCACCGGGGCCGAGTTCTTACCACATTGTCTAGTTATTAAAAATCTTCCATCTGTGAAGAGTTTGTCAATTTCCCTGCAGCCCCCCGGGGTGGGGGGCTACAGGCCCAGAATGGACAAGAACTGTGCACGACCCGAACAGCAACACCGACACCATGAGCAATGATTTATCAGTATGGGCGGACCGCACAGAATTCGTTTTGGGGTCTGACATCCAGGCTGCCATTTTAGTTATTGAATGTTACAGCAGTCTGCCCATTAACTCATTCATGACCAAGTGTTTTTTTTTTTTAGTTTGTTATAAAGTTTTGCAAGATTTAGTGTAATTGATGACTTACTATAAAAGGCTTCAGAGCCTTCAGCGGCCCCCCACAGATCACTTCTAAATGGTTAAACCGCCGGCACCTGCCCGGTATGAGGAGTAATGTTCTATTGTCACACAGGGGTTAAGTCTTGATTCTGCCCTTCAAAACGTCACCACTAGGGGGAGCTCTGTGCACAGGGATGAATACAGCTCTCAGTATGTCGCCACATGTACAGAAAGTCCCCTAGCGGCCATTTCTGAGCCCAAGTTTCAGGCTGTGCGACTGCCACAGTTCTGATCATCCATAGAAAAATGAGTGACAGCGGATAAATGAGCCAATCGCTGCGGTACATGAGAAACTCAGATCGAGCGCAGCTCCTGCAGTTAATAAATAAGTTTATTAAATATGACAAATCAAGTCTGAGACTTTCAGTCCCTGAGAGCGGCAGTGAGACGTGCCGAGCGCTCCGCAATAAGACGATGACGAGCGCTCCGCAGCCTCGCTACCTGGCGTTACGGCGCAGTTCGGACGTCGCCTTTATGTCGCTCTCCATCTGGCCAATCTGCCGCGTTATCTGCCGTATGAGAACCTGGAAAGGAGAAGAGAAAGTGCGAGATGTGAGACGGGTAACAGAACTACATGTCCCAGCAGACCCAGACAAAGATCAGCTGCAGCAGAAGTTCACATACTGACCCACAGCTGAGGGTTTGCTACAAATCACTTCTAGACTTCATTGTACCAAACCTCCAGCTGTGATCAGCAGACCTTCAATATGTTCTATTCACTGGCAGCGAGCAGAGATCTTAGCTTGATGATGTTTTCAGCACTGACCCTCCCCTTATATCTGTACCCGGCTATTATGCCCCCCACCCCCACCGCGTGCCCCTCGCTCACATCCACGTGCCGCTGACAGATGGACAGTCCGATCCGTGCATAGTCCCTCTGGTGCACGCTGCTGCCACCTGCTGGACGATCCATGGAACAGCGGCGTTCAGGCCCTTTCCTTCTGCACAAACCCTGAAGGAAGGAAAAGTCCAATATAAAGTTCAACACGTGGGAAATAAACAAAAAACAAAAACTAAGTACACCCTCTGAGTTTATTTACATATGACAACGATTACACAGGTTTGTAACTAAAAAGCGGTTTGATTATTTTCATATAATTTGCATGTATTTTGGGGTTTTGATAACAAAAAAAAATATTGAAAGAAATCCTAAACGTCAGGATTGCCACAAACCTATAGGTTCTTCTGCAAACTCTGGTGTGAATCATCAGCAGGCGGCTTATATTCTTTCCCCATTATCATCAATAGGAACTGTGTGATTGGCTGGTGGCAGTCAGGTGGTTAGTGACATAGGGAAAGGTGCTTACGCTTTCAAGAAACTTGCATTGGAATCTCATTCAACCATGTTTCCCCAAATTAGTGTTATGGCTTTGCGGAAGTGTATTAAATTCGCCTGATCGTTTGTTTCATTTGTGGTGAATATACAGTGTTGAATCAACAGCTGAATATTACAGACTTTGTGAATAAAGTATACTTCGCATACCTCAGACTAAAACTAGGAGATCAAGATAAAGTTTGAGCGCCTCAAAGTGTGCAAACAGTGTGTTGAGGACTTGCGAAATTGGTTCAATGGTAAGAAAACACCAAGGTTACTTACCAGTAGCCGGTTTTTCCTGAACCCATGACAGCACACCTTGAGAGAGGGATCCGCCCCACCAAGGACAGGAAACAGTCTGAAATAATAAAAGGGTGGTACCTCTCCCTCGCTTCAGTTGGATTACAGAGCATTGAGAGGACCTCCAGAAAAGGTTAGACACATAACCAACACCTACAATATAAAGGGCGTGAGAAAGACAGGGGGGGAACCTACGGGTGCTGTCATGGGTTCAGGAAAAACCGGCTACCGGTAAGTAACCTTGGTGTTTTCCCCTCACCCATGACAGCACACCTTGAGAGAATTTGAGAATATGAGCACCCTAGGGAGGGACTACCGCCTGAAGTACCCTTCTCCCAAAGGTAAGGTCAGAGGAGGATAGATCCAACCGATAGTGCTTGTAGAAGGTGGATGGTGCAGACCAAGTAGCAGCTTTACATATCTGGTCAATCGAGACGTCTGCTCACTCTGCCCAGCAGGTTGCGACAGCTCTGGTGGAATGAGCTTTAATACCGTCCGGTGCCGGAACACCTGTAGATGTATAAGCTAGACAAATGGCCTCCCTAAGCCACCTAGAAATAGTTCCCTTTGATACCCCGTGACCTTTCCTACTCCCCTGAAAGGCCAGAAACAAGGAGCGGTCCTTCCTCCACTGACTAGTCATGTCTATGTACTGTAGTAATGCCCTTCTAACATCCAGATTGTGGAACCTAACCTCCCCGGGGTTTTTAGGGTTACTGCAGAAAGAGGGAAGCACAATCTCCTGATTACAGTGGAATCTGGAATCTACTTTCGGAAGGTATGCCGGATCTGTACGCAGGACGACCCGGTCCTCATGAATTTGGATGTATGGCCGAATCAACAGAAAGGGCCTGCAGGTCACTCACCCTACAGGCCGACGTTAAGGCCACTAAGAAAATGGTTTTGAGGGTGAGGATCTTTGGAGAGATAACCTGCGGGGGTTCAAATGGGACACCAGAGTGCGTTTAAAACCAAATTCAGGTCCCAGGGAGGAACTCCGAGCCCAAACTGGTTTAGCTCTGGAACAGGATTTAATGAATCTAGAGACCCACCTGTTTCCTGCCAGGTTACAATTATAGAGCGCCCCTAGGGCGGACACCTGAACTTTAAGAGTTCCCGTAGCCAACCCCAGGTCATGTCCCTTTTGTAAAAACTCTAGGACTTCTCTAACTGGAGGTTTATCCGACAATAGGGAGTCTTTAAAATCCAGGAATTTTCCCCAGACTCTGGAATAAATTTTACTTGTTATGGGCTTTCTACTACCCAACAGGGTAGAAACTAGGCCTGGTGAAAACCCCCTATTGCTCAGTAACATCCTCTCAAGTTCCAAGCCACCAGATGGAAACCTTTGGCTTGTGCATGGAACATCGGCCCCTGGATGAGAAGGTCCGGCCTGTCCGGCAGGACCCAGGAATCAGAGACTGACATTAGGCGAAGCAGGGAGAACCAGGGTCTTTTTGGCCAAAAGGGGGCTATTAGAATTATCCTCGCCCCCTCCTCCCGAATTTTCCTCACAACTGCCGGGATCATCACTATCGGTGGAAACGCGTAGGCCTTCCCGAACTTCCAGGGTATTTGGAGAGCGTCTACATCATAGGGATTCTCTGTTGGATTTAGTGAACAGAATCTCTCCACCTTCCTGTTCGCCCTGGTGGTGAACAAATCTATGTCCGGTGACCCCCATAGCTGGATAATCAATTGGAAGACTATCGGGTTTAGAGCCCACTCTCCTTGTTTTAAAATGTGGCGACTGAGGAAATCTGCCCTTGAATTTTCTACCCCCCAGATGTAAAGAGCACTGAGGGATGGGAGATGCTGTTCTGCTAGATGCAGGATCCTGTTTGCCACTACCATCAGGGAGCGAGATCTTGTTCCTCCCTGGTGATTTATATTCACCACTGTCGTCCGATTGTCAGACCTGATCTGGACATGGCGACCCTGTATGTGGGGAAGGAAGCCTATCAGGGATTTCTCTACTGCCAAAAGCTCCTTTAGGTTTGATGACGCTTTTTTCGTGACGTAGCCAGAGCCCCTGAACTGAGAGATCTGCTAGATGACCCCCCCAGCTGGAGCCACTTGCATCTGTTGTAATTGTATGGTCGACTGGTCTGGACCACTAAGCTTGAGGTCAGATTCTCCCTGTTTGTCCACCAGGAGAGGGAGTTTACTGTCTCCAAAGAAAGATAGTTTTTTTCCTAAATGTCCGTTGAAGGATTTGTGCTGACAGGACCTCCCACTAAAGAAGCCTCATATGACTCTGGGCCCATTTGACTGCCGGGAGACGAAGTTATGGAGCCTAGTAGGGACATTGCTTCTCTCAAGGACATTACGGGAGACCTTATGGCCCTTGAGACCAAGCTGATTATTTTGCAAACCTTGTCTTCTGGGAGGAAACAGGATTGGTGTTGGGAATCTAGGGTCAAGCCCAGAAAGATCTGAGTCCTTGAGGGGGATAGTTTTGATTTTTGAATATTTACCACCCCAGGTGATGTAAAGCTGTCCTGACCTCTAAAAGTTGAGGGGAACAGTGGTCCTCCGATTTCCCCATTATCAGAAAGTCATCCAGATAGGGAACAATCACCACGTTTTTGATTCGGAGAAAAGCTGTCACCTCCGCTATAACCTTCTATAACCTTTGTAAACACTCTCAGTGCTATCGAGAGTCCAAAAGGTAGGGCAGTGAATTGGAAATGTCTGAATTGCCCTTGGATGAACAGGGCTACCCTTAGATACTTCCGGTAGTCTGGATGGATTGGGACGTGATAGTAGGCATCTTTTAGGTCGATAACTGCCATGAAACAATTGTGGTGTAGGAGTTTTACTGCAGAGTTCACCGATTCCATCTTGAAAGTCTGGTTGATTATCAGCTGATTTAGACTTTTGAGGTTGATAATGGTCCTTAAGGCCCCATTTTTTTTTTTATCCCGAACAGGGGGGGGGGGGGGGGGGGATAAAAAAACCCGTCCCCATTGTGAATCTGGAACTTCGTGAAGGACCTGCTTGTTGACCAAGTCTAACACTTCCGATTCTAGAGCCATCTGCTCCTCCCTGGACTTCCTCCTGGAGGTGATCATGAAGGTTCGGTGAGGGACCTGACTGAAGCGTATCTTTAGGCTGTTCTTTATGATATCCAACACCCAGGGATTTGAAGTGATGGCTTCCCAAGCTGGGATAAAATGGGAAAGCCTTCCCCCAACCTCTAGCCTCGCATCATTGGGGAGATTTTTTTGGAACTGGAGGATGGTCCTCCAAACATGTAACCAGAGTCCTTTTTAGATCTGGGCTCCCATCTTTTCCTTTCTCCTGGAGGGCGACCCCGGTTAAATCTCTTCCTCCGAAAATAGGACCTTTTTGTTTCCCCCGTGAACCCTGGGAAACCTCTCTGTCACCAGCCTTCTCCAAAAGCTCATCCAGTTTTTGGCCAAACAAAAAGTTTACCATCACAAGGAAGAGAACAAAGCTTATGCTTAGATTGTAGGTCTCCTGGGCAACCCTTGATCCACACGGCTCATCTGGCAGCATTAGACAAATTTGCAGACCTGGCAGCGAGTTTAACTGAATCCGCTGAGGAGTCGGCCAAAAAAGCAGATGCTGCTTGTACCAAAGGCAGATTGGAGAGGATTTTATCTCTGGACATCTTTTTATCCTTGAGCTGGTCTCCTAATTGCTGAAGCCACACCATAAGTGACCTAGCGACACAAGTGCCTGCTACTGCTGGCTTCAGGCCCCCTGCCGCCGCTTCCCAGGTGTGACGCAGGAAGGAATCTGCCTTCTTATCTAGAGCATCCTTTAGACTGCCCGAATCTTCCAGGGGTAGGGACGATCCTCGAAGTGGTACCTCCTTTTAGAGGATGAGGGCAACACTCCTGATTTCTCCGGCTTCCTCCATTCCCGATCTATAAGGGTCTGAATTTGGGGATTCACTGGAAATGAGCGTCTTTTTTCCTCCAGGCCTGCGAACATAATATCTTCCAGGGACCTGGCTGCCTTCTCCTCCCTCAACCCCAGGTTGATCTGACAGCTCTGACCAACTTGTCAGTATCCTCAATAGGGAAACAGGGCTTACCACTGTCTGATGAAGAGGAGGATGCCGAATCACCGAGGCAAAGATCCTCTGACTGGGAGGATAAATCATAGTCGGAGGAGATATCTTTATGGGATCTTTTTCCCCTTTAGTAAGCCTTTCAGGGAATCCTGCACCTCTGTACGGATTACGGACCTCAAATTAGAAGCGAAATCCAGGGTGCTCTCCGCTATAGTTTGGTTAATACAGCTAGCACAAAGCAGTTTCTGCCAATCTATGGAAAGGGGGGCCTGGCATAAGGCGCAAACCCTGTGCTTCTTTTTGGCGCTACTCTTCTTAGGTTCCTAAGGAATGAAGCACATAATAACTTTCCATTACTATTAAGTGACATTCACGAAGATCACTCACCCCTGAAGTCACAAAAGGGTACCGGATTTGGAGGCTGTGGCGGGACATAAGACGAATACCTTCTGGATGGCCCTGAAGCGTCCGACACCTTACTCCTCCTGCTGCCGCTGCGGTTGCTGGAGCGGCCGTCCGTGTGCCAGGTGTCAGACTGCTTCTTCCACTGGCGTTGATGAGATTGAGGGGGTCAGCTGCTGCAGCTCCTGGCTGTCCTGGTCTGCCATAGCTGCTACACCATGAGCTTGAGCATAAGCAGCGCTTGTCAGGAGAACCCCCTCCACCTTAAATAGGGCACATCCGGACCTCTTCCGGTCCATGTGTCCTCCCCCCTCCAGACACCCACCGGCCGATTTTTGAAAAAAAGCCGGCCGGCAAGCGCTTACAGGGCGCCGCCATTTTGGTTCCGGGTGCCGCCCCCGATGTCAACGGGCACGCCTCTCCCAGCGTGCACCGCGCCGTGATGTCAGGCGCGTCATACCCGGAAGACGCTGCTCCCGGCGTGCGACCAGCCAGGAGCCTGCGGCAGGGAGAGGACAGCGCAGCGGTCTGCGGGGAGCCGGAGCCCTCACCGCCTCCGCCCTCTCGGACACTGCTCCAGGGAACTGCGGACGGCTCTTCTGGGACCCGGAACCCGGTGCACAGGCAGGTGCCCGCTCTTCCACACAGGAACAGGCCCAGGTAAGTAAGACACCTTTCTTCAGACAGGTTCCCATCAAGGACAGGAAACCAACTGAAGCAAGGGAGAGGTACTGCCCTTTTATTTCAGACGGTTTCCTGTCCTTGGTGGGGCAGATCCCTCTCTCAAGGTGTGCTGTCATGGGTGAGGGGAAAAAAAAAAAAAAAAGCTTTCCGTTATGGGATTCCTATGGTATGGCGAGAGCAAAAGAACCATAGTGACGATTGTTACCTTTGTTCAATGTGAAAGGGTATAATTCAATGGAAGCATTCAATTCATACCCCAATCTTCACTCAGCAATTTGTCCCATCCCCCATGGCACAGATATACGAGTACCCAAGGCCCCTGCTACCTTGGAAGAGATCCCAAGCTCCGATGAAGGTGGAATCATACCTGAACCAGATGATGAATCAAGTTCTGACTTTGAAGAGGATACAAGAACAAAATCTTTTTTTTCCCCCAGGAGGAGATGAAGAATTTAGTACGAGACTTGAATCTTCCCAAAGATGCCGCTGAGTTACTCGGCTCAAGGCTCAAAAGCAGGAATTTGTTACCACGAGTGTCTTTTTCATGGTTCAGACATTGTGAAAAGGAGTTCGTTCCTTACTTTGCCCAGGAAGACAAGTTGGTTTATTGCATCAATGTCGAAGGTTTGATGGGTCAATTCAAAGGCCGATATGATTCAGCACGATGGCGTCTTTTTATAGATTCTTCAAAAAAGAAGCCTCAAAGCAGTTTTACTCCACAACGGCGGTTTTTACGCTTCCATCCCTGTAGGTCATTCCGTACACTTGAAGGAAACCTACGAGAACTTGGAATTGGTTCTTCGCAAACTTAAATATGAAGACAACAGTTGGCAACTGTGTGGGGATTTGAAGGTCTTGTGTAACAAGCTGGGTATACCAAATACCCTTGTTTTCTGTGTCTGTGGGACAGTAGAGACCAACAAAAAAAAAAAAAAAATCACTGGACCAAGAAGAGTTGGCAGCTGAGGGTGCTCAGTCTGTGAAAAAAAAATGTCCTCTGAGAAACTTTGGTAGCTTCCTATGAAGTTCTTCTACCACCTCTCCACATAAAACTGGGCTTGATGAAGCAATTTGTAAAATCACTTCCAAGAGATGGGGAATGCTTCAAGTACTTGGGGGTCATCAAGTTTCCAAGCCTCTTGGAGGCAAAATTGAAGGAAGCGGTGTTAGTCAGACCAGACATTAGAATTCTTATATCTGATAAGGTTTGTCAATACCAAGACAGATCCTCAAAAAGAAGGGTGGATTGCATTTAAAGAGGTTGTAGAGAATTTTTTAAACAAACACCAAGGTTACTTACCGGTAGCCGGTTTTTCCTGACCCCATGACAGCACACCTTGAGAGAGGGATCCGCCCCACCAAGGACAGGAAACAGTCTGAAATAATAAAAGGGTGGTGCCTCTCCCTCGCTTCAGTCGATTACAGACCATTGAGGGGACCTCCAGAAAAGGTTAAACACATAACCAATACATACTCATCCCAAACAAAGTGCTCACCAGGGTGTGAGAAAAAGACCGGAGGGGGGAGGAACTACAGGTGCCGTCATGGGTTCAGGAAAAAACAGCTACCGGTAAGTAGCCTTGGTGTTTTCCCCTCACCCATGACAGCACACCTTGAGAGAATTTTGGAGAATATGAGCACCCTAGTGGGGAACCACCGCCTGAAGTACCCTTCTCCCAAAAGGTGAGGTCAGAGGAGGATAGATCCAACCTATAGTGCAGACCAAGTAGCAGCTTTACATATCTGATCAATTGAGACATCTGCTCTCGCTGCCCAGGAGGTCGCTACAGCTCTGGTGGAATGAGCTTTAATACCGTCCGGGGCCTGAACTCCTGTAGATGTACAAGCTAGACAAATGGCCTCCCTAAGCCACCTAGAAATAGTTCCCTTTGACACCCCGTGACCTTTCCTACACCCCTGAAAGGCCACAAACAAGGAGTAGCCCTTCCTCCACTGACTAGTCATGTCTATGTACTGTAAACCCTTCTAACATCCAGATTGTGGAACCTAAACTCCCCGTGGTTTTTTGGGTTACTGCAGAACGAGGAAACACAATCTCTTGATTACAGTGGAATATGGAAACTACTTTCGGAAGGTACGCTGGATCTGTACGTAGGACGACCCGGTCATCATGAGTTTGGGTGTACGGGGGGGGGGGGGGGGGGGGGGATCAACAGAAAGGGCCTGCAGGTCACTAACCCTACGGGCCGATGTTAGGGCCACTAAGAGAATGGTTTTGAGGGTGAGGATCTTTGGAGAGATAACCTGCGGGGGTTCAAATGGGTTGCCAGAGAGTGCGTTTAAAACCAAATTCAGGTCCCAGGGAGGAACTCAGAGCCCAAACTGGTTTAGCTCTGGAACAGAATTTAATGAATCTAGAGACCCATCTGTTTCCTGCCAGGTTACAATTATAGAGCGCCCCTAGGGCGGACACCTGAACTTTAAGAGTTCCCATAGCTAACCCCAGGTCACGTCCCTTCTGTAAAAACTCTAGGACATCTTTAATTGAAGGTTTATTCGACAATGGGGAGTCTATGAAACCCGGGAATTTCACCAGATTCTGCTATAAATCTTAGTTATGGGCTTCCTACTACCCAATAGGGTGGAAACTAGGCCCGAAGAAAACCCCCTATTGCTCAGTAACATCCTCTCAAGTTCCAAGACGCCAGATGGAAACCTTCGGCTTGTGCATGGAACATCGGCCCCTGGATGAGAAGGTCCGGCCTGTCCTGTAGGACCCAGGGACCCGAGACAGACATTAGACGAAGCAGGGTCTTTTTGGCCAAAAAGGGGGCAATCAGAATTATCCTTGCCCCCTCGTCCCGAATTTTCCTCACAACTGCCGGGATCATTACTATCAGTAGAAAAGCATAGGCCCTCCTGAACCTCCAGGGTATCTGGAGAGCGTCTTCAGCATAGGGATTCTCTGTCGGATCTAGTGAACGGAATCTCTACACCTTTCGGTTTGCCCTGGTGGTGAACAAATCTATGTCCGGTGACCCCCATAGTTGGATAATCTGCTGGAAGACTATTGGGTTTAGAGCCCACTCTCCTTGTCTTAAAGTGTGGCGACTGAGGAATTCTGCCTTTGAATTTTCTACCCCCCAGATGTAAAGAGCACTGAGGGATGGGAGATGCTGTTCTGATAGTTGCAGGATGCTGTTTGCCACTACCATCAGGGAGCGAGATCTTGTTCCTCCCTGGTGATTTATATACGCCACTGTTGTCCAATTGTCAGACCTGATCTTGACATGTATGTGGGGTAGGAAGCCTATCAGGGATTTCTCCACTGCCAAAAGCTTTTAGGTTTGAGGATGTCCCTATTTCGTGACATAACCAGAGCCCCTGAACCGATAGATCTGCTAGATGACCCCCCCCCCGCCACCCAGCCGGAGCCACTTGCATCTGTTGTAGTTGTATGGTTGACTAGCCTGGACCACTGCAAGCCTGAGGTCAGATTCTCCCGTCTCTTTTCTAAATGTCCGCTGAAGGATTTGTGCCGACAGGACCTCCCACTGAAGAAGCCTCATATGACCTTGGGCCCATTTGACTGCTGGGAGACAGGACGTCATGGAGCCCAATAGGGACATCACTGGAGACTATGGCCCTTGAGACCAAGCTGATTATTTTGCAAACCTTGTCCTCAGAGAGGAAGCAGGCTTAGGAGTTGGGAATTTAGGGTCAAGCCCAGAAAGATCTGAGTCCTTGAGGGGGATAGTTTTGATTTTTTAACATTTATCAACCCTCCCTAGCTGATGTAAGGCTGTCCTGACCTCAAAGTTGAGAGGAACAGTGGTCCTCCGATATCTCTATTACCAGAAAGTCGTCTAAGTAGGGAACAATCACCACTAGTGTTGAGCGAGTATGTTCTGTTAACCCTTTCGCAGAGTATGCTCGGACGAGCACCAAGTATTTACAACTGCTCGGTGATATGGTTGAATCACTCCCGTGTGCATGATTTGCGACTGTTTGACAGCTTTATTACATGTGAGGAATGTCTATCAAACAGTCGCAAATCATGCACACGGGAGCGATTCAACCATATCACTGAGCAGCTGTAAATACTTTGTGCTCGTCAGAGCATACTCTGCGAAAGGGTTAACAGAACATACTCGCTCATCACTAATCACGGGACGTCAGCAGTCGCGTGATCCGTCACATGACTAAATGACGTCATGGCAGGTCCTTTTAGACTATCACGAGCTGCTGGCAAGCCAGGACGGATCGCTATGGACACAGGGGGCCATCAGAAGGTAAATATAATGTATATTTTTTATTTTATACCATTCTTTCGGTCACACTATATATGAACAGGGGCTATCACTGTCTGATGAAGAGGATGATTATTCACCGAGGCATGGATCCTCCGACTGGGAGGATGAACCATAGTCTGAGGAGATATCCTTATGGGATCTTTTTTCCCTTAAGTAAACCTTTTCGGGAATAGTGAACCTCTGTACGGATTATGGATCTCAAATTAGAAGCAAAATCCGGGGTGCTCTCCGCTATGGTTTGGTTAATACAGCTAGCACAAAGCGGTTTCTGCCAATCTATGGAAAGGGGGGCCTGGCATAAGGCGCAAACCCTGTGCTTCTTTTTGGCGCTACTCTTAGGTTCTTAAGGAATGAAGCACATAATATCTTTCCATTACTATCAAGTGACATTCACGAAGATCACTCACCCCTGAAGTCACAAAAGGGTACTGGATTTGGAGGCTGTGGCGGGACATAAGATGAATCCCTTCTGGATGGCCCTGAAGAGTCCAACACCTTACTCCTCCTGCTGCCGCTGCTGGAGCGGCCGTCCGTGGGAGGCGTCCGACTGCTTCTTCCGCTGGTGTTGAGATGGAGGGGTCAGCTACTCCTGGCTGTCCTGGTCTGCCATAGCTGCTATACCACAAGCACGAGTATAGGCAGCGTTTGCCAGGACAACTCCCCCAGCTAAAATAGGGCACATCCGGAACCTCCCGGTTCAGGAGTCCTCCCCCCCCCCTCCTGACGCCCACCCGCCGAGGTTCCAAAAGCCTGCCGGCAAGCGCTTACATCCGGGTTAAGTCCCCGACGTCATCGGGCACGCCTCTCCCAGCATGCACCGCGCTGTCAGACGAGTCACACCCGTAAGACGCCGCTCTCGGCCAGCCAGGAGCCTGCGACAAGGGGGAGGACAGCACAGCGGTCTGCGGGGAGCCGGAGCCCTCCTCACCGCCTGCGCACGCTCGGACACGGCTCCAGGGAACTGTGGACGGCGCTTCTGGAGCCTGGAACCTGGTGCACAGGCCGGCGCCCACTCTTCCACACCGGAACAGGTCCAGGTAAGTGTGAACAACTTCTTTCAGACAGGTTCCCATCTAGGACAGGAAACCAACTGGCAAGGGAGAGGTACCGCCCTTTTATTTCAGATGGTTTCCGGTCCTTGGTGGGGCAGATCCCTCTCTCAAGGTGTGCTGTCATGGGTGAGGGGGAAAAGATCCTGACTACACATTGTGGGACGAATGGTGAAAGCATTTCAAGCTTTAGGTTGCCTAATGAGTTTGAAAGTGCATTTCCTCCATTCCCATCTTAACGACTTTCCTGAAAATTTGGGAGCTGTGAGTGAAGCGCAAGGTGAACGATTCCACCAGGACATTAAAGAGATGGAAAGAAGATACCAGGGAAAATGGAGCATTACAATGATGGCAGCCTATGGTGGATGCTTCAGAGACATTCCAGATGCTACTCACAAGCGTAAACCTACAAAGAGGAGCCTCACGGGGGAGGGGGTGTAATATCGATTTTAGTGAGCTCATTTCAGTTCAAAAATGATTTTCATAAAAAATTTGTAATAAAAAAATTGTCATTTCATTTATTTTGCAGTATTGCCTTATTTAACAGTTACCTAAATTGTCAGGAAACGTGATGTCCTATGACAAAACAGAGGTCATTTTCGGATTCAGAGCACCAAAAAACAAAGATTACGTGGAGTAACCAACAGATCCTGAAACTTATTTTTTGCAGATCTGTAATTTGTCCAGTCCAGAAGCTTCTGCCATCTATTAACTCAGGGGTGTACTTACTGGCTCACAGCTTCTGCATTGTATATACGCACCAGGCGCAGGCTCCACGGCGAATCTTCCCACAGATTGTCCACAAGTTCTGTAACCGGAGAAGGGGTCAGCTCGTCCACAAGGGTCTTCACAGCGACACTTTCTTGTTTAATGGCTTCCAGCTCCAGATCTGCAGCACAGAATAAGGAGGATAGTGGGAGTTGTGCATCAGCTGGAGGAGGATGATGGGGGGAGTAGTCCCCTCACTTACTGGCTCTCTCCAGGCGCTTGGTGACGTCCTGTGCCCGGCGCTCCAGGTCACTCAGCCGGGTCTCTATGGCACCGAGATAAAGCTGATGAGTCTCCAAATCCTTCTTCAGAGAATTCAGCTGCTGGGCTGAGGAGAGGAGACCCTGGGGGGACGAGGAGAGGAGACCCTGGGGGGAGAGCAAGGGTCAGCCACAGAAATTCACTCCTTACCCCGTGTGGTGCCAATGACCAGCACGGTGCTCTGAAGGAGGCTGGTTGTGCATCCCAATAGGTGAGCCACCCCCCTCTTGACTATACATCAGCTGAGGAGGGGGCTGGCTGCGCTATTAAGGGCAGTCAGCCGCTGCCTCCACACAGTTTTGCTCCCATCCTCTGGACCCAGGAAGGAGCACACACCAATGATGGGGGAAGACTTCTTTAGCCGCAGATGAATGCCCCGAATTGAAAATCTCACCTTTACACAGGACACTGGGTATAAAGGGTTGCTGGGGTTCAACCACTTTGGCCACCAGTGACCCAAAACAGTGACTCTGCAGACCCCGGGTTGCATGGAGCAGAGGTGTGTGTGCGGCCTCTGCACCGTGGACGATGAATGGTGCAATAGGAGTTAGAGGATCTCCAGAAATGAATGAAGCACAGACCTCTGCTCCATGCAACATGGGGTAGGCCAGTTTTTGGGGTCACTGTTGACCCCAATGGTTGAACTCCAGCAATCGGATATAACCAGTTGCTGCGGTTCCTTCCATGTCCCAGTAATATATATTTGTACTGAGTTGCTATCCTGACGCTCAGCCTCGTGTCCTCGGCTGTGGTGACGCCGGCTGTGTATGACAACATGGAGTTTGCAGTTTCTACACTTCCACCGTCACTCACGGGTCTCAGTCTGTGGACGGATCGCTCTTCGGCCCCCGGTATTTCGTTCTCTCGCGTCTTCTCCGAATCGCTTAAATGATCTGCTGGAGAAGAGGGAGAGGTGGTGGTGGTGATGGTCATCAGATTTGGTTTTTCCCTTTACTCAGATATTTGTAATTTCTGATCGGTAATGAATCGCTCACGCCACCAGTCAGAAGCCGATATCAGAGAAGTGGATCCCAATATCTGATAACAGACTCCCTCCCCCACGACTCACTGAATATGACTGCAGTGGTTCTGTACTCCTCTGCTCTCCGGTCCGCTGCTGCTGCTGGTCGATTGCTGGGTTTGTGCGTTTTGCCTGCAGACACCTGACAAGGAAGCAGAAGACATGAGGGGGGGGGGGGCTACAGCACACAGATGGACCGACAGAGATCCCCCCATACACTGACCCCCTGCCCCATCAGAGGACTGATGCTGTGTGTATGACAAGCGGACCCCTCCATCATGTACAACCAAGCATCAGGACTAAAGAGTGAGCAGCTCCTGTACTCACCTCCGACACCGCCTGGCGCCCCCTGCAGGACAGGCACATGCCCTGTGGACGGGGAACTGAACCAGAAGCGCAAACCTGCAAGTAAAAGCGTTAGTAAGCAGAGGTCACATCCAGGACCCTCTGTGCCCCCATAACCAGGGGTCACTCACCTCCAAGAGATCTTGGATCCAGGGGATCACATTCATCATTTTATGCCAGTGACGCAACAAATCCATCGAGAAGAAAAACCCACGAAGCAGACGGCAGGGAAACCTGTGTATAAGGAGGGAAGCGAGAATATGGGGGTCACCAGATCAATGCAGCACTCAGGGGGGAATGTAGACCCAAGACACAATGTGCCACCATCATCACTGCAAAGAGGAGGCGCTTATAATATTAGGCATCAGAGGGTGAGAAGTCACAGTGACCCTCTCCACAAGGTGACGTTATGCTCTAGACCCCCATCAGAGGCCTCTCATCCAGCCAAGTAAGACCTCCCGTTTTGCTCTGATGAGCAGCAGATACCCTGAAACACAAGTCTGCAAACAGCGTCTAGTTTGGCTTTTATACGGCTCGTTAAGGTCAATGCTGATTCCTGATTGCCACTGCCTGTAGGTGGCGCTAGACGGTCAGTCATCTTCCTCTGAAGAGCCATTTGCAGATTTTGGAGCAAACGCCGTCACATTTATCCTAGTAAATCCTCACCATTGACCGTCACACATCCGACATGCAATGGGAGTGCTATTACAGTCCACGTGCATTATACCCGAGTGCCCCTACACTTCCCTGTGGGCCAATATCAGGGTCCAGATAGCCTTCAGCCCCCCCCCCCCAAGTCAGTGCCAGTGTTACCTTTACAGGGCTTGGAGGGGCAGCACAGAGTCCCCTCCATCATGCACACAATGATTTGCACCGATTGGGGCAATTCACTGGTGACAAATCTAGGATCAGAGTGTCCTTTGATCCAGGGCGTCCGTCGCCATCAATCACCTATGGGGGAACCATAGTCTGCAGATGACAAGGCTTGTAAGGGTTAATGGGGTCGCAGTCACCTGGAGGCCCCTCGGGGTCTGCAAGCATCTTCATGACGTCTGGGGAGGAAGGCTGAGGAGAGCGCCACAGCCAGAGACCACGAATCCTGCAGAGAGTCCCGACATCCACAGGACACAGCTCGAGCGCAGCCGCCATCTACAAGAAGCTGATAGGGGGCAGTGCAGGCACCAATACCTGGGGGGTTACAGGCAGCAGGACAAGAGCCGCACCATTACCTCTTCCAGCAGCTTCACAGCCTCATGGACACAGGCGGGGTCCGGAGAAGAGTCCAGGAGCTGAGCCCGACCCCTGCAGAACCGCAACAGATCGCAGCAGCAGCAGCAGCCGCCTCTGAAGAGAGAGCGGCAGCCAGTAATGATGGAGCTGACGACGCAGTAGACTGATAACTAACGAGCCGTGTAACTGTGCATCCAGCACCGGAGCAGGAATATCCCAGGAAAGAACAAGGACAGAGCCCAGTGACTGACAGCGAGCAGAGACCGGATACTGCAAGATGTAAGCGGAGCAAACACAGAATATCCCTCTAATTACCTACAACTCGTCTTCTCTCTCAGACCAGACGGGAACCAGGAACATCTCTCATAGGAACGCCGTGCCATTACTAATACTAAAGGAAGAAAACAAGCGAGTGCAGCTCTGGAGTAAAATACAGGCTGTAACTCAGGATCAGTAATGTAATGTATGTACACAGTGACTGCACCAGCAGAATAGTGAGTGCAGCTCTGGAGTATAATACAGGATGTAACTCAGGATCAGTAATGTAATGTATGTACACAGTGACTGCACCAGCAGAATAGTGAGTGCAGCTCTGGAGTATAATACAGGATGTAACTCAGGATCAGTAATGTAATGTATGTACACAGTGACTGCACCAGCAGAATAGTGAGTGCAGCTCTGGAGTATAATACAGGAGGTAACTCAGGATCAGTAATGTAATGTATGTACACAGTGACTGCACCAGCAGAATAGTGAGTGCAGCTCTGGAGTATAATACAGGAGGTAACTCAGGATCAGTAATGTAATGTATGTACACAGTGACTGCACCAGCAGAATAGTGAGTGCAGCTCTGGAGTATAATACAGGAGGTAACTCAGGATCAGTAATGTAATGTATGTACACAGTGACTGCACCAGCAGAATAGTGAGTGCAGCTCTGGAGTATAATACAGGAGGTAACTCAGGATCAGTAATGTAATGTATGTACACAGTGACTGCACCAGCAGAATAGTGAGTGCAGCTCTGGAGTATAATACAGGATGTAACTCAGGATCAGTAATGTAATGTATGTACACAGTGACTGCACCAGCAGAGTAGTGAGTGCAGCTCTGGAGTATAATACAGGATGTAACTCAGGATCAGTAATGTAATGTATGTACACAGTGACTGCACCAGCAGAATAGTGAGTGCAGCTCTGGAGTATAATACAGGATGTAACTCAGGATCAGTAATGTAATGTATGTACACAGTGACTGCACCAGCAGAATAGTGAGTGCAGCTCTGGAGTATAAGGGTATGTGCACACTGTCCAGGGCTGCCTGCAGCTCTGACACAGCAGAATAGTGACCGGTGGCTTCCACTCAGTTTATACAAAATTAGTGATTTTTTTTCCCCCACATGCGGACTTTCCTCATTGATGTTAGTCTATGGGGAAAGTCCACATGCAGACCCGCAAGAGAAATTGACATGCTGCGGGTCTGTAAGAAGCACGGCATGTCCGTGTCCGCGGGTGGTCCGCAGGTGCACAGAGATGTATAGTGGACATGGGATTTCTAGGACTATCATGCACTGCGCTGTCACATCTGGACGCTGCGGGTTTGCCGCTGTATAACACTCAGTGACGCAGCGTCACACCGCAGCGCTCCGGACCGTGTGCATGCACTCTGAGGATATGGGTATACAAGAGGCATTTGCAGGAGAAAAGTCTGCAGTAAAAAAATTAATTAAGAAAGTTTGTGGCATTTCCATCACGTACATTTAAATGTGTGAAAAATTCTGGAAAAGCAGCAAGAAGTAACGCTACATGTGAAACTGGTTCAACACTGCAGGCAGACCCCGCCACCATGGCCCCTGCTCCGCCCTCACCTGCAGCCCGGCCTCTCCTGCCGCCGCCCTCACTGCTGACTACTTATAACATAGGGATCAGCTGACGTCACTGCTCGTTAACCCCCTGCATGCTGATCTCAGGATTCCCCTCACATTTGTGATTAGCACACACGTTATTAACCCTTCAGTTGCTGTTGTGACCGTTGACTCTTCCCATCAGTCCACAGGGATCTGTTAATCCATCTTGTCACATGACGCATCTGCCCACAAAAAACATGGCGGCGGCGCGGTCAGCTGGTCGCTCCAGTGATGACGTCAGTGACGGCGCAGGATGGTCACGCGCGCAGTTTAAACCTGACGAGCGGCTCCGGACAGCGGAGGAGAGGAGGTAAAAACCATGTGAGGAAAGGGGGAGGATAAAGTGCCGGGACAGACCATTGTGCAGAGCAGGGGTGATATCCAGTGTGGCGGCAGATCCGACCCAGTGAGGTCAGTGGTTCAGTCCCCCTGTAGCCTGGTTGTCATGGTGACCGATCTGTAAACTCTGGGGGCTCGTTATCAGGGGCTGCTCGCACATTTCGGGGCCCCATGCCGCTGGTTACCAGTTGCTCCTGCACAAAGCGGAGATCTGCATGCTGGGCGTTGTAGTTGTCAGCCATGATTTGTGTGATGACAAGATGGCGGCCGCTTCACCTTCTCCCTCCTCTTCTCCTTCCGCAGGTCCGGGGCCCCATCCTGATAATGTGGCCCCCTCAGAGGACCCCCGTGGGGGCCACGTTTCCAGGCCCCGTCGCCATGCACTGAGCAAAACGGACGAGCAGCCATCACCATGCAGAAGCCGCACAGATCCCCGGCCACGAAGGCCAGCCTGGCCGCCATCTTGTTCGGAGGATTGACGGTCAAGGAAAATGATACGAAGTTGGGGGTGCCCAGCACTAAGGGGGTCCTGGGCCCCCACAACAGCTGCAAGCGTGTGCGTCCGCGCTCCATGTCCAGCCCGGGGTCCGAGGACCCCATGAGCCCCTCCAGGTGTAAGAAGCCAGTGCTCCGTACACACCACAAGCCCCGAGCTCCGAGCAGCAGGACGTCTGCCAGACTGCGGGGCCCCGGGGCCAGCAGAGGAGCGGCTGACAACTTAGACTACACCCTGCCCGGCTCCGAGGACCCCACCAGCCCCTCCAGGTGCAAGAAGGCCACGCTCCACACACACCACAAGCCCCGAGCTCCGAGCAGCAGGACGTCTGCCAGACTGCGGGGCCCCAGGGCCAGCAGAGGAGCGGCTGACCACTTAGACTACACCCTGCCCGGCTCCGAGGACCCCACCAGCCCCTCCAGGTGCAAGAAGGCCACGCTCCACACACACCACAAGCCCCGAGCTCCGAGCAGCAGGACGTCTGCCAGACTGCGGGGCCCCGGGGCCAGGAGAGGAGCGGCTGACAACTTAGACTACACCCTGCCCAGCTCCGAGGACCCCACCAGCCCCTCCAGGTGCAAGAAGGCCACGCTCCACACACACCGCAAGCCCCGAGCTCCGAGCAGCAGGATGTCCCCTGCACAACAGAGCGGGGGCCCCGGGGCCAGCGGAGAAGCGGCTGACACCAGAGACTACATCCTATTCAGCCCGGGGCAGCAGGCGTCCATCCTGGAGAAGGGGAGCAGGCGGGAGAGCTGGGGCGCCATCCCCTCCGCCTCAGTGCTAGCGCCACCGTCTGGTCTGGAGCGCTCCCTGCTGGACGGCAGCGGTGAGTGTGCGGCAATACCAGCAGGACGCCGTGGAGGGTCGGCCGTTGTGTGCAGACTTCCCGGTGACACTTTTTATGCAGAAATTTATCTTTTTCCGTCCCCCATATTTCTGAAGCGTTTGCGCCTCTTCTTACGCCGCTCTGGATGAGGTTCGGGAGGCTAAAGGTTTTTATTCTGACAGATTCGGTTCTCAAAAAAATGACAAATTTTTGCGCATTTTCGCTTGCGGCGATGGAGACCTAGATGTGACCCAGATGTGAACCCCCCCGGCCCTGTATTCACCTCCTGAGAAATGTCGCTGATAGCGGCCGACGTCCTGACAGCGTATTAGAGAGGAGCAGAACCTAAAGGGGATTTGGTGACGTCCCGACCAGCGGCCATGTGACCCTGCGGCCAATCAGATGCCATGTGACCCTGCGGCCAGGCGACTGTCAGTTATGATGTCTCTTCTGCTCGGGCTGCGACCTTGGCTTCTTCCTTTTTACTGCCATGACTTCTCTGTGAACCTTTACAGAAGAACGGAAAACCCTTTTACAGGGATGATCTAGCAGGATTATATCTGGATTATATCTGGTTTATATCAGGATTAGACAGCACTTTCCCTCTGGTTCCTCAGATGTCGGCACCTCATGGGCTTTTTTTAATTCTGTTTTCTACCAGGGCTGTACAGTCGGTCGGCCAAACCTCCGACTCCTCACTTTCCCTGACTCCGGCCCCACCGCCCCGGTTTCTATTCCAGACGACCGGTCACCTGGTGTAATCGCCGCTGTTCTGGATCCGGGGAGGTTTCTCTTCTGTTCCTGAGATCCGGACTCCTCATTCCTGTTTATGAATCCAGCCTTGATAGCCAATCAGGGGTGGCCCTTGCCTTCTCTGTGGGCTCCGCCTAGTTGGCTAATGAGGCTACATATACATGCAAGAATGAGGGGTCCGTATCTCAAGAACAGAAGAGAATCCTCCCCGGATTCAAAACAGTGGCGATTACAGCGGGTGACAGATGCCATGTTCGGTGTCCGTCTGTAGATCGGGGTATTCTTTCTCCAATAATGGCCACTCCGTCTTCGCTCCTCGCCGTGACCTGCGGTGGATTTTACCTAGAAAACTCCATTACACTGTGGTAACTACTGGTCTCCTGAGCTCCCCCTGCTGGAGGGTGGGAGAACGCACTGAATTTCTGACCTGATGGCTGACGTTTCCTCCTCCGTTGTCTCCCGCAGGACGTGGCCTCCATGTGGTGGTGCCGGCCGAGCTGGCGGACAAGCTCCTGCTGGGGTCTGCCCAGAGCCGTACAGGGGGCGTACGCCGGCCTGGGGGTGGTCCAGATGTTTGAGTGGCAGGCGGAGTGTCTGATGCAGGGGCAGGTCCTGGGGGGGAAGAACTTGGTGTATTCTGGTGAGTATAGTCTGCCATGTTACCCTCCCCCTCCCCCGGTCTATAGCTGCAGAATATTCATGTGGTAACAGCTATATATACAGTATATATACAATGACCTGAGCCGGCCGAGCTCAGGAGGTGCACCGGGCGCTGATACCACAGATATGAGGGAATTGCTATGTGTGGGATTGTCCTGCACCGTCACATTAACCCGTTCTTTCCTCTCAGCTCCTACAAGTGTCGGGAAGACTCTGGTGGCCGAACTGCTCATCCTGAAGAGAGTCCTCGAGAAGCGGAAGAAAGCCATATTCATCCTGCCCTTCGTATCAGTAGCCAAAGAGAAGACCTTGTACCTGCAGGTAACGGCAGAGCAAATGTGTGCTGCCCCCTATAGGCTGTGAGCTGCTGTACTGTTAGATCAGGAGGCGCGGGGCCCCGAGAGGTCAGGAGGCGCCGGGCTGTGCCGGGCCCCTAGAGGTCAGGAGGCGCCGGGCTGTACTGGGCCCCTAGAGGTCAGGAGGCGCCAGGCTGTACTGGGCCCCTAGAGGTCAGGAGGCGCCGGGCTGTACTGGGCCCCTAGAGGTCAGGAGGCGCCGGGCTGTACTGGGCCCCTAGAGGTCAGGCGGCGCCGGGCTGTACTGGGCCCCTAGAGGTCAGGCGGCGCCGGGCTGTGCTGGGCCCCTAGAGGTCAGGCGGCGCCGGGCTGTGCTGGGCCCCTAGAGGTCAGGCGCCGCCGGGCTGTGCTGGGCCCCTAGAGGTCAGGCGGCGCCGGGCTGTGCTGGGCCCCTAGAGGTCAGGAGGCGCAGGGCCCCTAGAGATCAGGAGTTGCTGAGCTTTTATCAGTTACACATTGTTTTTCAGAACCTGTTCCAGGAGGTCGGGGTCCGGGTCGGCGGGTATATGGGGGGCTCCCTCCGGTCGGGGGCTTCACCTCTTTGGATGTCGCTGTCTGCACCATTGAGAAAGCAAATGGCCTGGTGAACCGACTGATCGAGGAGAACAGGATCGACCTGCTGGGTGCGTACTCCAATCTGCTACAGGATGATGGGGGTTATGTGTCATTGATGTGGAGTAGTGGACTGAAAATGATGGGTGTTGTCTCCTCTGATGATGATGTAGGTTGTGGTGTCTCACACTGTTAATGATGGGGGTTGTGGTCTGGTTTCCCCTGTGTGCAGGGATGCTGGTGGTGGACGAGCTGCACATGTTGGGGGATTCGCACCGCGGTTATCTGCTGGAGCTTCTCCTCACCAAGATCCAGTACGTGACCCGGAAACCTTCGGCCGGGTGAGTGATCTATCGGCAGATTGTGCACATAGTATGTAATGGAGACCCCCGGAGATACAGCGATGTCCCTTCCAGGATGACCCCTCGGACGGGACGTAACTCTTCTTTCCGCCTCTTCTTGTTTCCTTATCACGTTGCAGGAATAAATCCTCACGCGACTCCCAGATCGAGGTGCAGATCGTGGGGATGAGCGCCACTCTGCCCAACCTCGGCCTGCTGGCTTCCTGGCTCGGGGCCGAGCTCTACCACACCGACTACCGCCCCGTGCCCCTCCGAGAGCAGCTCAAAATCAGCAAAACCTTCTACAACTCCTCCATGGCCGCGGTGCGGGAAATGGAGCCGCTAATTCACGTGAAGGTGAGAACTGACATGTAATGATGGAGGGAGGGGAGATGTCCAGCCGGCGTCACGTCCGAGCAGCCGGGGGTCTCCTAACTCATGTGAGACATGTGGAGGTCAGGAGATCCCCGGCCGCTCCATCCTGTGACTGCGACACACAAATGTGTGGTCTTACTGATTCCCGCTGACGCCTCCGCTCTTATCACAGGGGGATGACGACCATGTTGTCAGTCTGTGTTACGAGACCCTGCAGGGCGGTCACGCCATCTTAATCTTCTGTCCATCCAAGAACTGGTGTGAGAAGTTGTCCGATACGATCGCCCGAGAGTTCTACAACCTGTACCAGCGGGCAGCGCTTGAGGCGGCAGGTAAGACCTGGGCAGAAATATCGGGGGGCTGCGCGAATATCGGGGGCAGCGCAGGAGGTGGCAGGTAAGACTTGGGCACAAATATCGATGCAGCGCGGATATCGGGGGCTGCGCTTTCTTACTGCTGTCAGTCCTGGGCTGTAGATGTGCGGCGTCAGCGTCAAGCTTCTGTGGGTCGGTGCCCGTTGCTTATTCTCGGCTCCTTCTGGCACGACATCTCGTATCCATCCCGCAGTCACGGTGGAAAACAACACAAATTATCCCCCAAAATAAACTATCCCAAACCAGAGATTTATCCGAAAGGGAGAGACCACCGTCTATGGACAGCTGCTCCCGACTCCTGCCCCTATTACAGTGTTACATCCCCCAGAAATCGTTACCTGATGGTGGGAACTCGATAACAAAACTCAATATAAACAGACAAAAATAATTCTAAAAAGAAAATCACAAAGCATCTCCTCCGTGCTCCAAAGTGGACGTAATATACAGATATACTGGGGCGCTCGTACTACCCTACATACTGGGGCGCTCGTACTACCCTACATACTGGGGCGCTCGTACTACCCTACATACTGGGGCGCTCGTACTACCCTACATACTGGGGCGCTCGTACTATCCTACATACTGGGGCGCTCGTACTACCCTACATACTGGGGCGCTCGTACTACCCTACATACTGGGGAGCTCGTACTACCCTACATACTGGGGCGCTCGTACTACCCTACATACTGGGGCGCTCGTACTACCCTACATACTGGGGCGCTCGTACTACCCTACATAATGGGGCGCTCGTACTACCCTACATAATGGGGCGCTCGTACTACCCTACATAATGGGGCGCTCGTACTACCCTACATAATGGGGCGCTCGTACTACCCTGCATAATGGGGCGCTCGTACTACCCTGCATAATGGGGCGCTCGTACTACCCTGCATAATGGGGCGCTCGTACTAACCTACATAATGGGGCGCTCGCAGTAACTTACATAATGGGGCGCTCGCACTAACCTACATAATGGGGCGCTCGCACTAACCTACATACTGGGGCGCTCGTACTACCCTACATACTGGGGCGCTCGTACTACCCTACATACTGGGGCGCTCGTACTACCCTACATACTGGGGCGCTCGTACTACCCTACATACTGGGGCGCTCGTACTACCCTACATACTGGGGCGCTCGTACTACCCTACATACTGGGGCGCACCCTACATAAGTTAACTTATAGGGTCCCTCCCTCCACTAGGTGGCATCGGGGACGTAATTTCTCTCCTAAATGACGCCTTATTCTTAGTCCTTCAGGTGTTACCTTGTTGCTCCACCAGGTGGCAGCACAATTCCAGGCTTCTCCTTTAAAAGTCTTGGAAGTTGAGAAGTTTTTGAGTTTTCCATCAATGTTTTATGCTGACTAAAGGGTTAAATTATTCTGCCTTTTGCTCTGTACTGATGGGGGTAGTTGTTGTTTGTGACAGATGGCAGATTGGAGCCGAGCATCGCCCCTGTGGTCCTGGACAAGGACGGCATCCAGGACGTGGTGGGGCAGCTGAGGCGATGTCCGGCCGGGCTGGACGCTGTTCTTGGTCGCACCGTTTCCTGGGGCGTGGCTTTCCATCATGCCGGTACTGACCACTGTAAATGACGGTTGCCCCCTTCTGATTACTGCTGTGACCCTCATTAACCCCTTCTGGCACGTGTCTACCTCCATTGTGTCCGCAGGGCTGACGTTTGATGAGCGTGATGTGATAGAAGGCGCCTTCCGGCAGGGTATTGTCCGTGTGCTGGCGGCGACCTCCACCCTGTCCTCCGGCGTCAACCTCCCGGCCCGGCGGGTCATCATCAGGACTCCACTGTTCAATGGGCGACTTCTGGACATCCTGACGTATAAGCAAATGGCAGGAAGAGCCGGCCGCAAAGGGGTGGACACCGAAGGTGAGCGCGGGGAGGGGAGTAATGCGATGGCGGTATTACTGCGCTCCGGGAGTGTGCACGGATCTGGGGTTTGTGCACTCTACTGTCGTCTGCTATCAGCCAGGCTGACTGTCAGGCCGGTGACTGTGACCTGATATCATCCTCGATGCTATGGAAGCAAACGCTTAGCGAAGGGACGTGTTAGATCTGTGCAGAGATTCTCATTTTCACTTCTGTTTCCGTCCTCCGCAGGGGAGAGCATCCTCATCTGTAAGCCTGTGGAGAGAGCGAAGGGGATCAGTCTACTGCAGGGGTCCCTGAAGCCGGTCCAGAGCTGCCTGCAGCGGAAGGAAGGGGCCGGAGTGACGGGCAGCATGATCCGGGCTATCCTGGAGGTGAGGACCCACTACATCATGCATCGCCCTGTACCCATATTCATCCTGAGCCTCCTGGTTCATGTTCCTGCACTGCAGTGATAGCTGTCGCTCACAGGTGGAGCAGCCGTAGTGACGGAACGTGATATGATGACGTCCGGGCACACGAGTTCTCACTCACTCTGATTTGCACCCAGATCATCGTTGGCGGGGTGGCAGACACCCCCGAGGACGTGAGGATTTACGCCTCTTGCACCCTGTTGGCTGCGAGCCTGAGAGAGGAGGGTGGAGATCCGGAGCGGCGGGACCACGGGGCGATTGAGGCGTGCGTGGACTGGCTGCTGAGGAATGAGTTCATACAGATGGTGGAGGAGGAGCAGCACGGAGAGAAAGGTAATGGTCACCGTGCGGAGGGGACGCCGAGGAACCTGGTTACCCCCAAGACTGATCCTGACCAGGGGGGATTATCCGACCTCCAGACATGATGTTCTGATGTTTCTCTGCAGCGGAGGTTTACCGCCCCACAAAGCTCGGCTCCGCAACACTCTCGTCCTCGCTGTCTCCCTCCGAGGCTCTGGGAATTTTTGCAGATCTTCAGAGGGCGATGAAAGGCTTCGTCCTGGAGAACGACCTGCACATCCTGTACCTGGTGAGTGATCACACAACCGCGGATCACGCCCTGCGCCTCGTATCACTGAGCCCCTCTGTCGCCCTCAGGTCACCCCTGTGTATGAGGAGTGGGCCACCATCGACTGGTACCAGTTCTTCTGTCTCTGGGAGAAACTCTCCGTGTCCATGAAACGCGTGGCCGAGCTGGTGGGGATTGAGGAAGGCTTCCTGGCCCGCTCTGTAAACGGAAAGATCGTCGCCAAAACGGATCGACAGCATCGGCAGATCGCCATCCACAAGAGGTGACCGTCCGTGATGTGAGCTGTGCGGCAGCTAGCTGACCCTGAGCTCCCCAACGCCCCCCCTTAGTCTGTAGTGCCCATCCGTACGCGACTCTTCATGTTCCCTTCTCTATTGTCGCTCTTTACTCTTTAAGGAGCCGAACAATATTAGTTTTTCCTTCCTCCTCTTATTCCAGGAGCCATAACTTTTATCCATCATCATTGCTCTATCAAGGCTTGGTTTTTGCAGGACAAGTTTTAGTTATTAATGACACCATTAACTTTACCGTATAATGCACTAATAATGGGGGGGAAAAAATCCACGTGCTGTGAAAATTGTGGAAAAACAATTGCAATTCCCCCTTTTTTTTATTGTATTCATTGTTCAGTAAAAATGACCCTGTAACGTGATTCTCCAGGTCAGTGCAATCATGGGGATTCCAGGATTGACTATCAATCATATATTTTAATAGTAAGTGTGTGTGTGTGTGTGTGTGTGTATATGTATATATGTATATGTGTGTGTGTATATATATATATGGCGGGGTGGCATCCTTGAAATTATTCCAGAAAATGAAGCATTTCTCCCAGAACATTATCACAATTACACGTTTTGTTACACACCGGTTTATTTCCTTTGTGTGTGTTGGAGCAGCACAAAAAAAGGCAAATTGAACATAATTTAACACAAAACTACAAAGATAGGCCGGACACAATTGTCGCCCCCTCCTTAATATTTGGTTGCACATCCTTTGGAATAAATAACTGCAATCAGTCGCTTCCTATAACCATCAGCTTCTTCCTCCTCAGCCGGGATCTTGGACTCTTCTTACAATCTGCTCCAGGTCTCATATGTGAAGACGTCTTCTCCCACCAGCAATTGTAAGATCTCTCCCCTGGTAATCTATGGGATTCAGATCCGGACTCATTTCTGCCTCTTCAGGACTCTCCAGCGCTTTGTTTCCATCCATTTCTGGGGGCTTCTTGAAGTATGTTTGAGGCCATTGTCCTACTAGAAGACCCATGACCTAGGACACAAACCCAGCTTTCTGACACTGGGCCCTACATTGCCACCCAGAATCCTTTGGTAGTCTTCAGATTTCATGATGCCTTGTACACAACCAAGAAACAGCATAAAATCCCAAAACATCCACCATATCTGACTGCAGGTCCTGTGTTCTTTTCTTTGTACGCATCATTCTGTTTTCAGTAAACAGTAGAATGATGTGCTTTACCACAAAGCTCTAGCTCATCTGTCCACAAGACTCTTTCCCAGAAAGATTTTGACTTACTCACGTACATTTTGGCAAACTGCAGTCTAGCTTTTTTATGTCTGTGTCTCCTGCCATATCGTTTCAATTCATTCAAATGTGGACAGATAGTTATGACAAAGGAACATCAACATCACTGAAGACGGGTTTGTAACCTTGAGCTTGTTGATATTGTTCAACAATTGTGTTTCTCAAGTCCTCAGACAGTTCTCTTCTCCTCTTTCTGTTCTCCATGCTTAGTGTGGCACACAGACACACAATGCAAAGATTGAGTCAACTTCTCCCCTTTTTATCCGGTGTCAGGTGGGATTTTCATATTGCCCACATCTGTTACTTGCCACAGGTGAGTGTGAACGAGCATCACAAGCTGGAAACGGTTATTTATTCACAATTTTGGAAAGGTGTCAACAATTGTGTCCGGCCCATTTCTGGGGTTTTGTGTGAAATTATGTCCAATTTTCTTAATTTTTTTTCTTTTTTTTTTTGTGTTGTTCCAATACACACAAAGGAAATAAACATTTATATAACAAAACTTGTGGAATTTCTATAATTTTCTGGTAGAACTGCTCCATTTTCTGGAACAATTTCAAGTGTGCCAACACTTTCGGCCATTACTATATATTAGTTTTGTGTGGGTATTTTCTGAGATCTGCAACTTTTTCAGCAGTCGGAGACAATGTGCGTCAGGGGTCGGTAAGGGATTCAGCAGTACGTGGGATGTTGACGGGGACGGCAGGTCGTGCTCGGACCATTGTTTCTTCCTTTTCCCCCTCCAGGTTTTACACGAGCCTCGTGCTGCTGGATTTGATCACTGAAGTTCCTTTGTCAGATCTGACGAAAAAATACGGCTGCAGCCGAGGTCAACTCCAGTCCCTGCAGCAGTCGGCCGCCACCTACGCCGGTGAGTGACCACGAGAGCCTGGGAAGGGTCATCAGTTCACATCATACGCAGATGTAGCCGAGCGGAAACTGCCATAAATCCTCTTGGAGCATAAAATCATCAGTGGTTTTGTTACAATGTTTCGTCCTACAGGAATGGTGACTGTGTTCAGTAATCGCCTGGGTGGCACAACATGGAGCTGCTCCTCTCCCAGTTCCAGAGTCGGCTGACGTTCGGCGTACAGCGAGATCTCTGTGACCTGATCCACCTGGATCTACTGAACGCTCAGAGGGCGAGAGCGCTCTACAACGCCGGATTCATTACTGTCAGCGTGCTGGCGAGAGGAAATGTCAGAGACGTGGAAACCGCCCTGAAGAACGCGGTGCCCTTTAAGAGGTGATAAAACCTGTCTGCTGAACCGAGAGATCGTCCTGTTACCTTTCTGATAACATGATGAGTTATTATCCTGCATGTATTTACTATAATACTGCCCCCTATGTACAAGAATATAACTACTATAATACTGCCCCCTATGTACAAGAATATAACTACTATAATACTGCCCCCTATGTACAAGAATATAACTACTATAATACTGCCCCTATGTACAAGAATATAACTACTATAATACTGCCCCCTATGTACAAGAATATAACTACTATAATACTGCCCCCTATGTACAAGAATATAACTACTATAATACTGCCCCTATGTACAAGAATATAACTACTATAATACTGCTGCTATGTACAAGAATATAACTACTATAATACTGCTCCAATGTACAAGAATATAACTACAATAATACTGCCCCTATGTACAAGAATATAACTACTATAATACTGCCCCCTATGTACAAGAATATAACTACTATAATACTGCCCCTATGTACAAGAATATAACTACTATAATACTGCCCCTATGTACAAGAATATAACTACTATAATACTGCCCCTATGTGCAAGAGTATAACTACTATAATACTGCTCCTATGTACAAGAATATAACTACTATATTACTGACCCTTATGTACAGGAATATAACTACTATAATACTGCCCCTATGTACAAGAATATAACTACTATAATACTGCTCCTATGTACAAGAATATAACTACTATAATACTGCCCCCTATGTACAAGAATATAACTACTATAATACTGCCCCCTATGTACAAGAATATAACTACTATAATACTGCTGCTATGTACAAGAATATAACTACTATAATACTGCTGCTATGTACAAGAATATAACTACTATAATACTGCTCCAATGTACAAGAATATAACTACAATAATACTGCCCCTATGTACAAGAATATAACTACTATATTACTGACCCTTATGTACAAGAATATAACTACTATAATACTGCCCCCTATGTACAAGAATATAACTACTATAATACTGCCCCCTATGTACAAGAATATAACTACTATAATACTGCCCCCTATGTACAAGAATATAACTACTATAATACTGCTCCTATGTACAAGAATATAACTACTATAATACTGCCCCCTATGTACAAGAATATAACTACTATAATACTGCCCCCTATGTACAAGAATATAACTACTATAATACTGCTGCTATGTACAAGAATATAACTACTATAATACTGCTGCTATGTACAAGAATATAACTACTATAATACTGCTCCAATGTACAAGAATATAACTACTATATTACTGACCCTTATGTACAAGAATATAACTACTATATTACTGACCCTTATGTACAAGAATATAACTACTATATTACTGACCCTTATGTACAGGAATATAACTACTATAATACTGCTCCTATATACAAGAATATAACTACTATAATACTGCCCCTATGTACAAGAATATAACTACTATAATACTGCTCCTATGTACAAGAATATAACTACTATAATACTGCCCCCTATGTACAAGAATATAACTACTATAATACTGCCCCCTATGTACAAGAATATAAGTACTATAATACTGCTGCTATGTACAAGAATATAACTACTATAATACTGCTGCTATGTACAAGAATATAACTACTATAATACTGCTCCAATGTACAAGAATATAACTACTATATTACTGACCCTTATGTACAAGAATATAACTACTATATTACTGACCCTTATGTACAAGAATATAACTACTATATTACTGACCCTTATGTACAAGAATATAACTACTATAATACTGCCCCCTATGTACAAGAATATAACTACTATAATACTGCCACCTATGTACAAGAATATAACTACTATAATACTGCCCCTATGTACAAGAATATAACTACTATAATACTGCTCCTATGTACAAGAATATAACTACTATAATACTGCTGCTATGTACAAGAATATAACTACTATAATACTGCTCCAATGTACAAGAATATAACTACAATAATACTGCCCCTATGTACAAGAATATAACTACTATATTACTGACCCTTATGTACCAGAATATAACTACTATAATACTGACCCTTATGTACCAGAATATAACTACTATAATACTGCCCCTATGTACAAGAATATAACTACTATAATACTGCCCCCTATGTACAAGAATATAACTACTATATTACTGACCCTTATGTACAAGAATATAGCTACTATAATACTGCCCCTATGTACAAGAATATAACTACTATAATACTGCCCCCTATGTACAAGAATATAACTACTATAATACTGCCCCCTATGTACAAGAATATAACTACTATAATACTGCTCCCTATGTACAAGAATATAACTACTATAATACTGCTCCTATGTACAAGAATATAACTACTATAATACTGCTCCTATATACAAGAATATAACTACTATAATACTGCTCCTATATACAAGAATATAACTACTATAATACTGCTCCTATGTACAAGAATATAACTACTATAATACTGCCCCCTATGTACAAGAATATAACTACTATAATACTGCCCCCTATGTACAAGAATATAACTACTATAATACTGCCCCCTATGTACAAGAATATAACTACTATAATACTGCCCCCTATGTACAAGAATATAACTACTATAATACTGCCCCTATGTACAAGAATATAACTACTATAATACTGCCCCCTATGTACAAGAATATAACTACTATAATACTGCCCCCTATGTACAAGAATATAACTACTATAATACTGCCCCTATGTACAAGAATATAACTGCTATAATACTGCCCCCTATGTACAAGAATATAACTACTATAATACTGCCCCCTATGTACAAGAATATAACTACTATAATACTGCTCCTATGTACAAGAATATAACTGCTATAATACTGCTCCTATGTACAAGAATATAACTGATATAACTTTGTTGTCTGTGGATACAAAGGCTGCTCCATCTTCAGGGGGTTTTATATCTTCCGTACTGTTTCTCTACCCTCAGTTTTTTCGTCCTCAGTGTCGGGGGCTGTCGGTATTATTCCGCTCCCCTCCCGCTCCTTGTTTCTTGCCTTATGTCTCGCAGGAGATCTCCAGCTGTTATAACTGGAAGTTTTAATTACAGGCACAGGGATGTGCACGGCGGCGGCTCCTACGTCCTGCTGCATAATTGGGGCTATATCCCTCCGCTGAGAGCTGCATACGCACTACGGCAGTGACAGGGGACGCGACTCGATGCTGCAGATGGTCCTCTCTAATAATCTCGTCCCAGCCTCCTGTATCTCGGTGACGGGGTCCCGATCCGCAGCTCGTGCCGTTCTTCAGCCGTGTAATTAACAGGGGGACGCGGTTAATATGTTTCTCCACGTCCTGATCTGCCGGGGATGATCTCCAAATCCTGGATAATTGCAGAATTTCATTTTCATGATTTACAAAACACTTATTGGCTGGAGAGATTAATTAGAAGCGTGAGCCGCCATATTGCTCCCCAGAGGTTGGCGCATGTCGCACTCCTCCGATTAACTTTATTTCACTAATTAAATCCAGTTTCTAAGTTTATAAATGTTTTACTTTTCTTCATTGATCTCAATTTACTTCCTATCTTATACCGAAATCGCCTCCGGAGCTGCATTCATAATTCTGTATTCACTACATCCCTTGCAATGCAGTACAGAATTTCCATACTATTTGCCTATCGGATGACAATTTTGATCCTGGTGCAAAAATGTGAATTCGCAGGGGGCAAAATTGAGGTTTATCCAAGAGCACAGCAGCACAGCAGAATTGTGATTGCAGCTCTGGATGTCATTTTTGTATTTTTTTTGCTACTCAGTTCTTCTTCTTTTTTTTTTTTTTTTCCTCAGTACCCGCCGAGCTGTAGATGAACACGAGGAAGCCGCCCAGGAGCGCCGAGCTGCTCGATGCATCTGGATTTCTGGGAGAAAGGGCCTGACGGAGCGAGAGGCGGCGGAGCTCATCGTGGAGGAGGCACGGAGGCTCCTGAAGGAGGATCTGGCTCTGATGGGGATCCGCTGGAGTCCAGATACAACCTTAGAGTCTGGGTCATCTCTGGACACAAGCTCCGAATCCTCCACCGAGCAGCAAGAGAAGCCCCCGACCTCCGAGGTTAACCCTTCCCTGAATTCAGAGAGAGCAGCTCCTGAGCTGAGGAGAATGGAGACGGCTACTATTGCACATTCTTCAGGTGCCACATGTGCCGGGCACCGGGAGCCGAGCACAAAAAGCATTGTGGTGAAAGATAAAGAGAACATCCCGGAAAATGTAGGAAAGTGTCCTGGGACGGGAAGGGTTATTAGCCGAGAATTAGCGATTAGTAGTCCGGGTACTGGGGCCGAATCTATAACCTCTGGGGCGATGAGTGCGGCCATTAAATGCCAAGATTACGGTCACCTTGGCAATGCTGCTGTTGGTGTCACATCTACATGTAATGAACAAAAGGAACATGTGGCAGATGCCCGGCCGCTCGGTGAAGATCCACCATCAAAGGACAAGAATGCCAAAGACCCTACAGCGAAGGGTGGGCCCGATGGAATATCAGCAGGGAGCTCAGATGCCCCCGCATTCAGTATTCCAACTATACATCCTTGTCCTGCTGCCCGGGTGACCGATATCTCCTTACGACCCAACAACGAGGATCCCTCCGCAGTGACGGGCGATGTTCCTGAGATTATCCCCAACAACACTGCGACAAGTCCCCAAAACGGCGAAGCTTCTAAATCCACAGCGGTCCCTCCAGCGGGCCCTGCCGCCTCGCCTGCCTGTTGTCTTTCTCCTGACTTCTACGTGGCATCCAGGACCTTCGAGGACAGTTTACAGCTGGATACCCAAACGGAGAAGTTAATGCTGCAGCATGTGCCGTCCGAAGGCAGGAGAGAGGAGGAGGGTGCAGAAGTGACCATGGCAGAGGCTCTACCCACGAACGAGCCGATCCTGGGGTGTCGGGGAGACGCCTGCGAATGTGGAGGAACCAAATCAGGAACAACTAAAATATAAAGTGGAGAATTCTACAAAAAAGTCACCGGATCCCCACCTCAAGTGGACGGCAGGAGGTGACCTGTCCCTCAGCGACACACAACTTCAGGCCTTGTTCCAGTCCTGCCAAACGCAGTTGAAGAGCAAACAGCAGGGTCCAGACTCTCGCGTAGCGTCGCCTCCAAAGCAAGACTCCTACTCAGACCGGGGTCGCGAGGCAACAGACAGCAGCCTGAACATGAGTGGCAGCTTCCTATTCGACAGCTTCAATGATGATCTAGATTTTGGCTCCAAACTCGAGGAGCCTGACCCTCCTCCTCCTCCTCCTCCATCTGATGGCGAGAAGGATAAGACTGAGGCTTCTCAGGAGAAGCCACGAGATGTGAGATACAACGAAGGGTCGATCCTATTCTCTCAG
Source organism: Phyllobates terribilis (assembly GCF_046119375.1). NCBI lineage: Eukaryota > Metazoa > Chordata > Amphibia > Anura > Dendrobatidae > Phyllobates > Phyllobates terribilis. The sequence goes on from NW_027362762.1 coordinate 969,140,798, forward strand.
CTCGATTCCTTCCAGATGGTTGAAGTTCTAGATCACGTGGAACAACCGCCCAAGATAGAAACAAAATACCCGACTCCCACGGTGGAGAGAGGGGACAACGTGGAGACTGTGAAGATCGTGTCGGACTGGGACGACCTATCGTTTAGTTTGACTCCAGGAATGGAGGATATTTTAGAACAGTGGCCGAATGTCACCACGAATGTCCGTTCTGACTCGAAGCAAGACACGAGGACCATCTGCAGAGAAAGACCCCACTGTCCAGATACTAACTGCGTCCTGCTCACTACCCCTGCCAACTCTCGTTATTCAGAGGTCACCCACCGTAACTCTACCCCGAACGCAGCTCCGGATAGTGACCAAAAACCCAACTCCAGGCCGGAGAGCGGATTGGAGCTGGTTCCCCCCACTCCTCCGAGTGCTTGTACGTCACGAGTGATTGGCATGTCCTCCATAAAATCTGGCACCAAGAGGCCAAGACTGGACTCGCTGGGCAGCCTGAGCTTCCTGTTGCAGGATGTGGATGACTTGTTTGGGTCACGAGGGGAAGTTCTGGAGGTGGCGGGGGACAACCGAGAGGCCTCCATTATTGCCCAGGACTTCTCCTTGCAGTTGTCCCAGGACTTATCCTCGCCTCATCCTCCATGCAGCTCTCAGGGGTTCAGCATCATCGATGTGGCCAGCGACGTCGCCTTGTTCCAGACGTTCCTTCAGGAATGGAGGAGCCAGACATCGTTCTCGCTATCCTTGGCCTGTGAGCGGAGATCCAGGGCGTCCTCGTCCAGGTCATGCATCGGTGGGAGGTTTAAGCAAGGTGAATGTCTAGGTTCATCGTGGTCTCATTCAAGGTAATGGAGGGCGGCCGCTGTGTGCACCGGTGATGTAATCTGTATTTTTTCCCCCCACACTTTAGTACCATCACCGCAACAGGAACAAGCCAAGGAAGATGACGGCCTCTCCATCCCAGGGTGGGACGACGTGCTGCTGGTGGGCCTGGCCGTGTGCTGGGGAGGGAAGGACGCCTATTACCTGTCCCTACAGAGGCAGCAGGACTGCTCAGGTACGGCGCAGAGTATAATACCTGGTGACTTGGTGCAGGCGTCTATAAACCCTGGGGTCCTCTCCTTACAGACATAAGCTCCAGCCTGGCCCCTCCTCCGCTAGACCAGAACCTGTCCGTCAGCGAGCGGCTGCTGTCCCTGCAGCCCACATTGCAGCAAAAGCGCCCCTCGGAGGTCATCATGTATAACTTCATCGAGCAGTACAAGGCTCTGGTCCTGAGCTGTGGGGCCTCCATCACTGGACACTTCCAGGACCCAAAGGTAACGATGGGGGCCGAGATGCGTAAGGGGGCGCATAGGGTGGCGCCGGGGGCCAAGCCGTGTACTAAGGTGTAGGGTACAGACAACTGTGAATGGCTTCTCTTTAAAGGGGTTGTTCATTTTTTTAATGCGTTGCCTTTCTTGTAGGATCAGCGCCGCATCTGTCTTGGTTGTGTTTGGTTTTACCGCTGCATTGAGTGAATGTGGCTGAGCTGTAATACCACATACAACCTTGAGACATGGGTGGCGCTGCTTCTGTAGGACAGTATCACGTTACTGGAGAACGTGCCTGTGATTTTCATACCCGGACCTATTGTTGGGTGTGGATACTTGTGCCGCTCCCTTTATCGTCCCCTCCTCGGAGGTGTTGGGGATCTTCCCCGTGTTGTCGCCTCGGGTGTCATCTCCAGGACGAGCGGCGCCGGCTCTCTGGATTTATTTCAGGATTAGGTCTGAGCTGCTTATCTGTGATGGGATTATCAGGACACGACGATCTGCAGGTAATTAACTGCCTAACGATTAACCGGCCGCCGCGGCAGGAGGCGATGATATCACCAGGGGATGTCGGGACCGGAGCCATAATCAGCCGCCATAATGCGACCAGATCAGTGATGTGTAACTTGTGCTCTAGTCACATCCAGAGCTGCTGGTACAGGATGGACTGGACTCTGTCAGACATGGCTGCTGCGTGATTTCTGGGGGTCACTTGCTTTTGGGTCTTGTTTTGCAGGTCGCTTGCTGGTTACTAGATCCAAGCTCCAAGGAGTGAACACTTCACAACATGGCGGCCAACTTCCTCCCACAAGAGCTCCCCCTGCTGGACGGAGTAAGCAGCGGTCAGGGTGTGCAGAGCCTGGGCCTCAGCACAAGCAGTGACCAGTCCGGACGGTATCGGGCCGCCGTAGAGAGCGTCCTCGTCTACAAAATCATGGGCACCTTACACGGATTACTAGAGCAGGAGAATCTGCAAGGTACGAGATCCTCAGCCCAAGGGTCCACGCCGCCATCTACCCTGTCCTTTGGGGGGTCCGGGGCCGACGTCTTCTCTGTCCTTTGGGGGGTCCGGGGCTGACGTCTGCTCTGTCCTTTGGGGGGTCCGGGGCCGACGTCTTCTCTGTCCTTTGGGGGGTCCGGGGCTGACGTCTGCTCTGTCCTTTGGGGGGTCCGGGGCCGACGTCTTCTCTGTCCTTTGGGGGGTCCGGGGCCGACGTCTTCTCTGTCCTTTGGGGGTTCAGGGGCTGACGTCTTCTCTGTCCTTTGGGGGGTCCGGGGCCGACGTCTTCTCTGTCCTGCGGGTAGTCCGGGGCTGACGTCTGCTCTGTCCTACAGGGGTCTTCAGCAGGGTGGAGATGCCCACACACTACTGCCTGGCTCTGCTGGAGCTGAATGGCATCGGCTTCAGTACAGAGGAGTGTGAGACCCAGAAACACATCATGCAGGCAAAGCTGGACGAGATCGAGGCCCAGGCGTACCAGCTAGCCGGGCACAGCTTCTCCCTCACCAGCCCTGATGACGTCGCCCAGGTACAGAGACATCAGCGCCACACAAATCTATACAACCCCGCTAATATATAATATATCTTATCCTCCAGTCACTTCCAGAGCTGCGGTCACTATTCTGCTGTTACATCATGTCTTATCCTCCAGTCACTTCCAGAGCTGCGGTCACTATTCTGCTGTTACATCGTGTCTTATCCTCCAGTCACCTCCAGAGCTGCAGTCACTATTCTGCTGTGATGTGTTATCCTTCCTGCGGAAGGTTGAGCGATCATCAACATTCTGAATGCAGCTCTGGATGTGACTGCAGCATGGGATCAGATAATGGTGCTGTGTCTCCGGGTTGCTCTTTTTTAGGTTCTGTTTATTGAACTTAAACTGCCCCCCAATGGTGACCTGAAGGGTCCCGGGAACAAGAAGATGCTGGGTTACACCAGGCGGCCGGCGCTGAATGGGAACAGAGTCCGACTCAGCAAGCAGTTCAGCACCACAAAGGTACCCCCCCCCCCCCTTCCGGGGCTCCCCCGTATTCAGGGCCTCGGGGCAGCAGTGATTTTCTTTCTTCCCAGGATGTTTTGGAGAAGTTGAAGCCGCTGCATCCTCTGCCCGGACTCCTCCTGGAGTGGAAGCGGATCACCAACGCCATGACCAAGGTGGTGTACCCACTGCAGCGGGAGAAGAGCTTCTGCCAGGGTCTGGGCATGGAGCGGATCTACCCCGTGTCCCAGATTCACACCGCCACAGGTACAGATGGAGTGTCATGAGCTGCCCCCGATGCCGAAGTGGAGATGAGACTGGGGGAGCAGTGATAGTGCTGGCGGGACCAAGGGGCCAGCAATGGGGCTGGGGGGCAGCAATGGTGTTGGGGGCCAGCGATGGGACTGGGGGGCAGCAACTTTGCTGGGGGCCAGCGATGGTGCTGGTGGGACCGGGGGCAGCGATGGTGCTTGATGGGATCAGGGATCAGGAGGCAGCGATGGTGCTGGCGGGACCGGGGGCAGCGATGGTGCTGGCGGGACTGGGGAGCAGCCATGGTGCTGGCGGGACCGGGGGCAGCGATGGTGCTTGATGGGATCAGGAGGCAGCGATGGTGCTGGCGGGACCGGGGGCAGCGATGGTGCTTGATGGGATCAGGGGGCAGCGATGGTGCTTGATGGGATCAGGGGGCAGCGATGGTGCTGGCGGGACTGGGGGCAGCGATGGTGCTTGATGGGATCAGGGGGCAGCGATGGTGCTTGATGGGATCAGGGGGCAGCGATGGTGCTGGCGGGACCGGGGGCAGCGATGGTGCTTGATGGGACTGGGGGCAGCGATGGTGCTTGATGGGATCAGGGGGCAGCGATGGTGCTGGCGGGACCGGGGGCAGCGATGGTGCTGGCGGGACCGGGGGCAGCGATGGTGCTTGATGGGATCAGGGGGCAGCGATGGTGCTGGCGGGACCGGGGGCAGCGATGGTGCTTGATGGGATCAGGGGGCAGCGATGGTGCTGGCGGGACCGGGGGCAGCGATGGTGCTGGCGGGACCGGGGGCAGCGATGGTGCTTGATGGGATCAGGGGGCAGCGATGGCGCTGGCGGGACTGGGGGCAGCGATGGTGCTTGATGGGATCAGGGGGCAGCGATGGTGCTTGATGGGATCAGGGGGCAGCGATGGTGCTGGCGGGACCGGGGGCAGCGATGGTGCTTGATGGGACTGGGGGCAGCGATGGTGCTTGATGGGATCAGGGGGCAGCGATGGTGCTGGCGGGACCGGGGGCAGCGATGGTGCTGGCGGGACCGGGGGCAGCGATGGTGCTTGATGGGATCAGGGGGCAGCGATGGTGCTGGCGGGACCGGGGGCAGCGATGGTGCTTGATGGGATCAGGGGGCAGCGATGGTGCTGGCGGGACCGGGGGCAGCGATGGTGCTGGCGGGACCGGGGGCAGCGATGGTGCTTGATGGGATCAGGGGGCAGCGATGGCGCTGGCGGGACTGGGGGCAGCGATGGTGCTTGATGGGATCAGGGGGCAGCGATGGTGCTGGCGGGACCGGGGGCAGCGATGGTGCTTGATGGGATCAGTGGGCAGCGATGGTGCTGGCGGGACCGGGGGCAGCGGTGGTGCTGGCGGGACCGGGGGCAGCGGTGATGGTTTATGGGTCGGCGTTTAAAAAGATTAATACAGCAGTGGTTACATTGTGGGGGCAGCGATGAAGAAGTTTACGGACGCAGAGATGGTGGTGATGAAGAAGGTTGGGGTGAATGGTGAAGCTGGGGGGCACCAGGGAAGTTGGGGGCCACGGGGTGGGGTATCTCATCCTCCTGACGCTTCTCCTGTTCCAGGCCGCATCAGCTTCACTGAGCCGAATATCCAGAATGTTCCCAAAGACTTTGAGATAGAAATGCCGCGTCTGGTTGGGGAGAGCCCCCCGTCTCAGGGAGCGTCTGCCTTCTCCAAGCAGCGGTAGGTGAAGACCCTCATCATCCGCACAGTTATAGGGGCTCTCCGGTGTCGGCGTCTGTCATAAGCTGCAACGTCCCTATTGTTTTAGAGGCTGAAAACTCACCTTGTCCTGCTCACACAGCTGCAGGGTTGGTACAGTGTATCTGTGTAGATCTTTTACTAATCCATTGTAACAAACCCGCAGCTGTATGAGGACGCCGCCCGTCTCCAGTCACTGAAACCAAGCAGAGAGCGTATATTAGAAAGTGTTCCCTGGAGCTGGATGATGGGGGTGCTGATGATTTATGACCGTCTGTGGCCCATCTGCTGTGTACTGGGTGGGCACTGCTGCTGTGTACTGGGGGGGCTCTGCCGTGTCTTGGGGGGAGGGGGCTCTGCTGTGTCTTGTGGGGAGGGGGGCTCTGCTGTGCCCTGGGGGGGGGCTCTGCTGTGTCTTGTGGGGAGGGGGGCTCTCCCTCTACTGAGGGGGGCTCTGCTGTGCCCTGGGGGGGGAGCTCTGCTGTGTCTTTGGGGGAGGGGGCTCTCCCTCTACTGAGGGGGGCTCTGCTGTGCCCTGGGGGGGGGGGGGCTCTGCCGTGTCTTGGGGGGAGGGGGCTCTCCCTCTACTGAGGGGGGCTCTGCTGTGCCCTGGGGGGGGAGAGCTCTGCTGTGTCTTGTGGGGAGGGGGCTCTCCCTCTACTGAGGGGGGCTCTGCTGTGCCCTGGGGGGGAGCTCTGCTGTGTCTTGTGGGGAGGGGGCTCTCCCTCTACTGAGGGGGGCTCTGCTGTGCCCTGGGGGGGAGCTCTGCTGTGTCTTGTGGGGAGGGGGGCTCTCCCTCTACTGAGGGGGGCTCTGCTGTGCCCTGGGGGGGGGGCTCTGCTGTGTCTTGTGGGGAGGGGGCTCTCTCTACTGAGGGGGGCTCTGCTGTGCCCTGGAGGAGAGCTCTGCTGTGTTTTTGGGGGAGGGGGCTCTCCCTCTACTGAGGGGGGCTCTGCTGTGCCCTGGGGGGGGGGGTTCTGCTGTGTCTTGTGGGGAGGGGGCTCTCTCTACTGAGGGGGGCTCTGCTGTGCCCTGGGGGGGAGCTCTGCTGTGTCTTGTGGGGAGGGGGGCTCTCCCTCTACTGAGGGGGGCTCTGCTGTGCCCTGGGGGGGGGCTCTGCTGTGTCTTGTGGGGAGGTGGCTCTCCCTCTACTGAGGGGGGCTCTGCTGTGCCCTGGGGGGGGGGGGCTCTGCTGTGTCTTGTGGGGAGGGGGCTCTCTCTACTGAGGGGGGCTCTGCTGTGCCCTGGGGGGGGAGAGCTCTGCTGTGTCTTGTGGGGAGGGGGCTCTCTCTCTACTGAGGGGGGCTCTGCTGTGCCCTGGGGGGGAGAGCTCTGCTGTGTCTTTGGGGGAGGGGGCTCTCCCTCTACTGAGGGGGGCTTTGCTGTGCCCTGGGGGGGGGGCTCTGCTGTGTCTTGTGGGGAGGGGGCTCTCTCTACTGAGGGGGGCTCTGCTGTGCCATGGGGGGGGGGGAGAGCTCTGCTGTGTCTTGTGGGGAGGGGGCTCTCCCTCTACTGAGGGGGGCTCTGCTGTGCCCTGGGGGGGGGAGAGCTCTGCTGTGTCTTGTGGGGAGGGGGGCTCTCCCTCTACTGAGGGGGGCTCTGCTGTGCCCTGGGGGGGAGAGCTCTGCTGTGTCTTGTGGGGAGGGGGCTCTCCCTCTACTGAGGGGGGCTCTGCTGTGCCCTGGGGGGGAGAGCTCTGCTGTGTCTTTGGGGGAGGGGGCTCTCCCTCTACTGAGGGGGGCTCTGCTGTGCCCTGGGGGGGAGAGCTCTGCTGTGTCTTTGGGGAAGGGGGCTCTCCCTCTACTGAGGGGGGCTCTGCTGTGCCCTGGGGGGGAGCTTTGCTGTGTCTTGTGGGGAGGGGGGCTCTCCCTCTACTGAGGGGGGCTCTGCTGTGCCCTGGGGGGGGGGCTCTGCTGTGTCTTGTGGGGAGGTGGCTCTCCCTCTACTGAGGGGGGCTCTGCTGTGCCCTGGGGGGGGGCTCTGCTGTGTCTTGTGGGGAGGTGGCTCTCCCTCTACTGAGGGGGGCTCTGCTGTGCCCTGGGGGGGGGGGCTCTGCTGTGTCTTGTGGGGAGGGGGCTCTCTCTACTGAGGGGGGCTCTGCTGTGCCCTGGGGGGGGAGAGCTCTGCTGTGTCTTGTGGGGAGGGGGCTCTCTCTCTACTGAGGGGGGCTCTGCTGTGCCCTGGGGGGGAGAGCTCTGCTGTGTCTTTGGGGGAGGGGGCTCTCCCTCTACTGAGGGGGGCTTTGCTGTGCCCCGGGGGGGGGGCTCTGCTGTGTCTTGTGGGGAGGGGGCTCTCTCTACTGAGGGGGGCTCTGCTGTGCCATGGGGGGGGGGGGAGAGCTCTGCTGTGTCTTGTGGGGAGGGGGCTCTCCCTCTACTGAGGGGGGCTCTGCTGTGCCCTGGGGGGGGGAGAGCTCTGCTGTGTCTTGTGGGGAGGGGGGCTCTCCCTCTACTGAGGGGGGCTCTGCTGTGCCCTGGGGGGGAGAGCTCTGCTGTGTCTTGTGGGGAGGGGGCTCTCCCTCTACTGAGGGGGGCTCTGCTGTGCCCTGGGGGGGAGAGCTCTGCTGTGTCTTTGGGGAAGGGGGCTCTCCCTCTACTGAGGGGGGCTCTGCTGTGCCCTGGGGGGGAGCTTTGCTGTGTCTTGTGGGGAGGGGGGCTCTCCCTCTACTGAGGGGGGCTCTGCTGTGCCCTGGGGGGGAGCTCTGCTGTGTCTTGTGTGGAGGGGGCTCTCCCTCTACTGAGGGGGGCTCTGCTGTGCCCTGGGGGGGAGCTCTGCTGTGTCTTGTGGGGAGGGGGCTCTCCCTCTACTGAGGGGGGCTCTGCTGTGCCCTGGGGGGGGCTCTGCCGTGTCTTGGGGGGAGGGGGGCTCTCCCTCTACTGAGGGGGGCTCTGCTGTGCCCTGGGGGGGAGGGGGGCTCTCCCTCTACTGAGGGGGGCTCTGCTGTGCCCTGGGGGGGGGGAGCTCTGCTGTGTCTTGTGGGGAGGGGGGCTCTCCCTCTACTGAGGGGGGCTCTGCTGTGCCCTGGGGGGGAGAGCTCTGCTGTGTCGTTGGGGGAGGGGGCTCTCCCTCTACTGAGGGGGGCTCTGCTGTGCCCTGGGGGGGAGAGCTCTGCTGTGTCTTGTGGGGAGGGGGCTCTCTCTCTACTGAGGGGGGCTCTGCTGTGTACTGTGGGGGGCTCTGCTGTGTCTTTGGGGGAGGGGGCTCTCCCAATACTGAGGGGGGCTCTGCTGTGCCCTGGGGGGGGGGGGAGCTCTGCTGTGTCTTTGGGGGAGGGGGCTCTCCCTCTACTGAGGGGGGCTCTGCTGTGCCCTGGGGGGAGCTCTGCTGTGTCTTGTGGGGAGGGGGCTTTCCCTCTACTGAGGGGGGCTCTGCTGTGCCCTGGGGGGGGAGAGCTCTGCTGTGTCTTGTGGGGAGGGGGCTCTCCCTCTACTGAGGGGGGCTCTGCTGTGCCCTGGGGGGGAGAGCTCTGCTGTGTCTTGTGGGGAGGGGCTCTCTCTCTACTGAGGGGGGCTCTGCTGTGTACTGTGGGGGGGCTCTGCTGTGTCTTTGGGGGAGGGGGCTCTCCCAATACTGAGGGGGGCTCTGCTGTGTACTGTGGGGGGGCTCTGCTGTGTCTTTGGGGGAGGGGGCTCTCCCTCTACTGAGGGGGGCTCTGCTGTGCCCTGGGGGGGGGAGCTCTGCTGTGTCTTTGGGGGAGGGGGCTCTCCCTCTACTGAGGGGGGCTCTGCTGTGTCTTTGGGGGAGGGGGCTCTCCCTCTACTGAGGGGGGCTCTGCTGTGCCCTGGGGGGGAGCTCTGCTGTGTCTTGTGGGGAGGGGGCTCTGCTGTGTCTTGGGGGGAGGGGGGCTCTCCCTCTACTGAGGGGGGCTCTGCTGTGCCCTGGGGGGGAGAGCTCTGCTGTGTCGTTGGGGGAGGGGGGGCTCTCCCTCTACTGAGGGGGGCTCTGCTGTGCCCTGGGGGGGAGAGCTCTGCTGTGTCTTGTGGGGAGGGGGGGCTCTCCCTCTACTGAGGGGGGCTCTGCTGTGTCTTGTGGGGAGGGGGCTCACCCTCTACTGAGGGGGGCTCTGCTGTGCCCTGGGGGGGAGAGCTCTGCTGTGTCTTGTGGGGAGGGGGGGGCTCTGCTGTGTCTTGTGGGGAGGGGGGCTCTCCCTCTACTGAGGGGGGCTCTGCTGTGCCCTGGGGGGGAGAGCTCTGCTGTGTCTTGTGGGGAGGGGGATCTCCCTCTACTGAGGGGGGCTCTGCTGTGCCCTGGGGGGGGAGAGCTCTGCTGTGTCTTTGGGGGAGGGGGCTCTCCCTCTACTGAGGGGGGCTCTGCTGTGCCCTGGGGGGGGGAGAGCTCTGCTGTGTCTTGTGGGGAGGGGGCTCTCTCTCTACTGAGGGGGGCTCTGCTATGCCCTGGGGGGGCTCTGCTGTGTCTTGTGGGGAGGGGGCTCTCTCTCTACTGAGGGGGGCTCTGCTCTGCCCCGGGGGGGAGAGCTCTGCTGTGTCTTGGGGGAAGGGGGCTCTCCCTCTACTGAGGGGGGCTCTGCTGTGCCCTGGGGGGGGGGGCCTCTGCTGTGTCTTGGGAGGGGGGCTCTGCTGTGCCTTGGGGGGGGGGGCTCTGCTGTGTCTTGTGGGGAGGGGGCTCTCCCTCTACTGAGGGGGGCTCTGCTGTGCCCTGGGGGGGAGAGCTCTGCTGTGTCTTGTGGGGAGGGGGCTCTCCCTCTACTGAGTGGGGCTCTGCTGTGCCCTGGGGGGGGGGAGCTCTGCTGTGTCTTGTGGGGAGGGGGGCTCTCCCTCTACTGAGGGGGGCTCTGCTGTGCCCTGGGGGGGAGCTCTGCTGTGTCTTGTGGGGAGGGGGCTCTCCCTCTACTGAGGGGGGCTCTGCTGTGCCCTGGGGGGGAGAGCTCTGCTGTGTCTTGTGGGGAGGGGGCTCTCCCTCTACTGAGGGGGGCTCTGCTGTGCCCTGGGGGGGATAGCTCTGCTGTGTCTTTGGGGGAGGGGGCTCTCCCTCTACTGAGGGGGGCTCTGCTGTGCCCTGGGGGGGCTCTGCTGTGCCCTGGGGGGGGGAGCTCTGCTGTGTCTTTGGGGGAGGGGGCTCTCCCTCTACTGAGGGGGGCTCTGCTGTGCCCTGGGGGGGGAGAGCTCTGCTGTGTCTTTGGGGGAGGGGGCTCTGCTGTGCCCTGGGGGGGAGAGCTCTGCTGTGTCTTGTGGGGAGGGGGCTCTCCCTCTACTGAGGGGGGCTCTGCTGTGCCCTGGGGGGAGAGCTCTGCTGTGTCTTGTGGGGAGGGGGCTCTCTCTCTACTGAGGGGGGCTCTGCTGTGTACTGTGGGGGGGCTTTGCTGTGTCTTGTGGGGAGGGGTCTCTCCCTCTACTGAGGGGGGCTCTGCTGTGCCCTGGGGGGGAGAGCTCTGCTGTGTCTTTGGGGGAGGGGGCTCTCCCTCTACTGAGGGGGGCTCTGCTGTGTCTTTAGGGGAGGGGGGCTCTCCCTCTACTGAGGGGGGCTCTGCTGTGCCTTGGGGGGGAGAGCTCTGCCGTGTCTTGGGGGGAGGGGGCTCTCCCTCTACTGAGGGGGGCTCTGCTGTGCCCTGGGGGGGAGAGCTCTGCTGTGTCTTGTGGGGAGGGGGGCTCTCCCTCTACTGAGGGGGGCTCTGCTGTGCCCTGGGGGGGGAGAGCTCTGCTGTGTCTTGTGGGGAGGGGACTCTCCCTCTACTGAGGGGGGCTCTGCTGTGCCCTGGGGGGGAGAGCTCTGCTGTGTCTTGTGGGGAGGGGGGGGGCTCTGCTGTGTACTGGGGGGGAGTTCTGCTGTGTCTTGTGGGGAGGGGGCTCTCCCTCTACTGAGGGGGGCTCTGCTGTGCCCTGGGGGGGAGAGCTCTGCTGTGTCTTTGGGGGAGGGGGCTCTCCCTCTACTGAGGGGGGCTCTGCTGTGCCCTGGTGGGGGCTCTGCTGTGTCTTGTGGGGAGGGGGCTCTCTCTCTACTGAGGGGGGCTCTGCTCTGCCCTGGGGGGGAGAGCTCTGCTTTGTCTTGGGGGAAGGGGGCTCTCCCTCTACTGAGGGGGGCTCTGCTGTGCCTGGGGGGGGGGGCTCTGCTG